>NC_056751.1:604313692-604648692 GCF_019279795.1 Protopterus annectens
AACCCTGTGGTACTCCACTTGTTACTGGTCTGACGTCTGATTTGGAGTCTGCTACTTTCACAGTGTGGTTTCTGTCAGTAAGCCAGTTGGCAACCCATCTTGTGACATAGGGATTTATACCTAGTTTAGTGAGTTTATCTATAATTCCAGTGTGGGGGATGGTGTCTAATGCTTTGGCGAGATCTAGACAGGCTGTTTGAACCACCTTACCCTCATCTATGGTTTTGGTGACTACTTCAAAGAAGTCTATCAGGTTTAGGAGACATGATCTGCCTTTTACAAACCCAAACTGTGTGGGGTCCAGAGTTTGGAGATTTCCAATGTCTTTATTTATGAGTTCCATGATGATACGTTCCATGGCCTTGCAGACCAGGCTCATCAGGCTAATGGGGCGGTAGTTCCTGGGGTCTGTTGTGGCCCCCCTTTGTGGAGTGGGATAACTGTCATGGTGCTCCATTCAATGGGCACAAAGCCTAAGGTTAGGCTATGATTGAACATGGTACTTAGGTGGGGTGCCAGTTCATACTGTAGTTCATGTAGAAGGCAGCCTGGGATGTTGTCAGGTCCCATGGATGCTGTGATCTTGGCTTTGGAGAGTGAGGTTTTTACCTGTGCAGCCATGATTACAGGAACTTTGCATTCTTCCGGTATAAACAGGGGCCCTTTAGGGGGTGAGAAGGGGGTAAAGTTAGCACTGAACCTATCTACCAGGATGTTGGCAATATCAGTTGGTTCTGTATATTTAGTGTCATTGTGCTGTAACTCAGAGGAGATCTGAGTGTTGCAATTGAGATTCTTGACATAGCTATAGAATGCTTTGTGGTTGTCTTAGAATCAGTGGCAATTTTGTTTTCATAACTAGCTTTGGAGGATTTTATGAGGGATCTCAGCTACTTACTGAGGCTGACCAGGGAGTTCCTCCAATTGTGGGATATTACTCTTTTTTGAAACAGTTTCTTTCTTCTGTTGTAGAGTTTGTTTATGGCAGAAGACCACCAGATTGGCTTCCTTTTTTGGACAATAGCATCTTGGTTCTGTTAGAGATATCACAATCCATGCACTCGTGTAAGTGCTTATAAAGTGCATTTGTGTAGGATTCAGCAGTTGTACCTCTATTGTCTATCTGCATGGGTGTCGTGAAGTTTGCCACTTCTGTCTTAAGAAGCGTGAAGTTGGCTTTGGAGAAATTTTTTACTGTTGTTTTTCCTAATGGGGGCGTGGGAGAGGGATGTAGATGTCTAGGGTGATTAGCTTGTGGTCGGATCTGACTAACGAGGTGCTGACCTCTGGTGTGGAACACTGGTCACCCATGTTGGTGATGACCAGGTCTAGGATATTGCTGCCCCTAGTGAGGGTGTGGATAAGTTGATCCAAGGCATTGGAATTGATGATTTCCAGAAAATGTTGAGCAAAAGAGTTGGTACATGAGTAGTTTTCCAGTTAATGGTAGGGTAGTTGAAATCACCCATTATTAGAGTGTTCGGTTGTACCTTAATATTTTCCAGTGTATCAAGAAAAGAGGAGTGGGAATCCTGGGGCATGGCAGGGGGTCTGTAGCAAGCTACAATCTGGATTGCAGTTTTGCCCAGAGTTAGTTGAACTTGGATAATCTCGGATGCATTATGCTGAGCAACTAGTTTGGAGGTGTGGATATCCTTAATGAATATGGACACGCCTCCACCTTTAGTGTTTTGGTCCGGGTTTGGTGGCCGAAAGGTGTGGTATGAATTATAGCCTGGTAATGCAGTTGTGCTCTCTGGAGCTTTGAACCAGGTCTCTGTCACTGCACAGATGTCAATGTTCTCCATTTTAAGAAGTGCCTCGAGTGAGTGCATTTTGAGATTTAGACTTCCAGCATTGAGTAGCATTACCCTCAGATTTTGCTTGCTTGTACCTGTTACAGTGGTGAATTTGTCATTTGAGCCTTGCCTAAAAAGGCACTATAGGGGTGGCAAGAGCCTTTGCCAGTATCCGGAATCTCAAGGGCGACAGGTGCAGGCCATCTCTGGCAAAGCAGTGTGGTCTGTCGATCATGTCATCCCAGGCAGACAGATACTGGATTCTCTTAGAATGACACCAGAAGCTTAGCCAATTGTTAAAGTCAATCATTTTGTCCTTGTACTGTGGTATCATTCTGGGTGATGGCAGGATGCTACTCAGGCCTAGGGTCATACCTGTCTGGGCTACAAGATCGGAGAGCTCCTCCATGTCTCTTTTCATGTAGTCCAGGGAGGTATGTCTCAGGTCATTCACACCAACATGGAGAATGACAGAGTCATATTTGTACTTGTTGTGGAGTGACCTGAGTGCATGCATTATGTGGCGGATCCTGGCACCTGACAGGCAGATGACAGTAACTTTTTCCTTGTTTAGTCTGATGAGTGGAACATCAGTGTGCCTGACTATAGAGTCAACTATGACTAGAGTGCTGGGTATGTTATGCCTTATGGGCTGTAGTTGAGTGGCACACTGAGTATGTGGGCTATGTGTCATTTGGGTTGTGTTGGGGGTGGAGGTTGCTTGCATTTCTGCTTTGGAGGTCTCTGTTGTTTGGGCAGATTTGTACTGACAGCCCCCACGAATGTAGGTGTGTGTTTTGTGCTTGTGTGTGTGTGTTTTGGTGGTGTAGCTTTTGAGGGACTATCTGATGAGTGTGGTGCGGTGCAAGTGTTTACCTTCTCCTCTTGACTGTCTAGGCCAGTCTTTGGTGAAGAGAGCTTGGCTTCCAGTTTGGCTATATAAGTGCACCTCTCACGGGCCGTAGTGTTGGGTGGTAGGAGGAGAGGGTTGTCTGTGTACATGAGGCAATTGCTGCATTGTCCTAAGATGCCCAGATTCATCAGGTAGACAGGAGAAAACACCAGGAGCTGACCTTTAGACATGCCTGAATAGGTGCTTATTTATTACGTGCTAAAAACTGTTTTCCTCTAGACAAGTGAGGAAAGTTGTGCTGTAGTAATTTGTAACTTATTTAGTGCTTACAATGAGTTCTGAACAAGTGCTGAGCTCAAAGAAACAGATTTGAGTGCTAAAACTAAAAAGCTGGCTAGTTGCAAGGGAAATTTTTTAAGAATAAACTTTTCCCTTAGAACTAGCTGGTTTCTCAGTAGTAGCACTAAAATCTGAACCCCTGTGACTAGCACTTGCTCTAGAACCTGCTGGTAAACACTAGGAAGCCTTAAACTGATATAAGCACTCAACTCTCCTTGTTAATAATGAGAAATTAATTGTAGGCACTAAACAGCCTATAACTGCAAAGTACCTTGCAAAGGTAAGGGAAAACAGCTCTTGTACTTTACAAAAAAAGCACCTAAACAGGCATGTCCAAGGGTCAGCTTCCAGTGATTTCTCCTGTCCACCTGGTGAATCTGGGCATACTAGGGCAATGCAGCAACTGCCTCATGTACACAGACAACCCTCTCCTCCTACAACCCAACACTACAACCTGTGAGAGATGCACTTACATAGCCAAATTGGAAGGAAAGCTCTCTCTCCAGCCAATATTGTGCTTGACAGTCAAGAGGAGAAGTTTAACACCTGCACTACACCTCAAGCAATGTATAGCCCTTCAAAACCCACACCATCAACACCCACACATAGCAACACTAAACCCACATATGCGAAGGCCCTTAACATTAACTTGCCCAAGCAACAAGGACCTCCGAATCTGAAACACAAACAAACACCAGTCACAACCAAAGTGACACATAGCTCACAACACCAGTGTGCCACCCAACAACTGCCCCTAAGGCAAGACAACGTACCCAGCACTTCAGTGTGCCCCTGACTATAGAGTCACCTATGACTAATGTCCCACTCATCAGGCTGAGCAAGGAGAAAATTACAGTCAACTGCCTGTTGGGTGCCAGGATCTGCCACATAACGCATGCACTCAAGTCACTCCACAACAAGTACAACTACGACTCTGTCATTGTCCATGTTAGAGTGAATGACTTGAGACGTACCTCCCTGGACTACATGAAAAAAGACATGGAAGAGCTCTTGGATCATATGGCCCAGGCAGGTATGACCCTAGCCCTGAGTAGCATCCTGCCTTTGCCCAGAATGATACCACAGTATAAGGACAAAATTATTGACTTCAACAATTGGCTAAGCTTCTGTTGTCATTCAAAGGGGATCCAGTATCTGTCTGCCTGGGACAACATGATCGACAAACCATGAAGCTTTGCCAGAGATGGTCTTCACCTGTCACCCCTGGAATTCAGGATACTGGCTAAAGCTCTTGCCACCCCTATAGTGCCTTTTTTAGGCAAGTTTCAACAGACAAAACCACCACCGTAACAGATACAAGCATGCAAAATCTGAAGGTAATGTTACTCAATGCTAGAAGTCTAAACCTCAAAATGCACTCTCTCGAGGCACTCCTAAAAATGGGAACATCGATATCTGTGCAGTAACTGAGATCTGGTTCAAGACTCCAGAGAGCACCTCTGCAATACCAGATTACAACTCTTACCACACTTTTCAGTCACCAAACCAAGACCGAAACAGTAAAGGTGGAGGCGTGTCCATATTCACCAAGGATATTCACACCTCCAGGCTAGTTGCCCAACACAATGCATCTGAAATTCTCCAGGTGCAACTAACACTAGGTAAGACTGCAATCCAAACTGTAGCTTGATACAGATTCCCCACCATGCCCTAAGATTCTCACTACACCTTTCTAAACATACTGGAAAATATTATGAGACAACCAAACACCCTAATACTGGGTGATTTCAACTACCCTACCATTAAATGGGAAAACTACTCAGGTACCAACACCCTTTCTCAACTGTTCTTGGAATTCATAAATTCCAACACCCTGGATCAGCTAATCAATTGTCCCACCAGGGGCTCCAATATCCTAGACCTGGTCATTACCAACATGGGAGATAGATACTCCACACCAGTGGTCACTCCCTCATTGGTCAGGTCTGACCAGAAGCAAATAACCCTTGACACCCATATCCCACCCCCACCCCCAGTAAGGAAACCTCCATAAAAAACTTCCCAATGCTAACTTCATGCTACTTAAGTCAGAAGTGACAAACTTCATGGTACCCATGCAGATAGGAGCTGAAAGTTGACTGCTGAATCCTACACTAAGGCACTGTACGAGCACATACACTCATGCGTGAATCATGCCATCCCAAATAGAACCAGGATGCTCTCCTCCAAAAAAAGGAAGCCAATCTGGTGGTCCCCTGCCATAAACAAACTATACAACAGCAGGAAGAAACTGTTGCAGAAAAGAGGAAAATCCCAGTATGCAAAAAGCTCCATTACCAGCTTCAGTAAGAAGCTGAGATCCCTCATAAAATCCTCCAAAGCTAGTTACAGAAATAAAATTGCCAAAGATTCCAAAGACAACCACAAGGCATTCTATAATTATGTCAAGAATCTAAATGGCAATGCTCAGACCTGCTCTGAGCTACAACAGAATGGCATTAAGTACACTGATCCCAAGGATATTGCCAATATCCTGGCAGATCAATTTAGTGCCACCTTCACCCCCTTCTCACCCCTCAAAAGGCCCATCTCAATACCAAAAGATTGCCAAATTCCGGTAATCATGGCCACACAGGTAGAAACCGCACTCTCCAAAGTTAAGAATACAGCATCTATGGGACCAGATGACATCCTGGGCTGTGTACTACATGAACTACAAAGTGAACTGGCACCTCATCTAAGTGTCATGTTTAATCATAGCCTCACCTCAGGCTTGGTGCCCACTGAGTGGCGCACAGCTACAGTTATCCCACTCCACAAGGGGGGATCGACCTTGGATCCTGGGAACTACCGTCCCATCAGTCTGATTAGCTTGATCTGCAAGGGCATGGAATGCATTATCATGGAACTTATAAACAAAGACATTGGCAACCTTGAAACACTGGACCTCACCCAGTTTGGGTTCGTAAAGGGCCAATCTCGTCTCCTGAACCTGACTGACTTCTTTGAATGTCTCCAGAGCTGTGCAGAAGGGTAAAGCCTGTCTGGACCTTGCCAAGGCCTTCGACACCATCCTCCACTCTGGAATCATAGATAAACTTACCAAGTTGGGCATAAATCCCTATGTCACTCGATGGGTTGCCAACTGGCTTACTGACAGAACCCAGACTGTAAAAGTAGCTGACCCCAAATCCAGCTATAGACAAGTGACAAGTGGAGTACCTCAGAGTTCAGTCCTGGGACCGTTCTTGTTTGGCATCTACTTCTCTGAAGTACAGGCCAACACTAAGGGACTCTGGCTAACAAAGTTCACAGATGACTGCAAACTGGGAGCCATTATTGAATCCCCAAATGATGTGGATATTCTACAAAAGGGCTTTACAGAAACATATGCTTGGTGCCAAAGCCATGGGCTCAAGCTTAATGCCAAGAAATGTATAGTTATCCCCTTTAGAAAAAACCTTGTACCCATGAATTACCACATAGGTGGCAGTACACTAAATGCCAAAAGTGTGATGAGAGACTTAGGGACACAGGTGGACAGTGGTCTCTCCTTCGATAACCACATCACCACAACAGTCAGGAAATCCTTCTATGTGGCACACCTCATCAGTAAGGGCTTTTCATCCAGAAAAAAGGAGATCATTGTCCCACTGTACTCATCCCTCATTAGACCCATTATAGAGTACAACACCCTATTTGGTATGTACCTCACAAGACATCTGCAACAACTGGAAAGGCCACAGAAATACCTCACTAAAAGAATCACAGGCCTAAAGCAGATGCCCTTTGCTCACCGTCTAAAAAAACTCCAGCTATACTTTGTGACATATCATCTACTCAGAGGCGATCTCTGCTTAACATACAAGTCCATGTCAAACCCTGAGCTGCTGGACATGCACCACTAAAAGAAATCCCAATCCCTCAGAGCCACACACTCCAGGGATCTAAACCTTGTCATCACAATGAACAAAACATGCTGGAGGAATAGGTTCCTGACCCAGAGACTCCCCATACTCTGGAATAGACTGCCCATACATGTCAAGCAGAGCGCCTCCTTGGCCCTCTTCAAAAGGAACCTTGACGATTGGATGGGAGATAGGAAATTCATCCTAGGGATCATGCCAGTTGCCCTGCTAGACAGGGGTCCAGGGAAGTAAATATTGTGGGAAGAACCTATGAACCTATATATATATATATATATAGGAACAACAACCAACAAGAAAAAAAGCTGCCTCCAGGTGCCAGTAACTAGTCCCCAACTCGACAGTGGTGTAAAAAACACTTTAATAGTAAAACTTCTCCAAAAACAAAAAAGGTCAAGCGCTTTCGTCAAGATTGACTTCATCAGAACAATGACATAGTACACTGAATCCCATTTTATACATTTTCCTTAATAGGTCAATCAAAATCAGAGCAATTAAAAATTTAAAGGAACAGTCTAATAAAAATCTGTTATCAAATTAGTTACACTTCTAAATACATGAAAACATATAAAAGAATATAAATACATATTAAAAAATATATAAAAACATAGCACTTGACCTTTTTTGTTTTTTGGAGAAGTTTTACTATTAAAGTGTTTTTTACACCACTGTGTCGTTGGGGACTAGTTACTGGCGCCTGGAGGCATATATATATATATATATATATATATATATATATATATATATATATATATATATATATATATATATATATATAGAGAGAGAGAGAGTATCAGCAGGAATGCCAAGAAGAGAAGGAGAAAAGGGAGAAGAAGTGGAAAACTTTTAGTTATGTACTTACCATAACTTCGGATGTATGGGATCCATCTCGCCTACATTCATGACAGATGGGTTCGGAGCCGATCCATCGGCTCTGACTCGGCAACTAATACACTAGCACGAAGTCTCTCATTGGCTGGGCTACTCCCTATCCCAGGATGCACTACACCTGCTTCCCCAGATCTTGTTTGTTTACTTTCATACATCCATGCAAACACAGAAAAACTAGTAGTCACAATAACCAACTAAAGTTCTTCAAGAAAGAACGCCAAGAAAAGAGGGACTACAGCTCCTCTAAATCCAAGTGGAAGGGGGAAGGAGGGTGGGTACTTATGAATGTAGGCGAGATGGATCCCATACATCCGAAGTTATGGTAAGTACATAACTAAAAGATGTAATGGGATCCTATCTCGCCTACATTCATGACAGATGGGACAGCGTCCCTAGCACCTACATCCCGGGTGGCTCATTGGAAAACACTCCTGAGAACTGTGGAACCAAAGGAAGCTCTGCCTCGAGAAACCACATCCAATTTGTAATGAGAAATGAAAGTGTGCGGAGAAGTCCAGGTTGCTGCAGCACAAATATCATCTATTGATAACTTGGAGTGAAAAGCTACGGAAGTAGCCATTGCCCTGGTAGAATGAGCCTTGACTGGAAAGGGGAGGTCTTTGTTAGCTTGTGAATAAATAAAAATGATACAATCTTTAATCCATTTAGATATGGAGGTTTTTGTTACTGGTTGACCCAATTTGTTCGCTGCAAAGGAAACAAACAATTGATTAGATTTCCGCGTTTGAGCGGTTCTATTCAAATAAAAACGCAGTTGTCTATGTACGTCCAATTGATGCAAAGTATATTCTGCATTATTAGAGAATTCTGGGAAAAAGACAGGGAGTTCTATAGTTTGTTGCATACAGAAAGAGGAGGCCACTTTTGGTATAAATGCAGGGTTTAATTTCAATGAAACTCTATGCTTGTGAAAAATCAAATAGGGAGGATCAGAACAAAGAGCTTGAAGTTCTGAAACTCGCCTGGCAGACGTTATGGCTACTAAAAAGGCCGTTTTCCAAGACAGAAATTTTAAATCACAGGTAGCAGCTGGTTCGAAAGGACGGGCAGTTAGGGCAGCAAGAACCATATTCAAATCCCACGGGGGGACCGGATGAGATAAAGGAGGCCTCAGGAGCCAAGCCCCTTTAAGGAAAGCCTTACAAAGTTTGTGAGACATCAATGAAGGTTCAAATGAAGCATGAAAATTAGAAATGGCCGCTAGCTGAACCTTAATGGTAGAAACTGAAGAGCCCGACTGAAAAAGAGAGACCAGAAAATTCAGAACCTCCGATACTAGTGCAGTGAGAGGATCTATACCCCGTTCTTGAGCTAAGAAAGCAAACCTTTTCCATTTACTGGAATAAAGTTTGATGGTGGAAGGTTTATGAGAAGAAGACAGTATGTGGACCACGTCCGGGGAAAGAGCATTGTCTCGGACTAAGGATGGAAGTGGAGTAACCATGCTGCCAACTTCAGAGACCTGAGAGACGGATGAAGCCGTCCTGACTGATGAGTCAACAGGTCTGGCACCGGATCCAGAAACCATGGACCTTCTATCGCATGCCTCTGTAGGAAAGGAAACCAAACTTGACGAGGCCAGTGCGGGGCAATCAAAATCATCTCGCTCTCCATGTAAATGGCCTTCTGTATCACCCTCGGTAAGAGGGGGAACGGAGGGAAGGCGTAGAGAAGACCGGGGGGCCAAATGTGAGTCAGAGCGTCCCTGGGAGTCTGTCCCTGAGAAGGGAACAGTGTGAAGAACTCTCTGCATTTCGCATTGTGAGGGCTGGCAAACAGGTTGCAGCAAGGATGACCCCATCTGTTGAAGATTTTCGCAGCTATACCCTGGTTGAGGGACCATTCGTGGGGTAAAAGAATGGTCCTGCTTAATCTGTCCGCAATCACATTGGACTTCCCCGGTATGTGCGTTGCCATTAGAAAGCGGTTGGTAGCTACCGCCCAGTGCCAAAGTCTCATGGCTTCTCTGCATAGTGGGTAAGACCTGGTTCCACCTTGCTTGTTTATGTACCATACCACCGACATGTTGTCGGATAGGATAGCAATCGGGCCCTGTGGGAGAGCGTGATGGAGAGCTTGGAGTACCAATAGTACCGCTCTCATCTCCAGGACATTGATATGCAAATGCGTTTCCTGGATCTGCCATGTGCCTTGGACTGACCTGTCCAGGTAATGACCCCCCCACCCTACCTGGGAGGCGTCCATAGTCACAGTGGCAACGGGACGTTGTGGTATAAAGGGTCGCCCCTGGTCGAGATTTGATTGGAGAAGCCACCAATGCAGATCTCGACGGCAACTTTCCGTGATTATGATTACGTGGTTCAAGGGAAGTTCCTGATAAGACCATTGAACCGACAGTAGCCATTGTAAAATTCGCATATGAAGTCTGGCCAAGGGAACCAAAAGTATGGTCGATGCCATCGAGCCCAACAGTTGTAGGATCCGATGAGCCGGGGCTCTTTGTAGGGGGAGACAGGATTTGACTTGATCTTGTAACACCTGAATTCTTGCTGCCGGTAAAAAGGCGTGCATTCTTTTTGTGTCTAAGTCTGCGCCTATGAAAGTAATACGCTGAGATGGCTGTAGTACAGATTTTTGCAAATTGAACGTGATCCCCAAGAAACGGCCCAAGGTGAACGTGGCTCTGAGCGCTTGGAGTAGTAGATGCTCGGAGGTGGCAGTAAGGAGCCAGTCGTCTAGATAAGGAAACACCTGGAATCCCAGACTTCTCAGGTGAGCAGTTACCACTGCCAGACACTTGGTGAACACCCTGGGGGCTGTGGTGAGACCAAAGGGCAGTGCTCGGAATTGAAAATGACTGACTCCGAGGCGGAAGCGTAAATGTCTCCTGGACTCTTGAGCTATGGGAATGTGATAGTAAGCGTCCTGGAGATCTATGGAGCACATCCATGCATCTTTTTCCAGCAAAGGAAGAATAGATTGAAGAGTGACCATTCGGAATTTGGACTTCTTTACGAAACGATTCAAAGAACTGAGGTCCAAAATGGGCCTGAAGTCCCCTGTCTTTTTTGGTACCAAAAATAATTTTGAGTAAGTTCCTGATCCGATCTGGTCGATGGGGACAGGCTGGATGGCTCTTTTATCTAGCAGCTTTGAAACCTCTAATGCTGCTTGATCCCGCTGACTGGGTGGTACGTCCGGGATTTCCCTTAAAGAAAGGGGGGGTTTGTTGAAGGGGATGATATAACCTCCGGTAATAATGCGAAGCACCCACTGATCGCTTGTTATGGATTCCCAAGCTTGTGGGTGCGCCGCAAAGCGACCCGACTGGCTCCGGAGTTGCACAGTCGGGCAACAACTCAGGAACGCTGGTTGTATGAAGAACCACGAAAGGAATCGCGGTCTCCAGAGTTACGGGGGCCTCTGCCACCTCTGGGGCGGCATCTTCCAAAATCCCCCCCCCCCCGCCTCTGGAGGGGGAATCACTGGGTGGAGTAGGGAAAGACTTCTGAGATTTTTTAAACCACATTTTCCCTCCTCTCCCAGCCTTGGGGTAAGGCCTAGAAGGAGCGGAAAATCGGGCCCCAACGGCAGTCAAAGTCTTGCCCTCCTGCTCGCACCTAGTTAGTGTGTCCTTCACCTTGGGTCCAAACAAAGATGACCCATCAAAGGGGGCGTCGGCGAAGGAAGACTTGAAAGCCTCCGTGAACGAACACAAGCGTAACCAGGCTTGTCTCCTGAGGGCAACGCCTGTTCCGCTGCTCTACTCGCCCTTCAGCCGCATATGAGATGAGCCTCATGGACGAGTTAACAATAGAAAAGAGGGTAGTCATCTGTGCGCCAACAGTCGGGGCCAGCGCCTCAGGTAGATTACCAACAAGAGAGTCATTTAGCTCTTTGAGAAGATCCCTTTGGAGCCTCGTAAAATGACATAAGTAGTTCAGCGACCGTAAGGTAAAGGCCGCTGAGGACAGGGTATGCTTCCCGTACCTATCCATACTCCTAGAATCCTTATTAGGAGGATGAATAGACGTCGAAGCCTCTGCCACGTCCTGCTGTGTGGCAGAAGCCACCACCAAAGCATCTACAGGCACATCCTTTGTGAGAAACTCCTTCTAGGGGGGGGGGGGCTGACAAAAATTTATTGTGCCTCGCAGGCACCGGTTCCACAGAATCAGGGTGTTCCCACACCCTCGAGAAACCAAATCAAGGAGTTCATCGAAGGGCGGAGACACCCAGGAGGCGGAAGGCTGGGCCCCAAAGGCCTTGAGGAAGACTGACTCCTCAGCTGAAGGGGTTTTGGCTTGCCAGTCACCTCTCTGTCTCAGAATCTCCAAGATATCTGAGAAGGAGATATCATCCGAAGATGATTTGGGGGACCCTTCTGCGTCATCGAGGTCAGTATCCGATGTAATAGACTCATCTTGGGAGTCTACATGTTTCCTCTTACACAATTTCTTCCGTGGGGGTTCGTCCGAAGCAGTTTCGGACGGACCACCCGGAAGAAGGGGTATCCTCAGGCCCTGGGGCCCCGCTGCCGGGGGGCTGCAACACAACAGAGGCACCAGTCTCCAAATCTAGGGACGGTGAGGTAGAATCATGTTGAACCGGCAAAGGCATGGCCAGCACGCTCCTCATGGCCTCAAAGGCCGGACCTCCAGAATCCAAGGAGGTCACTGGTCTAGAGGCCACGATGGCACTGGGAATTCCAGCAGCCGATGCTCCGAGAGGAAGACTAGGCACCGAAGCACCCAATCCCAAAGTATTCCCCTCGGGCCCGGCTGAAGAGGTCGCAGTACCAAACCCTGAACCGGAGGACAGGGTAGGAAGCACAGTCGGAGTCGAGAGGCCTGTAAGGGGTCTCTGCTCCGACCGTATGGCTCCACATTGCTCCACCACCACCGGCTCCAACGGCTCCGAAGAGGTTGGAGGAGGAATCAAATGTGTTGGAGGGGGGATCGGCTCCAAAGCAAACTGTGCTGGAGCCGAGACCATTTTAGTAAACACTGGAGATTGGAATAGCCTCTGTAAAACCCTATCCAGGTCCGAATCTGACAGTCTCGAGGATTTAGAGGAGGTAGACACTCGAGAAGACTTTCCTCTCGGCTCCGAGAGAGAAGGGGACCGGCTCCGAAATGGCTCCAATACTATCGGCGCCGACTCCACCACAGCATGGACCACCATCGGCACCGAAGGAGCCTTCTTCGGAGCCGAGGGGGAAGAGTCTGAGCTGCACACTTCCACCGGCTCTGAAGCCATTGGAACCGATGGAGGTGATTCACCTCTCGATACTCCAACTTGCGGCTCCGAAGGCAATGGAGCCAAGTAGGAGGTATCGAGGCAGACCCTTCGACCCTCGGCCCCGAAGTCAGTGGAGCCGAGGAAGAAGAGGTCAATTTTGTCTTTTTAGAAGTCGGCTCCGACGGACTTGTCGGTGCCGACGATCTTGGAAGCAATAGGAGGATTTAAGGCTTCCTCAAAAGAAGGTTTGATAAGCCCTTTCAATATCAACTTGTTCTTGCGTTCTTGAAGAACTCTAGCAGAGAAAGCATGACATACGCTACAAGTCTCTTGCAGATGTTTCGGCCCCAAACAATAAACACAGACTGAATGGCTGTCTGTGATGGACATTTTATAACTGCACCGAGTGCATTTTTTAAAACCTGACTTTTGTTCCTTAGACATAGTACAGGCCCTTCAACAAGTATGACTTTACCACAATAAGTAAGCACTATAACAGAATTGCGCCAACTGAAAAGCGCGAGACACACTGGCGCGAGTACTTAGGAAAAAAAGTTTACCTCACAAACAAACAGACAAAACAAGTCCAACGGCTCAAAGCCCTCTAATTTAAACGGGCTTGGCCCGAAAAACAATTAACCACAAAAAGGTAATTAAGGCTAAACAGCACACAAGGGTAGGGCAAAGGCCCTCTAACTTAAACGGGCCTTGCCCGACTGAAAAAATAAAGTACCAGAAGACACTCAAGCACTCAAATGTAACAAATAGTAAGGAATAATAAGGAATAGCTGTTAAAACAGCTGTTTGGTTAATATATGACAAAAAACCCCAAGGTCAAAGACCAATAAAGGTAAAAAGAACCACTTAGCTCCAGCCAAGTCGAGACCACGTCCAGCTTGTAAAGCGGCAAACGAGATCTGGGGAAGCAGGTGTAGTGCATCCTGGGATATGGAGTAGCCCAGCCAATGAGAGACTTCGTGCTAGTGTATTAGTTGCCGAGTCGGAGCCGATGGATCGGCTCCGAACCCATCTGTCATGAATGTAGGCGAGATAGGATCCCATTACATCTAATTTTAAAAGGAGAAAATTAAGTAACAGTAGATAAGTGATACCTAAATGGGGTAAAAAGGACAATGACATAATTCTGAGCAAAAACTAATGTAACAAGGACCTAATTTCACATGCAAAGTGCTGAATGAAGAAGGCAAGATAGTGCAGAGAAGAATGACAATGTTGTGCTTTCTGTGAGAGAAGAAGAGGGTGGGCTAGCTTGGGAAGTTTTATACACTTAGTTAAGCTGTTTTCAAGGATGGACCTTCTCATATCAGATCAGAGAAGTATGACATTGAGACATATGAGAAGAAAACAGGGAAAGATTACTTGTTTCATTCAAAAAGAGAAGTGACTGGGAGATATTTTCTATACTTTAAAACACTAAGGCATATATATGATAGGATAAGTCTAGAACAAGGTAGGTAGGACTGGGCATGACCAACTGTTCTACACAAACTACAGTGATTCAGTCCTACTTACCTGTAACAGTAGATGTTTGAATTCCATACTGCCTCATTAACATTTTGAGTCATCTGCCAAGGTAATCCAGTACTGCCCAGCTTTCAAAAGCTCAGAGTCCCCACCTCTCTCATCCTGTCATAACGCTCAACCTCTTATCGCAAAAAATTAGGACAAAGCCAAAAATAATGGGGGACAAATGCCAAAACATAGTGACATATTTTAAATATTGCTCTTATAAACTGAGAAAGTTGCTAGAATAACAGGTTTTGTGTTAACATATATTTTCTGAATGATGTGAAGTGTGAAACTCAAATATCTGTATATTATTAGTTACTTCAATCCCCAGTGGGTTGTCAGAAAACCACAAGTTTTATGAGGAACAGACCAAAAATCTTAACTTTCAAGGAAATCTAGACAGTTGAGAGATATGCATCCTGTGACAGCTGATTGGCTGAGGACATCATGAGGGAGAAGCATTCAGCTGTAAAAGGAGGTGAGTGTTCAAGCTTTTTCACTTTTACAAAGAAGAGGAAAGTGCCTAAAGCCATAATCATCAAGCAAGAACAAATCTGGAGACAATTGCAATGCCGTATTAAATCCATATTCAACAACTGAATCAAAGAGATTGAAACCCCCTTTAACTATACATAATCTGGAGGATGGTGGGTGAGTGCTGCCACTGAGGTAGTGAGGAATTCAAACCTCTACTGTTCCAAGTAAGTAAGACTTACACAACTGCATTATGTTCAGCATTTCCACTGTCTCAGTGGCACTTTAGGTAGATTCAGATAGCTTACCCTTCCTCGTAGGTGGAAAGATAATGTTCCAGGAACCCCTGGAGAATGGTCCGAGCAAAGTAATCTCTGAACCTTGAAAAGGAATCCAGTTTGTAGTGCTTTGTAACAATATGAACCAAGATTGCTGCCTCAAGAATGCTTGTAGAGTCCATCACTTTTCAATATGCCATTGAAGAGGATAAGGCCCTAGTTGAATGAGCCTTAACCTTCTCTGGAAGATATTTCCCATGATGGGAGTAGCAGAAAATAGCAGAGGACAAACCATCATGTAATAGTTTACTTAGAGACAGGTTGACCTTTCTTAGTCTCTGTATAGTAAAAACAGCAGCTGTTCAGCATTCCTAAAAGGCTTTGCTCTGTCAAAGTAGTACTCAAGCTGCCTGTGCACATCCAAGTTATGTAGAACCTTTTCTACCCTTTGTTTGGATCAGGATAGAGCATTGGGAGATTAATGGCTTGATTCAAGGTAAATTCAGAAACAACGTTAAGCATGAATGATGGATTAGTGTGTAACACAACCCTGTCCTTGAGGAAAATCAGATAGGATTGGCCCACCATGAGAGCTTGCAGCTCAGAGATGTGCCTTGCAGATGTCAGAGCAATGAGCATAACAGTCTTCCAAGTAATGAACAGTAAATCGGTAAAGGCAGGTTCAAATGGAGGTAAGGTAAATTTTTCAAGAGCAAAGATGAAATCCCAAGCAGGAGGAATTTGCTTTTGAGGGGGGTCTCACATGTAACACTCCTTTCATAAACTGCTTGACCACAAAAAGAGAAAAAGTGGGGGATCCAGGGGCAAGCTAAGATGGCCACAAGATACATTATGATAAAAGCATACGAGAACCATCTCTAAGTAGTTCACAGAAAATTTTCAAAACCAGATGGGTTGAAATCTCTCTGGAACCTCTGTTGTTGGTTAAGCACCAACTAGAAAACCTTTTCCACTTGTAAATGGAAGATTTTCTAGTTGCAGGTTTTCTTGTCTTCTTAAATACCTGCTGCACATTCTCCTGGAACAGTGTGTAAAAGGCCAAAATGGAGTAACCACAGTGATCTTAGGTAATTCCTTCTGAGTCTTTAGAAGTATTTTGAGAATTATTGCAAAGGGTGGAAATGCATACAGCTGCATTCTCAACCATGGAAATGATACAGAATCTGTCTTATAAGCATAGCTGGAAGGATGTCTTGAACAGAATTTCCTCACATCTGGTTCAAGTCCTGGAAGACCTCTAAATGGAGCTTCCACTCGTAAGGGTCTGTCCAGGATCTGCTTAGTCTGTCTGCCACTGTGTTTTACTCTGATAGAATGCATGAGTCCCCGAGAGTTAGAGAATGCTGTAGAGCCAGCTTTGAGACCATCATTGCCAAATGACAAAGAGGGTATGACCTTGTACCCCCTTGCTTGTTCAGGTACTACATCACAGTAGTGTTGTCTGTGACCACTAGAAGAGGACCCAGAGTGAATAAGTGCTGAATTACTGTCAACATCTCTTTTACATCAATGTGCTTTGCTAGGTCCTGAGTAACCCACAAGCCTTGAATTTGAACTCCCATGGACAATGCTCCCTATGCAAAATCTGAAGTGTCCACCTGGACAGATTGGACTGGGGTCCAAAGACAGAAAGCGAATCCTGGATTCAGAAACAGTTGATCTCTCCATCATTGCAGTTTCATAAATCCCAGTACCATTACCTGGGAATCCATGGGATGAAGGTGCTGGGTCCAATAATTTTTCAAGTACCACAGAATTTTTGTCATGTGTGATCTGACTAGTGGTGTGATGAGGACCACTTATGCCATGAGGCCTAGAATTTTGAGGAACTCTCTTACTAAGGCCAAGTCTAGAAGACAAAAAGCCAAGAAAATGTTCTGATAAATCAGAGCTTTATCTTCCAGCAGGAAGGCTATTCTTTTTACTGTGCCTATCCAATACCCCAGATAAACAACTCACTGACAAGGTGTGTGTGAAAGGGCTTCTGAAGGTTTAATTTGAAGCTCAGTTGGGAATCCTTAACCAAGGATTCAAAGCACATGGAATAATATCCTTTGATTTTGTGTATTACAGGTACTGGTTTTATGACCCCTGCTTCTACCATGTGATGGAGCACTGGAGGAAACAGCTCTGTCTGGTCTGGTGGGGATGGGTGAATTCCCCAGAAAGGTATCATCTCTGAATTATTCTCAGAACCTATTTGTCTGAGACTATTTGTAGCCAGGCTGCAAGGTTGATAGAGAGCCTGGGAGAAGGAAGAAAAGAAGGAAGGGCAGGAGACAGTTTAGGGGTGCTCTGTGACTCAGCATAGTCATTTCTTTATAGGAGTTGATCTTTTTTGGAAAGGAGACCCTCTTGTTTAGTTTAAAAGAATTATGTTCCTGTCATTTCCTTTTGGATCCCTGACTTGTATTGGCTAAGATTGTTGTTTGCTCTGCCCCTTGAAGGAAGATGCCTTGTTTGGGGAAAACCTGAGTACATGAAACACCGTAGATATCCCATGCATTAATTTGCTTCTGTCATCCCACTATTTGAGAAACTGTGTAACAGAGGGCCCAAACACTAACTCAGAACTTAAAATGTGCATTTAAAAATGTAGTTATTAGAGAAGTTTTGATTATGTAACCAGCAAAATATCTTAAAACAACAGAAGCAGCAGCATTTCTTGAGACTGTATCTGAAGATTCAAGCACACCTCTCAAAGAGTGTTTTGAAGACTGAGCCAAATTAGAAACAATTTCATTTACTTTTTCTCTGCAGGTAAGGATGCAGCAAATTCATCCAAACTGTGCACACACTGTAAAATATCTTTCAAAGCTAATAACAGAAGGGGGTTAGCCACAGAACTGGGCATCTCATTCTCCATAAGGTCATATACCCTGCCTAGCTGTAGGGTAGCAAATGGTTGTTCCCTAGAAAAAAACATCGCTAAATCTTGCAATCATCTGAGAAAGAGTGAACACATTTGGACTTAAACTCACCTTCCAAAAAATGACAGGGACTGGAGTATGTGTCAACTGGGAAATCATCATTGTCCTCTGATTCCTCATCCTTCTGTGAAACAGAAAGGTTTCTAGACAAACTAGCACTACAGCCATGCATGGAAACACAACCATCAGAATTAACTGTCTTGCAAAGCATTCTTAGGCAAAGAAACCACATCAGCCCTATAAGCAGCTATAATCTGATTATCAGCTATATGATGAATCTTTGGCTTCTTTTTCTTGTGAACTTCACTACTAGATAAATATCTAGGGACACAGTGCTACATCTGGGGAGAGATCTCTTACTGCAAACTACTCCTGCACCTAAACAGTTTCATTCTCCCATGCCTGCACCAGGTGCTGGCACAGCCCCAGAGGATGTGTCTAACCCCCATTCCATAGTGGCTGACAAAGCTACACTAGAGGGAGACAGGTCAAAATGTAAGTAGTCGATGTACCGAACAATGGCCCCGAAAAAAGTCACTAACCACTTTTGTTGGGTTTTTTTTTTCTTTGTAAGTGCAACTGGATTTGATGGGAGGGGTACCAGAATTAGGATCTATCAAGTAAGGGTAGAGAACACCAGCAAGAATAATAAATCGGCAGTCTTGAACAATGTATCACAATAAGCACTTAGAGATTCTAGGAATAAGTATGTTCCCACACAACTAAACCCTGCAACACTGTGCTGTTATCGCAAACAGTCTGAAATGTGTTCAGAATTCTTTTACAACTGACAGAAATTAAAGAATTTCCAGTACACAAAATCCAAACGCTAAAGCAACCAATATGCCACACCATTGTTAAAATGAACTCCACATACTTTAACCATGTTAAATTGCCATAATATAACACTGACAGCAATTCAAACTCTAGTTTATTTCCAGAAGAGTAAAATCTCAAAAGTACATTCAAATAACTTAGTGGTAAAATCATGATCCGATGTTAAAAATATATGGAGCAGAGTCATATATAGGAAAATATTGAAAACTATGGATTTGTTTCAGTATTTATACATTATTTATTCTATCAAAAGATTAAATAAAAGCATTGTTAACAATAGAAAGGAGAGGACTCTAGTGTCTAACAGCACACATACACACTGCACTTCTCAGATACAGACAAACATTACACAAGGGCAGAACATTACACAAGGGCAGAAATGAAATAAACATTGCTTCAAGCAGAAATTTTCAAAGTAATTACTGTAAACAATGACAGAAATAAACTTTTAAAATAAATATTTTAAACTTAAAAACAGAGAGAGAGAGAGAAGCCTGAGCTTTTGAAAGCTGGCCAGTACTGGGCTACCTTGGTAGATAACCCAAAATGTCACTGAGGCAGTGGAAATGAGCATCACAGTTTAAGCATTACATGAGGAAGCATTTTTCAGAGACAGTGTTGTTAGGGAGAATAAAATATTACACATAATGGTAAAAGCTGAGATAATCATGGCTTTCAAACTGGCTTGGGATTCTTGGAGAAAAAGACTGAGAGGATAGCCTTAAGTTAGCTGCCACAACTGGGCAGACTAGCTAAACCCTGGTTAGTTTATACTACGTTAACATAACTGCAGGTAGAAAAAGGATAACTATACTTTCCAGTCTGAGGGTTTTCAAAGTTAACATCTAGCTTTCATAAACATATGTATCATCAGACTTCAGGTTGTTCTGTGAATGGGTGCTCAACAAAAAGACAGAATCCCAATTAATTTAATGGTAGGCAAACTGATGGAAACAGACATAAATCTGAACTATTAGGAAACTGAATAACAAAACATTAGGCATTCTAGAAGACAAAGTCCTCAACATTATTGCACAGAGAAGTCCCTTGTTCTGGAAGCCTTATCCAGTTTGTAACATCCATTGTACATTATGATCTAATGACAACATTGTGGCTACACAATCAGTGAAATAAAAAAAGGCACAAGAACTTTGCAAACCTGATCAACCTTGATAGTCCCATTCAGGGTCTATCATACATCTGATGACAGAAAGTGATGCAATTTGTTAGCCACTTGTGCACTGCTTCCTGACTCATTTGCCCTCCTGACTATTTCTGACAGCAGCATACATCTTTAAGTCCTTCTTAAAAGACTAAAAACATTTTAGACATGCATGGCTGCCTATAGATATCTGCAAAATGAAGTTGTTTCCCTTTATCAAGTGTTTCTTGACAGAAGTCTACATATGTAGCTGAAAAAGTTGCTACTTCAGAAATGTACTTGGAGAAAATAATAACTAGAAATTGGATTTCAGATACACCTCCTTCGTTCAATGAATTTAAAAATGTTATGAATATAGCGTGCCATATGGAAATAAACACAATTAGGACAAGAACAAATAGAAAAACATCTTATTATATTGTATGGGATAATTTACAAAATTTGTTAAAAAAATTTTAATTTCAATAACATGGTATTTTAGTTTAATTAATTGATCTGATTGTAGTGGATGTCTTTGTAAATACTTTAGTTGTTTTGTTGAATATTATAATAATACCTATTTTTAATTACTTGTATAAAATTGTTATGATATTTCTCTTATATGTTAAAACAATAAACCTGTTTTGAAAAAAAAAAAAAAAAAGAAAGAAATGTACTTGGAATGCTCTAAGTGAGACTTCAGCCTTACTGAAGGATGGCTAAGGCTAAGAATGAGCTGCTGAAAAACTCCATCCTTTAGACCTGGGCTTGATTCTCTCCAACTGAGCTTGCATGCCACTTGACTTTGGATAAGGCACTTAGCAATGGCGGTGCTTGTGGATTGTTCCTGAAAATAAGTGTTTGTACTTATTTGTCTTATCAAGTTAACATATAATTTTAAAAACACCTGAAACCTGTCCATAAGAAGAAAGTGCTGGCAAGAAAAACAGTTCTTCAAGATATGTACTTTAAACTCTGAAGACATACTATAAGTCTGCAATGAAGGCAGGCTCTAATAAAGCAGCATGGATGTTTTAACATAGAGCTGAAGAATCAAAGCAGGATTAAGAGCCTTCAACAGACAATATAAGAAGAAAAGATGACTGATGATGGGTTAAAGGTTCCATGGTCACCACTGCCATCCTGTTAGTGCCACAGTAAAAAAGTGAATAATGCAAAGACCTGGATACAGATAGCAGGGTAACCAAGTGGAGGTCAAAATGATGTAACAACTAAACCAACATCACAGAATAGATGAGATGTAGTACATAATGAGTCCTGTCAGTAGCCATTAAGATACCTACTAGGAACATACTTTTGTGTGAAGCGCTTTCAGTATGCTTATAGGATTTGTACACCTGCAGAGGAACACACACTTATAATATGGAGGCTAATGTGAGATGAGGCGGTAACCTAACATATGACAGAATAGCAGTAATAAAACATCTAAATGTAAAATGTTCACTCCTCAAAACACTGAAAGCCGAATTAGAATATATTGCAATGTTAAATTATTGTGAAATAGGAGAAAAGATATGAACATTTCAAAAGCAAACACTTTAATAAAACATGTAATGCAAGGGGCTGTGTTCCCTGTATCCCAGTACGACAGGATTCATTCCCACAACCCTTTGCTCTACAGATACTAACTCCATAGTCATACTACATTTTATAGTATAATATTGAATAGTTTTCTATTATGCAGTGATTGTGGATTTGTATATTTAGCATGAGATGTACGGGGTGTAGCTTTTTTGTATTGGAAAGATACACAGGCACAGGCTCCATGCATTACATCTTTTATTTAGATGTTTTATTTTACAATAAGTTCACATTGCCATATATTATTTCAGCTTTTGGTGTTTTGACATGTTGAAACTGTGTACTTGAGTTAATGGTTTATTTTTACTGGTATTCTGTTTTATGTTACATACCCAGCCAAGCATGAATTTGGAGAGTTAAAGTTGTGGTACAGAAATTACTCTTTTACTTGAGTAAAAGATAGTTTGGAAAGATGATACTGGACTTTTGGTCTCAGGAAGCTAAGAATCCAGAGGGGGGAGAAAGTGCAGGAACAGACTGCAGAATGGAAATGGCAGGTTAATGCAATTACAGAAGGAGTGGATGCCGACAGACTCAGGCCCTGTTACACGCAGCAAACAGTCCAGGAAAGGAAGGTCGAATGGACTGTAGTAAATTTGTCTATGAACTATCTGAAGATGAATTGTCTATGTTAGACAAAGGTATGTCATATGTGCCATCCTGTGAAGGGATTTAAGTGAAATTTTAACAGAACTGAGACTCTTTACAAGTAATATTGACTTGAAGCTTTTATTCAATAAAAGCAATAATGTGCCTAATGTAAACCTTAAAAGATCAAGGATGTTTGTTCTTATATGTACACTGGTAGTTAAAGCTTTTGTTGAAATGTGTAAACAAGACATTTATGGTATGTTTTTTGCAAAAAGTAATCAGAATAAGTATTATAATTTAAACCAAGATGAGAGGAATGCACTAAGAAAGTTTAGTGGTAACCAAGATATAATGATAAAACAAGCTGATAAGGGAGATAAAGCTGTGATTATGGATGTGACACTATATAATGACTTGATGTATGAATTACTCCATGATGCTATGACTTTTAAGATAGTTAATGTTATCATAGTAAATTACTTGGTTTTTAAGCTGAAAAGCTATCTATATGAACTTCTGATGGATGGATCCATAGTACCTGAATTATATAACTATTTATATATATCGCATCCTGTAATACCGATCATCTATGGTTTACCAAAGCTACATAAAATATGTGTAGACCACCTATGAGACCAGTAGTATCTGGCAATAAATGGACAACTACTCCTTTATCTAAATATATAGAACAATTGAGCCCCTTGTTGAAATTTAATGAAAGTGTTGTTAAAGACACTAATGATTTTCTTACAGCTTTGAAAGATTGGTCAACTAAAAATAAAAATAACTCTCATTTCACTTTGGTTACTATGGATATAAGGTCATTGCTTACTGTTATACCCAATGATTATGGTGTACAGTCTATAAGGGAGTATTTAGTATTGCATATGAAGTATACTGCAGGTAAGCTAGAGATGCTATGCTCCATGTTGGAAACTGTGCTATGTAATAATGTTTCTTTTTAATGATGTAATGTTCCATCAATTGGGAGTGGTTATGGGCACTCCCATTGCAAACACCTATGCTAATCTTGTATTATCGAGGTAGGAAGAGCAATATATATTTAGCAGTGAAATGCAAAATGGATATAAAAATAAGAATTTACTGTTCCTTAAAAGATTTGTGGATGACATATTTTTACTTTGGGGAGGTACGGTACATGAACTGAATATTTTTGTTACCGAATTACAAGATAAGACTCAGTTTTTGCTATTTGATGTGCATCATTCGGATGAGATGGTTAATTTTTTAGATATTTGTGCAATGTTTAATGATATGAAGTTTGAAACAAAGATTTATAGAAAAGAGGTTTAAGCCACTTGATACGTACATTCTAAAGTATGCATCCAAGACATATATATCCAAACATGCTGAAAGGGCAATTTTTGGGAGCTAGTAGGTTGAACACAAACAATATAGATTTTGTTTCTGAGTTAGACATCATGATTAAAGATTTTAAGTTACAGGGTTATAATGAGGCAATGATAGAAAGAGAAAGGGGAAATGTGGTGAGAGGAAACAACCTTGGTAAACCATACTTGAATGGTCCAGTGGTTAGGACCAATATTAATAATGATGGTAGTGAGTAAGATACATTACTAAATACAATGGATATACAGATATGGTCAAGAAAATAATAAATAAGAATTGGGCTATTTTACAGTCTAGCAATGACATTAAGAA
Source organism: Protopterus annectens (assembly GCF_019279795.1). Taxonomy (NCBI): domain Eukaryota; kingdom Metazoa; phylum Chordata; order Ceratodontiformes; family Protopteridae; genus Protopterus; species Protopterus annectens. The sequence continues at coordinate 604,337,772 of NC_056751.1, forward strand.
TATTGTAGGTGTACAACCTAGATTCACTTACAAGAGAGAAAAGAATTTGAAACAAATTATCTGTTATAAGGATATGTCTAAGATATGTATGAACATAAAGAAAAAAGGTACAATACCATGTTATACTTGTGTTTTCTGTAGTGAAATTAATACAGAGCTTATTTTTATATATCCTGTAACTAAAATTGAGTTTATTTTAAAGACCTATGCTACCTGTTTCACAGAATATGATATATCTTGCTAACTGTGTGGCCTGTGACCATTTTTATATAGGAAAGAGAAATCAGAAACTCAAAGAATGCATAACTTCACATCTGTCAGATATACGTAGATGTATTAGTACTAATGCCCTGTATAAACATATTTCTCAAAAAGGTTCTGACCATAAGTTCAAGTTTAGAGATTTACAAAGTTTTCTCTGATATTATAGGGGGAAATCTATCCGAAAAAACTGAGTTTTTAGAGTATAAATGGATAAATTATTTTAGGGTGGATGTGTTGCCAGGACTGAATTCCCAACATAATATTAAGCCTGTTTTGAAAGTGAAGCATAACCATATATAAGCAGTATTAAGCAAAAGTGTTTTAAGTTTGTGTTGTGTATTTAATTGGTTGATTGGTTTTAAATTGTATGATTTAATTGTTGCTTTTATATCATTGGCTATCTTATACAAATGTAATGTATTTAAGAGACTTGTGGCATTTTAATTTAGTAAGCATTGAGAATGAGCTTGTCTCAAAAGCTTTACATTTTTACTTATTGCCTGTATTATTTATTTATTTTTTTTTTATTTATTTACATTTTGTTGACCGGGCTAGTCTAACTGGATACTTGTCCATTTTCAGTAGAGGCCCGGGGAGAAAAGCTCCAAGAAGGGCATTAATTATACAATTATAGAAAACAAAGCTCCAAGAAGGGCATTAATTATACAATTATAGAAAACAAAGCTCCAAGAAGGGCATTAATTATACAATTATAGAAAACAAAGCTCCAAGAAGGGCATTAATTATACAATTATAGAAAACAAAGCTCCAAGAAGGGCATTAATTATACAATTATAGAAAACAAAGCTCCAAGAAGGGCATTAATTATACAATTATAGAAAACAAAGCTCCAAGAAGGGCATTAATTATACAATTATAGAAAACAAAGCTCCAAGAAGGGCATTAATTATACAATTACAGAAAACAAAGCAATATCAAGCTATAAGCATATACAGGTAAAACATTATTAAGATCATTGCAAATGAATGTTAAGCAAATGTAAAAGTAATTCATTTTTTTTTTTTTTTTAGTAAATCATAAAAGTCGTTTTGTGTTGCAATGGCGTGCCTTCAGATTTCTTTTGGATATCTTGGAAGTTTTGAAATTCTCTTGGCTTAAGAAATGTCAGAAAGAATTTAAATGTATGTCTTTGATTTTTTTTTCTGTCATAGCAGCCAGTTCAAATGCCAGTAGTCAAAATTTCTACCATGAAATAGAGGTCCCAAGAATGAACTGGTCCTTTTGTTAGGGGTCAAAGAAGAAAACAGCCTTTCAGGAAAGTTTTGCAGACCCTTAGGGAAGATGATGGCAAGGCATTAGCACTTCAGTGAAAATTAGATATAGCTGCTAGGTGAACTTTGAAGAATAACTAAGACCTGAGTCAAACACCTGGGTAAGCATTCAAGAATACGTAGCACTGGAACACATCCAGTTCTTAAGAGAAGAAAGAAGAGATGCCATGTGATAAACTTTATAAAAGTCTTCAGACCACACAGATCTAAAATAGGTCTAAGGTATGTGCCTTTTATGCAGGAAAAAAAAAGGACTACAAACCAGACTTGTGTCGGACCATTCTCTTGGACAGCAAGATTAAGGCCTCTAACATGACAGTGCATCCCTGCAATGATAATTTTCATCATGGATAAAGGTAAGGTTTTACTTTCAAATTGTTTTTATTTTTATCCTCAGTCCTCCATTTGATTTTTACAATATTTTTAACTTCTCCTCCTCCATCTTCCAGTAATCATAATGCAGTCATCCCATATTTGCCCACTCTCTACACTGCCCCCCACCATTGTACCAATGAAGTGGGACATGAGCCACTGGCCTAGTGGTGTGTGCGTGTGTGTGTGTGTGTGTGTGTGTGTGTGTGTGTGTGTGTGTGTGTGTGTGTGTGTGTGTATGTATATGTGTGTACATGTGTGCTTTCATATACATAACTGATTCCAGTGACAACACTACAAGCTCTTGACAAACTGAAATGCTCATTCTTATACTACTACTTTTAATGCCACCCCTTTTTTCATTAACTTTTTTTCTCTGTTATCTGCTAAATGGAGTCTTCATTCTCTATAGATATATTCATTCACCCCTTTCATCCATGGTTAAAGGATATAAGGAGAGGGAGGCCAACAAGTGAGATTACTACCAACATCCATCATGAGTAACAGGAAGCCAACAACTGGGGATTATCATCAATATCCAGCATAAGTAATGGGAGGCCAACAACTGGGTATTACCACCAACATCCAGCAAGAGGTATGGAAGGCCAACAACTGGGGATTACTACCAAATCCAGCATGAGTTATGGGAGGCCAACAACTGCGGATTACAATCAACATCCTCAAGCAATCAATGGGCATATCAGCCAAGGTGGATATTTAGGACACTATGTAGGAAATGGTGATTTTGATTTTGGCTACCTTAAACCTGATCTGGGATAATATCAATGTCATTTATCAATTTTGTACTATCACATGTGGTCCGGCAAGGGGCTATGATATTGTGATAAATGAATACAACAGATCAGTGTTCTCTGGGACATGAACAGAACAAACACACATGAAGATGCTTAACATCCAATGGTTTGGAGATGAGAGTGAATTATAACAAAGTTCAGCAATCCAACTTTTTGAAGAAATAGATTATAGCAATAACCCATGCCTGGGTGTGGGTAATGCTGGATTTACCCACGGTTGGCGTGGTTTGGTCCCAAGGGCGAAGCCGAGGACCAAACAAAGACAACCGTGGTAAATCCAGCATTACCCACACCCAGAAGTGGGTTATTGCTATTATACCATGGTGTAAGTTTGTTTTGTATTATGTTTGTATTGTTGTTATTTATGTTTTTGTTTGCTTTTTTTTGTATTCTTCCACTTTTGTGAGATAAAATAGTCCACACTTTCAGTTTGTGTTTATTGTTTATTTCTGTTTTAATTTAAATACATGTTATTTTTAGTTTTTCAGGAAATGTTAGGAAAGGGCTAGGTGGTGTTTGGTATAATATAGTTTAAGCAGTGTAGAAGTTTATAACGTGTAGTTATGTTTTAGTAGTTATAGGTATGTTGAAATGTGGTGTAGTTTTAATTTGTATTAATTTTTAAAAATATGTACTTTTACTATTTGGTCACTAGATGGTGGTGTTGTATGCGTTTTATTAGATGTATGCTGATGTGGACGTTCGGTATGGTGTGTGTTTTGACTTTGCGAGGGATGTGTGGTGTGTTTTAGTATGTACATTTTGGAGTTGTCTGTGTATAGGTATTGTAGGGAATATAGGTAAGTGAATGGTTTTATGAGAATGCTTGGTTTTATTGTGTTATAAGTGGTGGTTATGTAGTGTGTGTGTGATGTATTTGCGACTGCATGACTTTTTTTTTTTAGTGTTCGAGGTGAGGGAATGAGGAGTGTAGTATGGAAATTGGTTAGTTTTCTGTGTTTTCGTTAAATTGTTGTGTGTTTTGGGTATTAGATTTACTTTACTTTACTGTTTATTTGCTGTCGCCGCATGATATTTAGCGACCGGACTTTTTGCGTTGTTTCTTGTAGGATTTACTATGTGCACGCTGGTTGGATTAGCCAATCAGCATGCACGTTTGTCGGGTTTGCGATGTTCGCATGGTATAATATACAATAATGATGTTGATGACTGCTGTTAAGGCTGCATGTAAGGCTGAAAGCAGGGAACTGCTGCATTTTCTTAAACCGGCCCCACCAGATGTATGACTCAGCTTTATCAAACGGATGAACACTCAAAAGTGTAAAATTGCATATTTTCAGAAAAACAGCATGAATAAATCCCACTCTAAGAATATAACATCATTTTTTTTCTTTTGCGGAGATCTATGCTGTATAGAGCTGTAATATGAGGTTGCTGTATACCCTTACTACTGTTTGGATATGTTAACACAGAGTAAGCTATACTTTGAAACAAGGAAACATTTTTTCAGATACTACAGTTCTTGAATTGATGCATAAAAAAGCACACAATAACATATTGCTATTTGCTCTTTGGAGAGTTGAACAAATATATGACAAAGTTCTGCTTTACTTCCAGTCCCACCATATTCTACTAGGACTGGCTGGCAGACAGTAAGTCTCAAAAGACAACTCCCTCAAAGGAGACTAACTAATGTGTTTATTAAAAAGTCCTAAATGCCACCAAGAGTATCCTTTTGTGAACGATAGCTAAATCTACTTCTGTTTCTTTTATACTTGACTGCTTAAGAGACTTCTTCAAAAGAGGGATTGTTTGAAAGGGCACCAGGAATACCAACACTTCCTTATCATCCTCATCTGACATTTGTCAGTTAATAGGCCTTCTATGGACTCACACAAAAGTGCCATATTTACTTCTTTTCTTCCTGTGCATCAGGAATGTTTACAGAGTGGCAAAGAAGGGGTAGTGGAGGAGTTATAATTTTTTTCTCTTCTTATTGAAGTTCGTGCTGTTGATTGATAAATAAGACTGAGTCAATAAACAGGCCATTCACCTGGCTAGTCCCTCAGAGCGAAAGGCCTTTTTAAGCAAAGATTTTTTAGGTCTCTCGATTCTTATCATCTTGATGGTGCTGACTATACTGGAGCAAACATATTGCTATAAAGGAAGTGAGACAGCAGCTGGTGTCTGCAGCAGTAGAATATTTGACAGGTTCATCAGAATATATGTTATGGCACTGAGATGACAGGCACCAATGCCTGCCCTGATACTACATTTTTCAGAAGAAAAGGGCTGCTGATGTTAGCTATGCCTCTCTATTACAACTTTCAAACAGAAAGGAAATTGGGTTAGAAGGAATTCTAAAACCATAAAACAAAGACAGGGCTGGAACCTATGATAGGAAGGTGGAGCTGGTGACCAAAGCAAGCATCACCATTTACTGCTGGCTCAGGAAGGGAAAAAACAATTAGAAAACCCATGCTTGTAAATAGCACTAGTTAAGCATAAAAAAAAAAAAAAAAACATTCAGTCAGATCATCAAAGTTCTTGGCCAGTGACTGAGGCAAAAAATGCCTGTCTAAAAACACAAAAGGCCTTTAAACTTTCAGTGAAGAATAAGGTTTATCTGCTAGTGGGTAGCTCTGAATAGCTTGGTGAAGGTATAGCACACAATCTGACAAAGCTGACTGGCTTTTAAGACATCAGCACTGTCCCTGCAGAATCAACATACAAGGCAGTGGAGATCAGGTCTACATAGAACTCACACAATGATGCTTCATCGCAGGAATACAAGTACTACAGTCAAGTGTCAGCCTTTGGCCATAATCTACCTCCTGCTACAATACTGTGTAATCTTTATCAGTGATGAAGAAAACAGATACTGCAAATAGAAAAAAAAGCCAAAATAAACCAATAAGGGACAGACTGCTATCTAAAGGAATGTGAAAGATCAAAGTAACACATTTTCACCTACTGTATCTACTTCATTTCCGCATTGGAGGCAATCTCAGCCTGATGATAGCTAGTAGCCAAATTTGTGCTACCTGCCAGTATATATCCTAATAATGTTCTACAAGAGCAACTCTAAGTAAACTACTGCTGAGGAAGGCAAGCTAAATCTGTACATTCACTGAAAGTTACACAAAGTACCTTTCAATCTCATTCATGCAACTTAAACACACAAACAAGGACAGACACTATTTAATTTAATATATATTCATATTTATTTACAGTCAAGTGTATTTTATTAATCCATTTTAAGTATGTACAGAGATTCAAATATATGACAGTTGGAAGTCAGGCCACATCCAATCTGGAGCTACATTTCCATTGATGCAATAAAGTAATCTGTAAGACATTCTGTAAAATTGAACACTGCAAATCTTACTTTCAAAGTATGTAATGATTTCCAAGTGACTAGACTGTCCCTTTTGTAGCACCATGTTATAAAATAAAATAATCTGGTTTATAGAAACCATATCATTGTTACTGACCTGAGTGTATGATCAAAACATTGTATTCTTTACAATTTAAATCATTATGAACTCAAGTAATGGCAGTTCATTAGTTATAACAATGGATGCATAGATCAAGAATCAGACCACAATTTGTACTCTGCAGGCAGGCACATGGAACATAATAAAATGCAACTTCCAACTCTGTGACACCTAAAATGTTATATGTTAGGCACACCTACCACTTGGGTTTAGATTGTTTTTAAAGGACTAGAGAGAAACTGAATTATTTCTCCCCAAAAAATTATGTGTCAGAGTGAAACCACATCCAGATTTGTTGCTCTTCCTTGTCTGTAGTCATGTCTAACTTTCATACATAAAAAGAGTGATTCCCCACAATATCCAGTTTAGTATTTAATATTTCTAGGTTGAAAAAGGACTGAAGGAGAGTAATAAGACAAGAACTACATGACCTAAAAGTGGCAAGAAGAGCATGATGATCCACAGCAGAGTATGTTACTCTATCACTATTATGTTCGCAATAAATCATGAAAGCATGCATGCATACACACCTATGCATGAATAATGTTACAAGCGAAACTGAAGTAATCATATTATCTGATACATGGGTGTCTTTTCTGAAGCAGATCTATACAGGAAGACTTGAACTACCTCAGGCATCAGTTAGTGGTTCCAGTTGTCTTGCTCTCTACTGATATATTTCCTTTACTTCTGTTGGTGTACAGTGGGCGCCATGGACATATACTCTGCAAGTCTCTTCCCAACATTCTCCTCTTATTCAGTTACCATGCATCCTACCTACAGAGACACAGAACTACACAAATTCTTACAAATAGGTAGCCTTCTCAGTGAAGGCTAATACCACTAAAGAGGCTGCATAAAGGAGTGCAGTGCTGTGAGTTATTATAAAAATATATTTTTAGGGACAGACTCTTGTAGGCTGCAGCAATAATAAGACGTTTGATTCTACTAGCTAATCAGTCTCTGATTGTCCTGATCTTCCAAGAATTTCCCTATGTAAGCATAATGACAGTATCAATATCTCCTTCCTGTGTAAGTTACTGTGCGCCTCAAATAAAAGCACCATTATTTCACACCACTTTCACTTTTACTAAGAAACGTATAACTTATGATTAGAGTCATCAACAGTAAGTGACAACTGTAACACTGTTGAGAAAAGCCATTATTGTGCACAAGTTATAAAGCCTAATAAAAATTTCAAAATGATGCTGGGGGACAATCATTGGTGGATTAAATGTACCTTGGATCCTGGGAGATTTACAAACCATCATCCTCCACCCATTTTTTGAAACACACATACATGCTCATGTTCTTTTGGATTCACTTTCTTGATTTTTAGACTATTCAAACTGCTATCATTATAATCCATCAGTGTCTATAACCATCAGTTACAATGGCTTGGCTGTGTACAGCTCAAATGTTCAGTTATGATAACAAAATGGTCACAGTAAAGCATTCAAACCTACTTTACTCAAAAAAATGCACACTAGTCCTGTAAAACCTGAGTAATGACTGTTTAACCTGAATCTGAAAGCCACAGTCAGTCATTCCCATACACAGCAATTATAGTTCCGTTGTAGACTGTGTAGACTTTAGTTGTGTCATCCTGTTAAAATAAAGATGTTATTATGGACACAATGTATTTCAAGTCTGTTTCACAAAAAGACATGGCAGCCCAAGCATTCCAACTTATTTCACATAAATTCACAGCAGTCTTACAAAGCCAGACTGTTTAAACTGAGCAAACAAGAAGATAAGTTATTCTGATCTACAGACAGCTCCCAGCCCCATCAAGCATTTATAGACACTTTGGTACAACTCATCTGACAAGAATACTTCTCAACATCTTATAGCAAGAGTCAAGGAAAAAGCAAAAAGTAATATGAGGAAAAATGTCCAGAATCAGAGATACTACGTTGTCTCATATGAATGTGGTAAAAAGTAACACCTCTTAATTTCTTAGCAGAAGACTCAGGGACAAAGTAAAAAATATTGAGGAGAAAGTCCCAAAATCAGGGACAGAGTTTAAATATTGCTTTATATACTTAAAACGTTGCTAGAACAAACAACTCAACTGTTTCTGCATTGTCTTGCATTTTCTGAAGGATATAAAATCTGAAATGACAAATGTCTGTCATCATTTAGTGACTGCAATCCCCAGTGATTTGCCAGAAAAACACATTTTTTGAGGAACAGGCTAAAAATATGAAGTCAGGGATGTTATGTGAAATCAGCCACAGATTCAACCAAAAAAGTCATCAGAGAATAAATACTCCCAACATATTTTGTACAAAGGCACATAAATCCTATAAAAACAGACTTTATAATAAGCAAACAGTAAATGGGCAAGTTGGTTTCATCCACACCCAGCAGCTCCACTCCCTTTCTAGTGACTGCAATCCACAATGATTTGCCAGACAAAAATATACAGCAAAGTCAGATACATCCTGTGAAACTTGGGACACTGTCAACTTTGTTTCTACAAAACCAGCTACCACAGAATAAATAATTCCAACTTGTTTTATACTAATACACACTAGTTCAGTTCTGTAAATCCGCACTTTAAACTGAGAAAAAGAAAAGACAGCAAGTTGCTTTTATCCACAGCAGCCTTCCCTAATTTGGTGACAGCAATCCTCAATGCCTATCAAAAGGGTCTATATTAGAATGTCGACAGGGCAAAAGAACGAACACCCTTACGTTGACACATCTTAAGTGAAACCACTAAATCTCGACTGGCCGGAACAGCGATTTTATTTCCCTGGGAAAAAAATTGCTGTTTTAGCCATTCAAGATTTAGTGGTTTCGCTTAAGATGCGTTGACGTAAGGGCTTTCACTTTTTTGCCCTGTTGACATTCTAATATAGACCCTATCAAAAGATTACAGATTTCATGAGGTCTAGAGTAAAAACAAAGGCAAGATCAAGGACAATCTGCTGTTATCATCAATGCTTCATGCAAGAGTATCATCTTTCTTCTGAGAGGACCCTGCAGTTGTATAACAAATGTTTAGAATCTTAAGCAGTATGTAAAGGAAGTCTAGTAGGTGGATCCCCGCAGTGCTGACTTACCAAAGTTGCTCTGATTTTAGACTGGGTATCTGGATTGTTATGTCCTTGTAAATGTGTAGACAAATGACTAGGGTGAAGCATCACAAATCAATCAATTAATTAATTTATTCATTCATTAAATAATTGTATTTATTTAATAATTTCTACTTGTTAACCAAGATAGTTCAACATAGCTCAGAAAGCCCCTTTTCGGATGAGTTCCAGGTAGAAAATCCCCAAATCAATACATACAATTAAAAACAAACAAACGTAACATATGACATGAATGCAATGCTTGTTGGGAAGTAATTATCAACAAATAATAGTGTGGTAGTAGCAAATATAGTGAAATAATATCAATATATGTTTACAAAGGTATACAAACTACTGATAGATTTTACTGTACATCAACAAGTCAAATGGCATCAGAAATACTCTGTCAAGGGATCTAAACCTCAGCAACATCAACAGAATGGTTTGGAGGGACAGGTATATTTTGCAGATGATACAGCTGATGTGAAATAGACTCCCCATCCATATAAAAAGTTTATCCTTCTCCATTTTTAAGCGCAATTCAGATCTATTGATGGGAAACAAAAAATTTACCCCAGGACTGCCCTCTGTACTACTAATGGACAGAGACAGCTCCTAAATGCTTTGTCTCATGCATGCATCACCTCTAATTATCTATGGTATGATCCCAGTTAAGCTCATTACGGGTAATGTATAATTACTGACTATGGTATGGGTAAGGCAATCTATAACCAAATAGGACAAGTTAATTTGAGCACAAAAAGGAAAACTAGCTGGATGTGGGGTGGCCCGCAAGGGCAGCTAGCCTACTACTTATCTATGAATCAATAACAACAGAGCCATTCTTATATAAACTGCAGAAGTAGTGGTAGTATGATTTGCCTTGAGTATGTCACTGCATTGCAGCATTTGTTATAATAGTCAATGCAATGGGTAACACACTTTGACTAGGCCCATATTGTTAATAAGCACTGTTTACAGTTCAGTAATGAAATAAATATTTAATCAAAAGACTTCAATCCTTTTGTTCTTTTCACATGTATTTTGAGCTGTGTATACATATGCAATGTAAGAAAATAAAAGATATGCACAAAAAGATCAACTGATCTGTAAGGATGTCTTCTGTTGTGAATACCTGCTGGGCCTTCGTTTCTGATATCCTCAAACTGGCATATTTCTGAATTGTCTCCTGCACTGAGAGTGTATGCCTCATGCCAGCACATGCTGTTAAGTCATGTATCAGGATAGAAGAGGTCACTCTTAGCCTCCGAGCCACTGAGTCTGCCCCATCCATTGAGCAAACACATCTTGCAAGACAATTAAAAAAATATAGAAGAAGACAATACATGATCTATCTGCCCAATTTACAATGAGAAACAGAGTTTTACTCTGTGCAACACATCTGAGTGTAACCTAGCCAACACATATTCAATTAGTGACTCAGATCATCTAGCGGCCAACCAGTAAAGGATGCGAAAGAGTGCCTGATTGCTAGCTAGCGAAACCTAAGAGAGGGTACGCCTTAAATCCTGCTGCTTGAGCTCCAGCTGGTGGATAGCTGGAATGTAGATTCAAACATTACGGAAGTGACAAATGCAGCCTTTCAAGAAGTGGTTACACTCTAATTCAGCAGCAAGACTGGGCAATAATGCTCATCCTCATTTGTAAGCCAGTTACTGAAGGCTGCTGTGTTTAGGGGTTGTTTTATCAGGGCAGCTGGGAAACTTCCCAACTTGTAGCTGTTTTTTTTTTTTTTTTTTTATGGTCATTCCCATCCTTATCACATCGGATGTCAAAGACAGTGTTACAGCTGTAGAGACGGTAAGTCAGGATAAAACTGAAAAAGTGAAGTCAGAGACGACAAATGGTCTTGTTAGGACAGAAAAAGCTATTGCTATTAGTTAAGTGACTCTAAATGGAGGAAGATGGAATGAAGACATAACAGAATGAAGTATACTGAATTCAGTTATCAACTAATGAGACTGTACACTGACTTAATAAGAGAGTTGTCGTGGTCGATACAGTGAATCCTGTAAGGCTTCGACATAACAAAAGCAAGGTACCCCTGGTCAGGTATTTTATATTATAAAATCTACGAAAGGAATCACTGGAATTTGCTGTTAATTATTTACACATTTTCAGCCTTGTCAAAGGCAAAACATTGTTTTAAATCTTTGAACACATTTGGGGAAAAACACAAAAGTGAAAGCTACAGACTGTGGAAGGACTATCTCTCAGATTCACTTTAAATCATTTCCTTCATCTTGCTGTTTGTCACATTGCTGAGCAGAAGAAACACATCCTCAAGTCACACTGCTGTCTTTAAATCTTGTTGAGCTTGTGCTCGCTGGATGCTGCCACTATGGAGGTGTGCATGGCAGATGCAAATGCTGTGTATAACTGAGTACAGAAAAAATATAAAACTGTTCTAGCCACTTTAGTGGCATAAATGAATGAATCCCTGACTACAACCCAGGTGACCTGGGTTCAGAGCATCATCATCCATGGTTGGTGAGTCTGTGGGTGATTCTTATGATGATCCCTGATACAGAATGGGGATGTCATGTTAGGAGGCATGTGCTAAATAGCTGAACTGGGGGGGACAAGGCTGAGCTGCTGCAGAGGTGGGGTGATATGCCATACACCCCACTGTGTGCCCTTCTCCATGGACATACCATAGGAACCAAATGAAGGGGGAAGTAAAAGGGGTAAGGCATAAAATGAAAGAATAAACAGGGTAATGTGAATGGCTACAGCCCCAGGATGCCCTCAAGTTTAATGCTGGCCCCAACTCTACAGAGTTAGTCCAGGCAGTTAAGGAGGTGTCTGGTAGACCTGTTGATGGATGTGCGGCACTAAGAAGAGAGTTATAGGATGATACAGGAGGGAGAAAAAATCCTAAAAAAACTATAGAACTATTGTCCTACATCTGCCCATATGTACAACTTTAAATTAAGGAAGCTTTAAGTGTGACTGATATACACAGAGTAATGAATATTGTAATACTGTGCATGCAACAAAAAGTTATTTAAGTATAAGCTGCACGTGTCATTTGTAAACTGCATATAGTACTTTCATCTCAGGTGAGCCCACAATTAGCAATAAGTATGCACTGCAGGTACATTATACTTTGCTAATTAGTATTTATTCTGTTTTGAGGTCATGTTGTCCAGGTTAGTCCATACACTGTGATATGCTGCACAGACTGATGTGCAGTCAGATGTAGAAGATTTTATCAATAATTCAGAATTGGATGTAGGTAACGCAGGACTGACCCACTGCTGGTGTGGCTTGAGCATAAGGACAAAGCCCAAGTAATTAAACAAAGTCCACCATAGGTAAATCCCGCCTTACCCACACAGGAGTGGATTATTTTAATTATACAAAGACATTATTTAAAAATAAAAAGTCTTACCTTTTATAAATAATGTCATTGTATACATGGACTTCACTGTTCTTCTGCTGTGTAGTCTGGGGCATCAAACGCATGTACTGAGCATGCTCTGTGGCTGCCGTGTACATTGCTATCTCTGCCATTTCTTTTTTTTTCTTCCTGTTTTATTTTTTGTGAAAAGTCTACATGGTTTGAGTAGACTATGACAGAATGTCAAATGTGTAAATGTTTGCCTCATATTTTTGGATTATGTTTTGAAATAAGGTGCGTTTTCTGGCAGATGCATGAGGAATAAAATCAGTAAATAATAGGAGACACCTCTCTTTCAGCAAGTAAGTATTTGCACTATATGCCAAGGATATGTTTATAGTGGTGCTCGTGGAATCATATTTATAAGGTTTATCTTTAGTTTATCTTATCTTTTTATTGTATTGTATTGTTCTGCTCCACAAAGAAGTCCACCAATGTTAGTTTTTTTTTTAATTCTCTCCTTAGGAGAGAGGAGGAAACTAACCAAACCAGTTCCTGTGGGTAACACTTGATTTACAAGAAGCACGCTAACTGACCTGTCCAATCAATCTGCAGTTCGGAGTACTAATCACCAATTATTGTATAATTAACAGTACATCCCAGTACTTCCAGTAGTTCTGGAACACATGGAAACTGTTACAGTGCAGCATTATTTCAGAGAGGAAAGCAACATGCTGTAATGTATGGGTATAAAAGACAGTGGAGAGTCAGTAACATTTTTCTGGTGCTGTGATCCCAAGCACATTGATCAATATAAGCGCTGTTACAGTGGTGCTATGCAGAAGAGCAACTAATGAAGTGGAGTGTCTCACTGTCATGTTCCAGATGTAAATAAAGTATCAGTGTTTGAAGCAGAGTTTCATACCATGCAAATGGGCACTGTATTCCAAAGACAAATCATGCCAAATTATACAGGAGGAGCCTAAGGACCTTTCTCCAGAAATTATGCAAAGTATGCCATTACGAAGAGCCTTATCAATAAACCATGTCAAAAGGTACAAGAAAGACATGATGAAATAAAGAGCAATGACTCTTAGAGAATTCCTTTAATTTGTTTTCTCTGAAAATATGGTAGTTGTTGTGTCTTTCGGCTTTTTCCCGGTTAGGGGTCACCACAGTGGAACTCCGGTCCGCTAATGATTGGCAGTAGATTTTTACGTGCCGAGTTGCCAGCTCTGATGCACAACCTTCAATGAAGGTATGCCCATTCACGCATGCCTCCACACAGAAGATGCACTAGCTGAGAATCGAACAGGACAACGTCTTACTGTGAGGTGACAACACTACCGCAGCACCACATTTATGAAGACTCGGCAAACAATATGGCTCTTGTAAAGATAACTTTTAAGATTCATGATTCTGGTTAAGGACTCTTGTCATTTGGGAGAAGCTGCAAAGATACACAAGTCATCTCAGTAAGGAAAAAATGTTTGTGTCATTCAGTCTGCAATGAATTATGACCAGAACTAGGCACCTTGCAAACACCCTTGCAGCCGTAGATAACATGGAGGGTAATGCAGAGATTTGATAATGTGAAATAGACACAAAATCTGAGAAATTTGCAGAAGCTTTTTGTACGGAAATCTGATGGTATGCACCTTTTAGGTCTAATGCCACTATAAACCTTCCCTGGGGAATGAGAGGTAACAGACTCTTCAAAATTCAAGCTGTTGACCTTTCAATTTCCACATACAGATTTAGGAAGGAAATATCAAGAACTAGTCCCTTGGCATGAGAAACATTCTGCCACAGAAGCCTTTGATTTAGTGGCACTGGTCCTATGACTCCTAAGGTGAGCAGAACCTATGGAAAACATTCTGCTTGGTTTGGTTCAGAGGGTAGGGAGAAACTCCACTGAAAAGAGGTTCTTGTATCCAGTGTAAACTGTATCCCTCTTGAACTACCTTTAAAAATCATGAGTCTGTCACAATCTGTTACAAAAGGGGAATGTACAGATTCACTTGATGGGACAGGTTTTGAGAGATTGGGGCAGGCCAGTACTGGGAAGGAGGGAGAATGCTGCAAAGTCATTTGAACTCATAGACTGACCCTGTTTTTGTAAAGGAATCTTGTTTCCCCTCGTGGCATCTTCTTTTGTTTCCCTGTCTGGCTACAGATTGCAAGAATTGCTTCTAATGTTTCTTAGGCTTGAAACAGGATCTGGGAGACATAAGGGGGATGAAAAATCTTAGAAATTCCCTGAACTGATTTCTCTCAATCATCAAATTGCTGAAGGACCTGAGTAGTAGATAGTTAAATAAAACCTCTGTACATTTTGTGAAAATCTGTACAGTTCAGAGGTATGAGTCAGAATCCTTAAGAATACTTTGACTGACCTGATTTACAGGTACTGTATTCTGTGTACCAAGACTGACTGTTTGCAACACTTTTTTGGCTAAGGTAAGAAAATCATCCGTTCTTATAGATATCTACTATGTCTTGTGATGAACAATGGTTAACTACTTTATTTTTTTCTTTGCAGGTATCTGTAGTGATCAACTCGGAGAAAGAATGTATGTTCTCCCAGACACATCCAGCAGCATCCCCTGGTATGTCTCCATGAACCAGTAAAGATGATTCTTCTATGCCTGACTCAAACATGACTGCCCCCTGGTTCTTGATGGCTGAAAGGACTAGCACGCTGGAAGCCCTAGAGGTAACCAAATGGTTTGAGTAAGGACTGTTGGCCACTACAGAGCCAGTTACTATCATCTGAAGCCTGCAGAGTTGGCAAGGGTTCATTGGTAAGTTGTTTTTTGATTTCATGGAACAATGGAAGTCAGACCAGCAGAAGCGGAGTAAGAATCCATGCTGTGACTGAACAGGATGCTTTGGATGTGGTCAAAAATGATGAAACAAGTCAGTTGGAAGGTAAGTTCTCAAACAGTTTGCACAAACAGCAAATTTAGACTTTCACACACATAAAATGTCACCAAAACAATAATCAGCACACCATATTCCTGTCAGAAACCCATTTAGAATAAAATTGGTCTGAAAGAAAATAATGGCAGGTAAGTTGTCACATATGAACGCAACTACACAAGCACTACTTCACCAATAAGAGTTCTCTGCCCAGATAATACCATTTCCCCACAAAATAAGCCCACAAATTATCCAAAGCTAAAAATATTAAAAATAAAAATTCCCTGATACGAAACATCAGATATTGAAGAAATACCAGGCTACCAGCTGCTGAAAATTATAGATAATGTAAACTGTGATAATATGCAGGTAGAATAAACTGTATAATGTGAAATAGTGAATACATGTCCATTGTATTTGGTATTGTATGTATGTATGTATATATCATCTCAATTTGAGCCTGATGCATGCAATTTCATTTAGACTGCACTTGTTTAAGCTAAATGACAATAAAGTTTACTTTGACTTTTTTACATACACACATTATACATACATACATACATACATATATATATATATATATATATATATATATATATATATATATATATATACACACAAACACACACACACACATATGTATGTATGTATGTATGTATGTATGTATGTATATATATATATATATATATATATATATATATATATATATATATATATATATACATTTATACATAGGTACCTTGCATTTGGTCTAAATACGGTTTTGTTAACATCTTTTTAATCAGTCACATATTCCCTTTCCCTGAAGAGTGTGTGATTCTAGAGTTAGTATATATAATTACCAGGGGGTGGGGGAGATGCAGGGTGGGCTTGCCCCCTGCAAAATATGATGCTTTTTTGTGTGTGTTTATTTGAAAATTGCATGCATCAAATTTATTTCTCAGTGCACGCATAGTAACATGTCAACATTCGGTTCGTCAACCTTTTGCAGTCAAAGTTTCAGAGGTTGACATACGGGCTACTCGACTAAAGAGAGTAGACCCATAGCTATATATATATCTATATTTATATATAGACAGAGAGAGAGACATATATACTTAATACTGTAAATAATTAAATTGTCTGTATGGAAAGGCTCCCCAAAGGGGACTTGTTTGTCAGAAAAAAAAGAACTGAAGTGCCAGCTGCTGCTCTTGTGAAACTTCTGAGCTGCTTGTTTATGAGGCGGCAAGAAAGTACTGAAGATTTTACACTCTTACTGATTAGCTGCTGATCGATCAGACCGAAGGAGAGAAAGAGTGGATGTGTGGGTGGCAGCCAGAGCTTTTGTTAGATAGTTGCAAGGTCTTGGGCAGCAGTGGGAACTATGAACATTACCAGCTTTGTTTGTATCTAGGCCATGATAATGAAAATGGTCATTACTGTAAACATTTCAAGCTGGCCAGAAAAAAGTGCAAGACAAAATGCATTTATTTCCTTTCTGACTGAAAGAAAATTAAAGTCCACATGGAAGAACAAAAAAAGAAATTTCAAGTTCATTCAGACAAGCCTGAAAAACTGAAAAAAAATCAATAACAACAGGGAGGCAGACACTGCCACTGAGGAATATGTGGGTGAGGATGTTGTTATGTCATCATTGTCATCACCTGCGGCTGGTTCATCTTTTCAACTGAATCCTAATTTTAGGGAAAAGTTGTTAGATGCTAACTTGCCAGGGAGGCCACTACCATTCTAGGTACAAAAGTTAGGTAAGAAACACATACCTACATAACTATGGAACAAATCATCAAAGTCAGCTATTTCTCAGTTTGTTAACAGAAGTACTTGGCACTAATTGCAGAACAAAATGAACTTTCTAATCTTGACTCATACTATTAGTTGATAACTATTTGAGGGACTGCAGCACATTAATACTCCCAATGAACTTTAATATCTCAGTCTTATCCAAGGTCATGGCTGGAGCGGTGGTGGTGCTGTGGTAGCGTTGTTGCCTCACAGTAAGACGATGTCCTGTTCGATTCTTAGAGCGTCTTCTGTGTGGAGACATGCATGAATGGGCGTACCTTCATTGAAGGTTGTGCGTTAGGGCTGGCAACTCGGCACGTAAAAATCTACTGCCAATCATTAGCGGACCGGAGTTCCGCTGTGGCGACCCCTAACTGGGAAAAGCCAAAAGACACAACAACAACAACATCCAAGGTCATGGCTGAAAAGGGTCTTTGGGCTTGTCTACCTACCCAGCTACTAAACAGTAAAAAATAACATAAATAAATAAAGATTAATTACAACAGCATAAATGATGTGATCACTACCACTTCAGAGGAAAGAGCTTACAGTTCCAAAAAAATCTGGCACAGAATGATGCAGGTCAAAATTCAAGCTAGTTCAGCTTAAACCCAAGTCATTTCCTGTTAAGGCAACATATAAATCTAAAAGGAAAACAAGTTGACCCCCCTTCTCTTTATTTGAACAAGAAATTATTATCTTTGGATGTAAGTATTCTTTTACAGTGCATTTTTGCAGGCAATGAAAACACTGCCTCAGTTATCAGGGCCTCCCTCTCAGGATGCTAAACTGAATGAAGTGTCTGGCAATTACCATTGGGGATTCAGGCTCAGATATTAACAAGCTACTTCATGCAGTCTGTGGAACAGGGAGGGGTTCATTCCATCTGCCTCCATTTGACTATTGCATGACTCTGAGCACTTCATTTATCCAGATAGTGCTTCCATGTCTTCCTTGCAAGGGGAGACTTAGTCCAATAGGCTTACCTGGTTAACAAATGTATAAAATGAAGGAATAAAACAATAATGATGATGACAAAAAAAAGCTCTTAATTTTACTAGAAAAAATACAAGTGGCCATCCAACATGTGAAATAATTTCCCCAATGAGAAGACTGTCAGAATTGCTCAACATCCAAGAATCCATGGGAAGAGCTCTCATTCATTCAAAAATTTCAAAAAAGTTATGAAGAAAAACAATCTAAATATCATGAACACGGTCACTAAAGCACAGATCTTCTTACCTTTAGTGTAAGATAGACAAAAGACTCTTGACTATAACTTAAAATCAAACCATGGAAAATTATTTCTGCTATGTCTGAGGAACAAGTTCTTCTATAATAAATCAAATTTCATTATCAGTCATTGTAGTGGTAGGTTGCTAAGACAGTTGAGGAAAATGATTTATATAGCCAGTATCTTTTTTTTTTTATCTTCTCTCCTACTTCCCCACAGCTAATCGTAGGCTGCCACCAGCTTTCCTCTTCATTCAACAGGTCTACCAGACCCACCTTAGCCTCTCTCAGGCTCAACATGTCCACTGCCTGTGTGGAGTTCAAGGACACTAAGCAGCATCATACTGATGCTGAGGAGTGTGCAGTAACCCCCCTCATCCTGTAACAGCCATGCAAGCTTTGTAATCAATTAGAGGTGTATGCTCACTTCTGCTCAAACTCTCAACCGTGTGGTGTACTGCTTCCAGCCAATGTAGAGCTCATGAGGATCTTGATGCTGCTACTGCAGTCAATTTAAACAGAGCCCCCCCTCCCCCCCATGATGGGCAAGCCAGTGTTGGCTGCTCATAAACCACCTCCACACCCGAATCCACCATCCATCTACTGCCTCCAGCAACCATGCTGTTAGCTGAAAACAGGGTCATTTGTGGCACAGTAAGGGCTTTCTCTCTCCATGCCATGGGGCTGGGTCTACACATCCAGTACTTTAGCAATAACTGCTCATAATTAACAGGTTTAAATGGTGCACTGTAAGAATTCCATATTTGAAAATATGTTGAAAACATTTTTTTTAAATTTTGGAGCATGTTGAAAATGATTAACTCTGTGATTGATTCTAAAATGGAAAAAAAACTACCAGTCAGTCTTAAAACCACAGACTATGTCAGCTAGTAAGTATATGCACTTCTTTTAGCACTCTGTTCAACTACTGAACACACCTAAACTCATCACTCAACTTCCAGAAAAAATATTACTGCTTGGTATGCTATCTAAATGTTACAGTTTACTGTTATTTTTGAAGCAGTCAGTACAGGTATGAGTAAGAAGACTTACAACGGTAGACCTTTGAGTACATACAGTTACTGGAACAATAAAGCTATACACCCATTGTCCCCCTTTTAACATGATCTTCTTTATCAGCTAGGAATATGCCTGACATTGTTTTAAAGGAGTAATATGCAAAAGGAAATGTACAACTCTCTTTAGAAAAGGTCACAAGTTTGCAGCTTATGTGTCAACTGCACAGATTTTCACAGAATGTCCAGATTTTTGCCTCTTATTTTTGGTCAGTTTCTCATAAAAATTGTGGTTTTCTGTCAAATCACTGGCAGATCGTTGAGGGTTGAAGTCAGAAAATGCAGACTTTATACCCTTCAGAAAATGCATACTAATGCAAAACCTGTTATTCTATCAACTTTCTAAGTTTGTAAGAGCAATATTTAAAAAGCGTCCCTGTTTTTGTCCCTTTGTCACCCCCCCCCCCCCCATTATTTATGGCTTTGTCCAGATTTCTTGCTCTAAGAGGTTGAGAGGTATGGTTACAGTCTTTATTAAATTTCTTGCTCCTCAGTTTCACTGACTTAACTGAAATTATTGTATAATCAGGAAATATTGTTGGGATAAGCAATTTATTTCAGATACAGACATTTCAAATGCAGTTTATACATTACTACCTGTTTATTTAGAAATGTTAAAGATACTTTGCATGTAGACAAGAATCGTGCATTTTGTGAAGCATCCTTTTCTAACTAAGCAATGTTAAGATGGCTGAATATCAGGATATCAGCTACTGAATTTCTTCTTCACAGTCCTGCTTGAACATTTTACATCAGTATTAGTGATTAAAAAGGCATATTTATTTTTAATATTATTATCTTTTTTTAGGACTTCTTTTTACACTCAAACCTGTTTATGCAGATTACTTTAGATAAAGATGGCAAGGGCACGACTATTTCTTAAATTCATGCATGTAAGTATTCCTACTGCATGTGTACTTATTTCATTAGGAACTGGTAAATAATATTATGCAACTCATTGTTAATATGAATTTCATCAGTTAAACAGTCAAAAGTAGTGCTAAAGGACTTAATTTATCTTCATAATTTTTTAATTAAGCTACAAGTTTTATTTTATTTTATTATTTTTTGTTATTTCTACAAATCTCAGGTTAGCTTACTCAGCAGGTACATATATAGAGAGTGCAAAACACTACTGTTATGTAATCTCAGACTTTTTTATAGCTTTATTAAATAAAGGCTCTCTCACGCTACTGTAGTCCTTTCCCAGAAGGGAATTAAGGCATAAACAACTAGTGTCACTAAGCACAAACTCAAGTTATAAGACATAGCCCTGTGTAAGTGAATACTTGCTGCAACCTTCACTTGTGCATGCAGGGAAGGTACAAAACTACGTACTACTACTGCTACTGTTTTTGAATACTGGCCAGCAACAGATACATGATACACTGAAAGAAAATGGTATGATTTACTGCTACAGTGTCTATAACTTTCTTGACGATCTGCTGCTATAGTTTACACAAATGTACTATTTTCTTCTGGGAATATTAGTATAGCAGTAAATAATATTTGGGAATCCCAAGCAGTACTCGGGTTACCCTCTGTTGGAGAAGAGCTACAGGATGACAAAATCTGTCCAACCAACTTGTAGTGTCTGATGAAGATGTGGACAGTAGTAAGTACAGCACATTTTAAAACACCTTCAACAGAAACACCTCTACTGTAAGATGCTGAAGTTGCTGCTGCTGCCCAGGTAGAATGTACTCTACCAGTGTCTTGTAGTCAACTACACACATCAAGCATGTGTAGGTGTTCCCCATTCAGTTTGGTAATCTAGGATGAAGACTGGGAGCTAAATGACAGTGTGAGAAATGTTGCTGAGACAACTTTGTCCACGAAAATATACTAGTCTTTACAAACATGTTTTCATTATGAAAAACAGTGTAAGGAACCCTGCAAATCAAGATTTGTAATTCTGAAATCCTTCATGCTGAGGTTACAACAACTAGAAACAAAAGTCATATACTTTCTCATAATGTAAGACCTTCATCATGTTCCACATCAGCTTACTTCAGCAAATGAACCAGTAGTGGCTGGTGGCAGCCGCCCGTCACTTCTGAGAATCTCCTAGGGTTAAAACCCATCATCATCATTCCTATAATGCTCCAGACCTCCTCTTCTCTGCAAATCAAGTTTGTGTATTATAAGTAAATAGGTAAGAGCTATAACATGCAAACAGGCATCAGGGCCATTCCTCCAGATCTTTCCACAAGGGATGGCTATCAGTAGGATGAGAAATGGTAGGATGGTATCTTGAAATGAAAGGACATGGATCATGAAGATCTAATGTTATGGTAAAAAAATTAACTTGCATATCTTTCACAATCCAGTCCAATCATTATAATAGTATTAGTTGCCATGTACTGACATACTGCAAAAGTATGCTCCTCAACAGTCCACACACAGTTGTGTTATCATTGGTGAAAGTACATCCCGCTGGCTAGGATGATAGGGTCCATTCACCACAGAGATTCATTCTTTACAGAACTGGGAAGAGGAAAGACAACTTCCAGGGAGTCTGAAGACTGGTTCCAGATAATTCTGAAAGCCCACTGTGGTCTTCTAATCAGTAGCCTTGCGTAGGGAACATGAAGAATGCACAATGGCAAATATTACACAGCCCTTTGGTTTTGTCTTGTAACTGTCTGTTGCTGGGAAAAGTCTGTCATTCATTCCTCTCAACTGTCCAGATTTTTGCCTCATATTTTTGGTCTACTTCTCACAAAACTTGTGGTTTTATGATAAATCACCAGGATGATCTGAGGATTGAAGTCACTAAATAATGACATACATTTGAGATTTAGATTTCAAATCCTTCAGAAAATGTATATTAATGCAAACCATTACTTTAGCAAATTTCTAAGTTTATAACAGCAATATTTAAAATGTGTCCCTATTTTTGGGCCTTTGTCCCCCCATTTTGTCAAGTTTTGTCCAGCTTTCCTGCACTAAAAGGTTGAAAGATATGCTGTCATTATATTTTAAATGTCACTGTTTCACTTGGGAAAGAAAGATTCTGACATGAGAAGAGTCAATAATGTACAAAGAAAGCTTGCTGAATTTGTAGGAATGAAGGATGATTGCTAGTTGTTTATTGTGTCCTGAAGGACTGCATCATGTAAACTGATGAATGATGTGAAGCAATGACAGATCCTGTAACTGGGCCACCAGCTGCCAATTATGCAGCTGAAAGATGGTTATGTGTTGTTTGCCAAGATGTTCACAAAATACAGCTAAACATTTGGTAATGTAGGATTGGATATGAAGGTACTTTACCGTAGTTAGCTGGAAACACTGTATGGCATGAGACTGAGAAACGAAAGTCTTAATTACCCAAGCTCATGCTTCAATAGGTGTCAGTCTCTCCCTTATGAACCAAGTCTTGTGTACTGTTCAGCATGAATTCTCCAAACACTGTAGTTCATTTAATAAGGATTTATTAGATGTTCACAATATCCGAAATACTGTCTCCATTAACAGCTCTGATAAACCATTCAAGTTGCTATACATTATTCTGATTGTCCTGAGCAACGTAAACTGACATAGTCTCTAGATGACCTGTTTTCTGTATTCATGCTCGAGTGTTATACATCTTCTCTGAAGTAACAGGTTGAATGAACTTACTAACCTTAACTGCCTGCTATCCTGCACACAGCATATTATATTCTCTTTTTCAGTAATTTTCCTCTAGTGACTATATCCATCCCCTAATCCTTGATCCTTAGACTATGTCTCGTTTTTAGCTTAACTTGTTTCTTGATTCTTTCCTTGAGAAAAGAACATAACAAGTACTCTCTGCAATCTTCCCTTGACAAACTGTTATTTCAGCAAGGTCAACATTCGGTGGAAGATTCTTTGTTTCTGCTTTCTAAAATGCCTGCATAAATAAAACACCATTTCCTAGCCAGCAGGATCAGTGAAAGATTCTTTGTTTCTGCTTTCTAAAATGTATGCACATTTTATTATTTAGCCTGCAAGTATTCCGAGACTGCAGACTGCCAAATGGTAGAGCTGAAAACTAAAAGCAATCATGAGCTTACTGAAAATCAGAATTGTTCCTGTTCCATAGCCCTACTGGAAAATTTGGTAGAATCTTCCATGACTAGAGTTTGTCATGTAAGATCCCACCTCTGTAAAAGGTTGCACTATTTTCAGTGTCAGCATCCTGAATTTCTTTAAACAAATGACTTTAGGTAAGAGCAACCCAGGACTAGTTTTAGAGTGCTGCCCTTTGTGGGTACCATAAATATTTTGGAATAGAAACCTTGTCTTCTTTGAGTGGGAGACAGCCACTATATTCCCCTCTTTACTAGCAACTGATTAAACAGTGGCAAATGATATTACCTGATCTGATGGGGCATGTGAAGCAGAATTAGGTTGTGTTTTTGTTTTGTTTTTTTAACAAATTCTGCTAAATAAGCTTGAACTGTAATATCAAATTGTCTGTGGTAATTTCCTGTTGAGAGGACAGAATGATCAGGAAGCTTCCTCCCTGGGATAATAGGGAAGTAAAAGAGGAAAGAGAAACATGCAGTCACTTGGAAAGGTTGTTGGAATTGGGTCTATATTATATCATCGAATGCTTAAAAAAGCAAACGCTGATTGATCGACCTAACTTAAGCGAAAGCTTACAATCTCGAACTGTCAGATCAGCGATTTTTTTTCCCAGGGAAAAGAATCGCTGATCCAAAACACATACACACAACACAAGCACACCAAACAAACAGAAATCCACACACATACACCTAAAATCTGATACATAGCCCTACACTAAACTATGCACACACCACTAACTACCCACTTACCTTAACCCAAACCCTAACCCAAAGGTCTGTCACTATCGCACACTCACCTCACCCGCTCCCTAACCCTAACTCACTTAAATCTGCCCTAACCCTCATGTCCACTCAAATGCACACACACCTAACCCGAGCCCTAACCCTAACTCACCTAAATCACCCTAACACTCACATCCACACAATCGCACACTTACCTGAATCCGACCAGTAACTTTCCACCATAACACTGAAAATACCAAAGCAACAGAAACAGACAACCGAATTCTTTCCCTAGGAAAAAATTTGAGTTTCTGCTGCTTCGATATTTTGCAGTTTCGCGAAAATAAGTACGATCAATCAGCGTTCGCTTTTTTAAGCGTTCGAGGATATAATATAGACCCTTGGAATTTACCCTTTACATGCAAATCTTAAGATTTACTCTATACTGCACCTGACTATGAGGCTCCTACACAGGTGCATCTTTCCTGTAGAATAATCTATTTGTAAGGTAAGATGTTTTTCACATTGATCACTGTTGCAATAGCCTTAACTATATGGGTTACATCCTGCCAAGGCTATAACAAGCTGGCCAGCTTCCAAAGCTTCAGGGCACCTACCATGCACCCAAACTGTCAAGTAGCTCGAACTGAACTGACTAAAAGGCAAGTTTGGGTATGATGCCCTTCAGAGCTTTACTGCCACTGAAGATTGTTATTATTCTCCTTAAAGGCCTGCATCCAAAATCCCAGTCTCTCCCTGTTTTCTGAGCTTTCCCCTTGTTTCAGCATCATCCCTTTCTACTATGAATTATAGTTTTCTGCTTGTGCTATGTACAGGAGCCTTAAATGTGTAGCTCTGATATACCCCTTCAAATTAAGTAATCCCAATCCGCCCTGTTCTACTGGAACAATCAGCTTATCCCACTTGACTCTTGCCATCTTCCCCTCCCAGATAAAATCCTTCAGCTCTTTATTAATTGCTATTCACAACTTCTCCTCTAGGGATAAAAATATGCCTGACCTCTGTATAAGACTAAAGGGACTAAAAACATTTTGACTACTCGTACCTTACTATTCAGATCCATATAACAAAGCCTCCATTTCTCAGTTTTTGTATTATCTTTTGTTTAGTCTCTTTCCACATATCCTTAGCTGCCATGCCAGAATCATTCTTATTCCATACTCCCAAATACTTCATTTTATCATGCCCCCATAAATCCGGATATTGCTGAACCAATTTGTGTATGGGTACAGAGTTTACTGCTATTGCATTTGTTTTAGCTTCATTAATTTTGTATACGGAAAAGATCTGAAGCTGTCTCAAAAAGTTCCACAACACTGTAATGTCTTTTTCTGGCTTTATCAGGTGTAACATATAATCATCTGCAAATACAGCCAGCTTTTCTTGACTATCATATCAATTATATCCTTGAATTTCTGAGTTCCTTATTTTCTTTACCAGTGGTGCTAAATATAATGCAAATAACAAAGGGAAAGATGACACCCCTGCCTGGTTCCTCTACTCAAGCAGAAATCATCAGAGAGGACCCAATTCCCTGTAATTTTTGCCTCCAATCCCTCATATATCCTCCTAATCGACCTTATAATCTCTTTCGGGAAATGCAAATGCTTCTATTGCCCTGTTCATAAAGTCCCAGCTTACTCTGTCAAATTCTTTCTCTGCATTAAGACTCACTAGCAACAATGCTACTTTCTTACATTCTGCTTCCCTCTGGATCATCAATGTTCTGTTAATGTTGTCAAGTGTTTGCCTCCCCTCCACAAAACCACAGTGATCCATATCTATCAATTTTGGCATTACTTTTGTCATTCTTTTAGCCATTATAGACATGAACACTTTATAATCATGGTTTAGTATTGAAATGAGCTTGTATGAAGCTGGGTCTGATGGATCTTTACCCTCTTTAGATATTACAGCTACCACTGCCATGACACTTATTAAAATACTGTTAAACAAAACCTTCCAGATCTTTATCATTTTTTTTTTTTGTTTCCTGGCTTCCAGACTTTCACAGTCTATTCCTGGGGACTTTCCTGTAGGTTGGTTATATATCACAATTTTTATCTCATCTTCTCCTATCCTAATCATTAGTAATTCAGCCTCATCTACCTCTAACCTTGGCATATTAATTCTTCCATAAACATTTCCATTTGTATCTTTTCTTGATTTCCATATTTCTCTGCTTTATACAGACGTTCACAGAATTTCCAAAATATTTCTAATACCTCTACAGGAATCTATTGTTACCTTCCTTGTCATAGTCTCCCTAAGCTTCGCCATAGCCCTTTCTACTGTCTGTTGCCCGAGTCGTTAAAAGTTTTTGTGCTCTACTGTTATTATCAAAAAATAGTTAACAGCAATCTTTCTAAACTTGTGCATATTATCAAGGTAATCCATTATTTTCTGCTTAGCATTCTGCAGTTGACCCTCTTCTTGTTCTGTGAGATTCCCCCTATTCTGCAATACTTTAACATTTGTCATTCCCTCTAAATAATTCTTCTTACTTCTTAACCTTAGCTCCCTTTCTTTTATTTCCACCCAATTTTTAAACTCCACGTTAATTTTATCCCACTCCCTAGCTATATTTTCAGAAGAAATTTCTATCCTCTCTAATAGCTCCTGAATAATCTCCACTACCCATTCCTTAAATTCCTCTCTTTTCAACAGATAGGTGGGAAAGCGCCAGTGTCTTGTTTTTATTTCATTACCATGTGTTTTTATTTTAGTTATTTTTGGTGCACGATCTGAAATAGTTACTGGGTGTGTATCAAGACCTTCAATTAAATGCACATGTTCTTGTGAAATGTAAATTCTGTCTAGGCTAGCCTAGTTTTTATATCTTGGGGAAAAATATGTAAATTCACTTTGAACTCCTATTGCTGAATTCACATCTTCCATGCCAAATATTTTCATAAATTTCTTCAAAAATCTACCCTCCTTTGTTATACTTTCCCTCCTGGGCCCTCAAGACACATCTTCACTGTTGCAAGTCACATTCCA
The DNA here is from genome assembly GCF_019279795.1 of Protopterus annectens. Taxonomy (NCBI): domain Eukaryota; kingdom Metazoa; phylum Chordata; order Ceratodontiformes; family Protopteridae; genus Protopterus; species Protopterus annectens. The sequence continues at coordinate 604,365,235 of NC_056751.1, forward strand.
GTCCCCACCTACAAGTAATATTCCTTGCTGAAGACTGATTATTTCTCCCAGAATTTTCTTAAGCTCCCATTATAGCAGTTTTAGGTAGAATACAAATATATGCCAGTGTACTTCTCCTCCCTTGCCAGTAGCCCCTTAGATCTATTTTCTGTGGAGACATTGTATTAATGTTAAGGTTGTAGGGCTGTCATAGTGCTTTTGACTGAGTTTTTTTTTGTCAAAAAAGTAACTTTTTTGGACTGGTAGTTTTATTGTCATTGCTTCTAATTTTGCCCAGAATAGAGGCACCATTTTTGGCTTGACCATGAAACAGATTGTCACTCCCATGGTCGGTCCTTCTTCCAGACACATAAAGAAAGCATTAAGCGAACAGCCTTTACCACCACAGCATATTAGCAATTTGCCTCAGTCACAGGTGTGTGATTCAGCTGTGGTCATTTATTGCACCTCAGACCACTCATCTTTTACCCTGGATCCCTCTGGAATACTGCCTACAGCCAACTATGGACCAGGGGTTAGCCACGTCTTCTGCGGCTGTTGAGGTTCCCACAGTGATCAGCAGAGAACCACTACTGTTGGTCCTGAGAGAAGGAACAGGGAAGGTTTCTCTGCTGTGTCAGAATGCTGTGCTCATCCCTGAGGAAGCAGCAGCTGCCACTAATAACATGGCTGGCCCATTTTTCTTGTCAAAAAGAAACAGAAAACCAAGCACATATCTACTCCTCCTCAAATTTCTTTGGATAGGAGTAATTCACTTGGATTGGCTCGGGGACTGATTTAGGGTATTAATCCTTCTTGTAGAGTAGTTTCTGGTAAAGGAAAGAGGGATGCCTCTTTTCCTGAAGAGATTCAAGATTCTGAATCTGAACAGGAAGTTGCAGGGATGGATTCAGAGTTGTGTCCTTAGTTTCCTGATTTAGACTTGGGAGAGCTCTCTCTCTCTCTCTCTCTCTCTCTCTCTCTCTCTCTCTCTGACTCTCCCTGTGGGGTTTTCTCTTTCTCTACAACTGTTGCTAGAACACCCTGTTACTTTCAGTGGGAGAACAGTGAGGTTTCTCAGTCCCTCAAAAAATACCATGAGTTGTCACAGAAGGATCTTCCAGAACTTACACCCATTCCTCCTGTCCTGTCTGCTTTAGGGGTTCTGTGTCTTACTGCCTGCAATTTTCCTGATAGACAGCTGTCCCTAAGAAGGCAGACAGGATGTATAAAGTTCCTCAGTCATTTAAATTTGTACACACTATTCCCAAACCTGACCCAGCACTATAGCCTTAGTTGGCTCTTCTGCTGCTAAACACTTAGTTAAATCCAGTCCTACTCTTTCAAAACAGGATGGGGAAATGTTATAGGTATGGAAAAATTTCTTCTTGTGAAGAAAAATCTGCTCTAAATAACTTAGTTTATCACACTGCATGGGTCACTACTTATTGTTTGTAGTGTGTGTATGCCTGGTGATACTTCTTACAGGCTATGGCCACTGGCATGGTTTTAAGGTGGTTTGCTTGGCTGCATTCTCAGAACCTTCCAGATGATAAAAATGGGAATTGAAATTCTCCGTAGGACAATAATTTATAGTGTCTGGCTTCTCTGCTGTAGAGGTGATCAAAAAATATGATGAAAGTGGCAGGCTGATTCAGGGAATCTCTTAAGATTTTCAAGCCCTCCTTTTCTAAACCGTTCAAGAAATTTTCTTTCTCCTCCTCCAGTTTCGGCAAAAAACAGAAAACAGTCTCAACAGAATTCAGGTAAACAGATTTTTAAGAAGTGGTAAGAAGGTTCCAAAAGAAAAGTGCAGTTGTATAAACTCTTACTAGAATGGTAGATGTCCTTCTCTTCACTGTTGCAGTATTCTTTACATTAGGGATCCCCGGCAAGGGTAGCCTAACATCTGGCCAGTATACCAAAGCCTTTAGGTTGCCTTAAGGCATGCCATACATCACATATATCTCCTTGCATAATGTAGGGCATAAAGGTGATGTCAGGATGTACTATCCTCAGAACTGAGAGCCCCAGTAGGAATGACAATCCAAGAAAAGAGAGGTAATCATTACATCCAGAAGAGAAAAGGACCGGGGATGGAGGGAGGGAGTGAATACTGTAATACATCTGCCATTACAATCAGATTTTACACAATTGAATTATGTCTTTCCATTTCACTGTTGTAATATTCTTTACATTAGGGAGAGTGTCAAAGCTCAAGAAGAAACTCAGGAGGAGGAAGGATCAGCAGAGCCCTCTAGGAAGCCAAGAAGAATGGTCCTAGCAAAACCAGCTCTAACTCTGGAGATTCCATCCAACCTGTAATGCTTGGTAAATGTATGCACAGAAGTCCAGGTAGCTGCCTCAAGAATAGAGTTAGTATCCAAACCCTTGAAAAAAGCACCAGAAGAAGCCACAGCCCTAGAAGAATGAGCTTATTATTCATTTCTTATCATGAAAGGAATAACAAAAAGAAACAGCTTTTGAGATCCAAGAAGAAATAGTTTGCTTGGATACTGCTAATTCCAAGGAACTGGGATGGAAGAAAACAAATAGCTGATCAGATTTCCTAATAGTCTAAGCCTTATCTAAATAAAATCTGAGTTGTTTATGCACATTCAACGTATGCAGCACCTTCTCACTGGCAGATTGAGGAGAAGAGGAAAAAGTGGGCAGATGAATAGAGTGATTAAGGGACAACTCAGTCACCACCTTCGGCATCAAAGAGGGATTAATATGCAAGAACACCCTGCCCTTATGAAACACCAAAAAAGGAGGACAAGCCATAAGGGCTTGAAACTCAGACACCCATCTGGCAGAAGTAAGAGCTAACAAAAGAAAAAGTCTTCCAAGAGCAATGTTGCAAGGAAGCTGAAGCTGCAGGCTCAAAGGCAGCCTAAGTCAAGTTTCCAGGGAGGAGGAACAAGCTTCCTAGGAAGCCTAGTACGAAGGACACCTTTAAGAAATTGTTTAGCCTCAAATCTAGAATATAAAGGAGGAGATAAAGGCAGACGAGCAGAGATAGCTGATAAATGGGCCTTAACAGAAGAATATGCCCACCCAGTATTGAGCAATTCACAAAGATAAGAGAGAATCAAATAAACATCCACTGAAAGTGACTCCAGGTTGCAAGACACCAAACAGAAACCCTCTTCCATTTGGATAAGTAGGATGTCCTAGTATTGGGTTTCCTGGCCTCCTGCAGGATCCTAAGCACGTCCTCAGAAAAAGGTGTCTGTGGAATCAAAATCCTATTACCAACAGTGTCAGATGAAGAGTAAACAGGTGGGGATGGATGAGAGCTCCCTTGTCTTGTGTGAACAGGGCCACCCTGTGAGGTAACTTGTGATGACTGCCCTTGACTAAATGCAGAAGAAGAGGGAACCAATGCTATCTCAGCCAAAAGGGAGTCACCAAGAAGATCCTGGGAGTATCCTGCTGAATTTTGAAAAGGACTTTTGGAATAAGGGGAAGGGGAGGGAGAGCATAAAGAAATATCCCCTTCCAAGAAAAAATATAGGGTGCATACCTTCCAAACCAGAGGACTTGGGACTATGGAACAAAACAGAGGAAGTTGTCTGTTCAGAAAGGAGGCAAATAGATCTATCTGAGGAGTGCTCCACTTGTGGACAATGTCCAGAGCCACATCCCTGTGAAGCATCCATTCATGGTATTGAGTTAAGGACCTGCACAGAGTGTCTGTCATAATGTTTTGATTTGAGGGAATGTAAACTGCCTGAAGAGTTACTTGATAATGGACAGCAAGATCCCACACCAGGAGTGCCAACCGGCAACAAAGAAAAGATCTTATTCCTCCCTCTTTGTTTACATAACACTTCACTGTGATATCGTCTGTAAATACCTTAAGAGGTCCTAGAGAGAAAAGAGGATGACAAGCCTAAAGTGCCAAGCAGATGAGCTCTCATCTCCTTGAACTGATGTGCTCTTTCTGTTGAAGAGGCGACCACACTCCCTGCACCTTTAGGGAGCCAAAAGCTGCTCCCCATCCCATGTCTGAAGCATTTGTGAACAGCTCCTGAGAAGGAAGAGGATGATGAAAAGGGAGGCCTGGATTTAGAGACAACTGCTGTATCCACCAGTGAAGTTCCTTCTTGAGACAATGTAGAAGAGGAACTACAAATTCTAGGGGATGCACATGTTGAAAACAAACTGACTTCGGAAACCACTGAAGCTTTCTCATGTGGAGTTTGGCCAGAGGTGTAGCATAGGGATGGTGGTTGCCAAAGATCCCAGAGCTCTCAGAAACACTCTGGCTGTAATACAGGTCAGAGAAAGTAAAGTCTGAAAGAAGGAAATGAGTGCCTAGGCCTTGGGAAGAGGCAGGGATGCCAGCATAGGCACCTTCTGAATCCTGCACCCCAGAAAAACAAGGACCTGAGCAGGAGACAGAAAACAAATTTTGAAGTTTATTGTGAACCCCAGGCTGTGCAGAAGGGAAATGGCAAAATGAAGATTTTGTAACAGACTCTCTGGAGAGGATGCCTGAAACAGGAGGTTGTCCAAGTAAGGAAATACTTGGATCCCCTGAATCCTGCAAAAAGCAAGGAGCTAGGCATTTGGTGAATACCACTGAGACAGTAGAAAGGCCAAAGGGCAAAGTAGAGAACTGAAAATGCCAGAATGCAACAGAGAAATGTAAAAACTTCCTGAAAAGGGGATTGATTGGAATATGGAGATAAGCATCCTTGAGATTGGAATATGGAGATAAGCATCCTTGAGATCCAGCGACACCATGTAAGACTGAGGGAGCAAAAAAGGGAACAAAGTCTGAAGGGACAATATTCAAAAGGAGGGCACCTTCAGAAAAGTGTTTAGATTAGAGAGGCCTACAATTGGTCTCCATGTACCTGCTTTTCTGGGTACTAGAAACATCCTGGAGTAAAACTCCCTTCCCCCTTTGGGACACAGGCACCTCTTGAATAGCACCCTGAGTCAAAAGGTGCTAAAGCACTTTTGGAAAGAAGGAGAGTTGTTCCTGAGAAGGCCGAGGAACACCCATAAAAGGTGGAAGGGATTTACAAACTGTGATATACTCCTGACGAATAATGGACAGGATCCAGGATCCTGAGTAATCTGTAGCTAAACAGGGAAAGATAGAGAGACAGATATAGAGAGATAAAGAGAAAGAGGAAATTGGCTGGGAATAATAGGATAGTCAGACAGCACCTGGTTTATCTGGAAAAGGAGACTTCTGAGGCACTAAAGTCTGAGTCGCCTCAGCAGGAGGAGCCCGCTTGACACCTTTTTTGCCCTTAGGCAGAGGGCAAGATTGCCTGTGAATAAAGGCTGGCTTATTGGGGGTGTTTCTCTGAAATATAGGCACAAGAGAAACAAATGCATGTTTAAATTCCTGTAAAGCCTTGTCCTTATCCTGAACGGACTTAAACATATCAGCAGCAACTTCACCAAACAAGTGTTTATTATCAAGAGGGGCATCCATCAACTTAGCCTTAATATCATCAGGCAAAGGTTAAAGCCAAACTCCTCAAACTGACCCAAATGCAGCAGCCCTAGAGGAAGCATTTGCTACATCATAACTACACTTGATGGAATGATGAGCCACCTGGGAGGAAGCCCCTAACAAGGAAAGAGCAGAAGTTTTACCCTCAGAGTCTGGAAGATCAGAAATAACCTGACAAGCCTGGGATAGGACAGTCAACAAGCAGCTGGACATATGGGTCTGATAATTAGCCCTAAAAGTCAAGGTAGCAGAGGTGTAAATGTTTTTTTCTAGCCTTTCCATGGTCCTGATAGACAACTGTACAAAACTTTACAGTCCTCAGGCACCCTATAGAAGTTATCAGGTTTCTTGAGAGCAAGGAGCTGAGAGTCTGGAGCCTTAGAAGGATTGGAAAATGCATCCAGCAAGGCAGTCAAAACAGAAGGAACAGCAGAATGTTTAGGAGAGTCCATCTGCAGCAACTCATAGCATCTTTTATGTACCTCAGAGACCTGAGCACAATCCCATTTAAAGAACGCCATCATCCTGGAGATTGTGTCCCCAAAAGAGATCTCTTCAAATGGAGTATCAGGACTAGTAGATTCCCCTTCTTCTGACTCACAGTCCAAAGAAGAAGGAATCTGAGAAGAGTAAGCAAGGAATTCCTCATCCAAATCTAGCTGCTACTCAGAGGAATCTTGTTCCCTGTGTCTTTTTAGGGAAGTAGAGGACCAAGGGGGAGCTGGAACAGTAACTCCCTGAGGAGGTTTCAATGTCATCAAAGCACTAAACAAACCCCGAGTGAAGGCCTACCATTAACTATGTAGATCCTTAAGAGCAAGAGAAATATGTTTAGTCTTTTATGAAGCAAAATAATAGTCGGCACCAAACCACAGCAGATAAAACCATAAAAGATTTTATTCCAAAAACAAACAGGTGAGTGGTTTCGAAGCCAAAGCTGCTTCATCAGACAAATGACTGTTAAATTCACTGCTATTTAAATTAATTTCATCCAATCATAGCCCAAGCCTAATTAACTTAAACAAAACTTCAAATAATCACTGGTAATCACTTTAAACAACAATTTAAAAACATTCTAAAAGACATATAAATAACATATAAACTAATCATCTATTAAGGGATCTATTAGCTAGTATGGGTTTAACAGACATTTTATCATTCAACCCCTTACCCATAGTGGCACGGATTCTAATTATCCACTCTAATTCTTTCGTCTCTACCCTGTTCTTGACTAAACCCCCTCTACTTCCTAACCATACTCTCTCAATAACCATAAACTTAAAGCTATGTGATGTATCTGTTTCCATCACATGCTTTGCTAATGTACTAGTATCTGCTCTCCTATGGATATCATATACATGTTCTTTTATTCTATCGCGTAGCCTGCGTGTTGTCATTCTTATGTAAAATTATTTGCATAAAATGCAATTGGCTAAATATACTACATTAGTAGTATTACAATTAGCTGACAAGTTAAAGAGCAAAGTTTTATCAGTATATGGATACAAGAAGGTCCCACTGTCATCTAATAGGTAGCAGTATTTACACTTTTTGCATGGGAATGTGCCATGGTCAGCATTAGGTGCATTATTACGAATTTCACTTTCATATCTAGGACCACATAGTAACCTCTTCAGAGACTTCTTGTTCTTATAAGTATATCTGGGCTTATCTCCCACTAGACCCTTAACTCGGTCATCTGCACACAAGATGTTCCAGTTCCTACTAAATACCTCGTGTAAAAGCCTTATATTGCTGGAATAGGTCACAGGAATTCTCATATTCCTGTTAATATGACCCTTCTGTTCACCATTATTATTAAATTCAAAAATAGGGCTTACCTTCTTTTTCTCTAGATGTTAACACTCTACAGGTTATAGATTGAACTTCTTTTTTTGTATAGCCTCTCTCCACAAATCTCCCTTCCAAATTGCGAATTTCTTCACAAAATTTATCATGATCTGCTGTTAACCTAGATGTCCTAAGGGCTTGGCCCTTCACATCATTTTTAAATATATGCTGTGGCTGCACACTGTGTTTGTCTACATAGGTGTTTCTAGAGCATTCTTTTCTATAAATTTCTGTGGTAAAATCCCGTTTCCTTCCTTGTAATATTAACATCCAAAAACTCTATAGAGTTAAAGGAACTTTTCGCAGTAAATTTCAAGAAACTAGTACTTCTATTAATTTTATCTAAAAAGGAGTTGAATTCACTCTCTCTCCTCCTTCCCATTGCATGAAGGGGTCATCCACAAACCTGCGATAAAAACATATGTGTTCATGTATATCTCCCTCTAAAATGTTGTAGCGTCTGCAAAGACTCCTCAGATGTGTTTAAAGTCTGATCCCCACTGGCCTCCAACCTGGTCGTGGCAAAAGAATCCAACGACAAAACTGGGCAAACCTCTGGGCATTCACTCACCTCGGGAGAGATGCGTGGCAGAGATTGAACAGCAGAAGATTCTGGCCTAGGCTTCATGGCCTTCTTTTTCACTGACAGCTATCCTTTGCAGTGGGAAGTACTCTCCATCATGTCATTCACAAGAAGCTTTACATGATGACTTTCAAGATAAGGTGTCAAATAAGATAGTCTGCTTTGAAGAGTTTTAGGTACAAAAGCCTGACAAATGTAACAGGACGTATGGTAGTAAGAAGCATCTAAGCAAAAAAGACACTGGACATGGCGGTCTTTATGGGGAATCTGTGTCCCACACCGGCATTTAACCTTCTTGTATGGCATGAAACCCCTCATGCAACAATAAAAAAGATAAGGAAAAAAATAACCCCATTGGGCACTTATATCTGTAATGGCTTGGTCAACCAGCAACGGAACATTTGTTCAGACCTGATGATCAAGCAATGGCGTTCAGACTGGCAGCAAAGAAGTTCTGAGGATGGTACATCCAGATGTCATTTTTATGCCCTACACTACACAAGGAGCATACTTGTGATGTACGGTGTACCTTAAGGCAAACTAAAGGCTTTGGTAAACTGGCCGGACATATTGCCACCCTTGGCAGGGATAATGTAAAGAATGTAAACAATACTGCAACAGTGAAATGGAAGGGCATGTTCTAAACTTCCCAAAAAACAAGGATACTCCTCCAAACAGTCTGAATAACTACTCAACAGACCTTGTGACCTCCTCCCTCCCTGGCCCCCTTTCTCTTCCAGAAAGTCTGAATCTCCTTTTTTCTCTTTGGCAGCAGATTGATTTTCAGAAACCTTTTGTCTAAAACATTTATCATGGCTAGAGACAGCAGTGTGAAGAGATTCCTCCTCTCCAGGAGGTCATTCCTCATCCTGCAAATCAGACTGTTTTGCTTCCACCTGTTCATCACATGCTATCCCAAGGAGTGATAGAACCAGTTCCTCCTTCCCAGGTGGGGAAGGGTTTTTATTCAAGGATGTTCCTAGTCCCAAAGAAAGAAAATGCTTGGAGATCTGTTCTGGATCTTTCTTTCCTAAACCTGTTTGTGACAGTGCCCAAATTCAAAATATCACTTCACAACCTGTTGCTTCTTATTCCTCTTTCACATTTCTTGGTAACACTAGACTTCAAAGGTGCTTATCATCACATTCCTATTCATCCAGATTTCAGGTGTTTCTTAAGGTTTTGTGTGCCTTGATCACATTATCAGTTCTCTGTCTTACCCTTTGGATTATCCACTGCACCAAGAGTGTTCACAAAGTGTTTAGCTCCAGTTATAGCTCATTGCAGGCTGCAGGGTATCTGCATTTTTCTGTATTCAGATGACTTGCTTATTTTTGCAGAGTATTTTTCAAAACGTCAAGACTTTCTCTTGAGTGAGAGATCTCTTGCACATGCTGGGATTCCAAGAGAACATTCAAAAGTCTTTCTTAACTTCCTCACACATTATTTTTTTTTCTGGGATGTTAACTAGACACCTCAGCTCAAACAGCTTTTCTTCCACAAGAAAAAATGAGTCTTTATTTAGATTTATTTCCAAGGTTTTCCACTCAGACTTCAATCACTGTGAGTGAAGATCTCAGGATTTTGGGTACCACGGCATCTATGATTCTCATGATATGCCTAGCAAGACTCCATATGAGAAAGATACAGTGGTATCTGAAATCTCTTTGGTCACAGTATCAACACCCTTTACCTTTTCAGATTCCATTACTGGAGTTTATCAAAACAGAAATAACTTGGTGGAGATAACAGATATCTATAAATCAAGGTTCCCCTTTTTCCCACCATGCTCCAAAGCAGTCTGTCACCACAGATGTTTCAGACTTTGCTTGGGGAGCAGTTTCAGCAGAGATAAAAATACAGGGGGTGTAGAACACCAAGGACAAATGAAACCACATAAATATCAAGGGGATGCTTGCTCTGATCAAGGCACTCAATTCTCTAAACCACAGTGACTTGGCACATCAACAAGCAAGGAGGAACAGGTTGTACCCCCTTTGCAGACTAACCATGTTAGCTTGGGATATAACTTCACAGCACAATCTCACTCTACATGCATCCTACGTACTGTCATAGCAAAACTGGTGACAGACAAAATGAGGAGGACCAGGGCAGACTGTCATACAAATGGAAACTAGATCCAGGGGTCTTCTGAGATTTAATCCATTTGTGATGAGTTCCTTAAGAAGACCTCTTTGTCTCCTCTCAGCTGGCAAAATTCTGTTTCAGGACTCCATGCAAGAAGACCTGAGAGGCAGGCACCTTTTCTTTTCTTTGGAGATGAATTTTCACGTATGCCTTTCCACTATATCCAGGGTACTTCTGAAGATTCATAAGGAATCCTCCAAGATCATTGTGGGGGAACTCTCTTTTGATCTGGGGCAAAAATGGTTCTCCTTTCTGTTGGAAATGGCCAGGGGCTCTTTTACAGCAGTCACTTGCCAAAATGTTCTTAAAAGGGGTTTTGCATAATTTTGCATTACAGAAACTAGCACGTTCTAGATGTGAACCAGCTAAACCAGCTAATCTAGCTGTCTTGAGGATCTTAAATGAAAAACAGTTTTACTGATTGCTCTGACTTCTACAAAAAAGGTATCAGAGTTGCATGTTCTTAATGGTGGTTAACCCTACCACATTTTCCACAAGGATGGGATCTCTTTGAGAACTAATCTTTCTTTTATGCTTACTTTAAGTCAAAATATCCATCTCCCTGTTTTCTTTTAATTCAGGTACTATCTTGACAGAACTAAATCTTTCAGATCATTGGATCAATTGTTCATTTCACATGAAGGTAAGAAGAAGGGACAAAGATGTCAAAACAGACTATTTCTAAATGGTTGTCTAAGGCTATAACCTTTTGTTATATTCACCCTGACAAATCTAAATTCAATTCCCATCTTCTACAAAACATAAAGAAAACCCACCAAAAACTTGGCATGCTCTACCGTCATAACCGATTCCTCAGCCCAGCTACTAAGATTACTCTCGCTACTACATTTCTCCTACCCTCCCTTCTCTATGGGGCACCTCTTCTTACTAATCTACAAGCTTCCCTCAAAACCAAACTATCCTCTTGCTACACTAAAATTGCCAAATTCGCCACTTGTAACAAATCATCAACCCACCACTGTGAACCTCTCCACAAACTGAACTGGTTAGAACTACCAAACTACCTCTCCTACACCCAACTCACTTATGCTCACAAACTGATCTTCCAGCCTTCCCTCTGCCCCACACTCTCTTCTACCTTTATAATGCATCACACTCAATGACATCTAAGATCAAACAATCAAAACCTCATAGAAATTTACAGACCCCTCCACCCTACTGGACAAAATCTCCTGTCCTTCTCACTAGCACGCTTATGGAACTCCCTTCCTCCCTCCATTCGTACCATTACAAGCCTCCCATCCTTTAAAAAATCACTCCACTCCCACCTAACCTCCACATGGGAGTGCTCCTGCTCTCACCCCTCTTAACCTACTCTTTACTCTGCTATTCTCTCTCTTCTTTCGCTCTAAATCCCAAGTAGCAATTTTCATGGGCTACCGGTATACTGCTCTCTCCCCTCAGAACCTACTCTTTACACTACTACTACTTCTCTTCATCACTCAAAATTCCAGGTAGCTTTATTCTTTGACTACCTGCATACTAGCTAACTCTCCTCAAAAAAAAAAAAAAAAAAAAAATTATATCTATATTGTTGCTTGTATACCCTGTGTTTTTAGTCCTCTACAAGTTTAATTACATAATCTGTACAATGTTTAACCTCATGTAATGCATATGTATATCTTCATCTTTATGTAATCTTATGTGGAGCTTTTCTCCCCAGGACTCCATTGAAAACGGGTTTTTCGGGCTCAATGGACTATCCTGGTTAAACAAATGCAAATAAATAAATAAAATAAATACATAAAATCTATTCTAGGCAGAGTCAAGGCCCACTCTACAAGGACCTTGGCTTCTTCAATGGCCTTCTGGAAAGGGATAGATTCTAGAAGCTGCTACTTGGTCCACTGTACATACTTTTACAAGGCACTATAAGCTGAAGTCTTCTTTATGTCTAGATCGTGCTTTGTTAGGACCATTCTCCAGGGGCTCTAGGCCCTTCTCCTTCCACCTCTCACATATATTTGGGTATAGTAACCTACTCGTATAGCTAAGGCTACTGCAGCAGTGATCATTATGAAGAACATAGTACAGTGTTTTTAAGCTGAACTTACCATAAAAAAAGATGTTCAGATTATCACTGCTGCAGTAGCCATGCCCTCCCTCCACCCCCCCCCTCCCCTTGTAGTTTTGTGTTTTCTATGCCAGGGTGTGAGAATTTATTTTTTGTTATTCCTAGCCTTGTCCTTTCAGGGGTTAGCCTCCCTCTCTCTGCTGGCAGGAAAGCTCTGAAGGGCTTCATGCCCAGACTTGTCAAGCTGCATGACAGTTTGGGTGTGTGGAAGGTGCCCTGAAGCATTGGAAGCTGGCCAGTTGTTATATCTTTGGCAGGATATAACCCCTATAACTAAGGCTTCTGCAGCAGTGATAATTGGAACACCTGCTGTTATGGTAAATTCGAACACCTGCTGTTATGGTAAGTTCAACTTGCACAACTATACTTTCTGTAAATCTGAGGGATTCTAGAATGAAAAATGTCTTTAAAGGACAACCTTGTATTGTTCTCCGTTGACCAAAAATCATATGCTTAGTCACTGAGGCCTCTGACATTCAGCTTCCTCAAGCAGGCATGTTTTCACATAATATCCCCTAACATGGATGATCTAGATGTGGTCTGTACCGGCACCATATACCCATTTATGTGTGGCACTAACTTTCTCTATTTTATCTTTTTTATCATTCTCTCTCCCAAAACACCTCAAAGCAGCTGCAGTCCCTGGTGTTGTGAGCTCCCATTGCCTGTACATCGCGACTACATGGGTCTGGTTTGTTCCCCTCCCCATGCCATGCTGGAGAGCACGGACACTCCAAAAATATAAACTTAAAACTTTTGGACTACAAGTTGATCACCTTCACAGCCTCATTGCTTCTATCCAGTGCCTGTACATCGTGACTACATAGTGGGTCCAGTTTGTTTCCCTCCCCATACTTGAGAGTGTGGACACTCCAAGGATATAAACTTTAGAAACTTTTGGACTACTAGTTGATCACCTCCACAGCCTCTCTTCTTCTATCCAGGCATGCTTACAACGGCTATTTTCAGCTAAACTCCACTGAATTTTGTCTTTTAATCCTTTCAGTAGCACTAGCTACTGCTTTGCTAAGCAAACAGGTACTTGTAGTGCCTTTTGGTTGAGCTCTGCATTGGTACTGACAGCTGCACTATACCCTCCCCCATGACGTCCAAGTTATTCTTACCTTTTTTTTTCTCTTCCCCTGCCATAGTGTTTAAACCAGGCTGCATATAAGCTTATTTTAACTCCCCTCTCCCCATATTGTTTAGTTGTTATTTATTTTATTTTACATTTGTTTACCGGGGAGGTCCGACTGGACAAAGCTGTCCATTTTCAGTGGAGGCCTGGGGAGAAAAGCTCCAGAAACAATTGCTAATATACTATACATAAGATATTTACATGAGCATTGTGGTTTACACACACAGTTTTAAAATACAGCAGATAATAACATATGATTTCATAAGATATTTACATAAGCATAGTGGTTTAGACATACAATTAAAAGTATATCAGGTAGTAACATATGAATGAGAATGTTGTCCATACAGTATGTTTAGTAGAGATAATCGTGAAGCTGTAATGAAGATAACAGAAGAAAGTAAAAACTAAAAATACTAGCCAGTTTGTCAAAGGAGGAGAATATAGACAAGTTCATATGAGGTTCATTGACATTTTAAGGGAAAGCTTTTCAACTTAGTCTGGGGGAGAGTTAGTGGTATAGATGGGACAGTGGGGAGTAGGCGGCAGTGAGTTGCTAAGTAACTTGTGATAATAAATATAGTGCACCTGTGGGAGTTTTAAAGAACAGGATGGATAGTGGGTAGGGGAAAGGTGTTAGAATATGTCAGCCAGGTGCTAGGCAGTTGCATGTCCAGGAATTGCTTAGGTGGGAAATAAGCTGTTTTTTGAAGAAGGTTTTGTTAGGTTGTACCCTGATCTGTAGTATTAGGGAGTTCCAAGTCTTGGCAATGTTGCTAGAATACAGGGAGTCACCAGAGCTCTAATGGCTTTTGGAGATTGAGATTAGTGCCTTGTTAGTGGATCTAAATTTTCAGTTAATGGAGTAGAGGGTGATCAGGTCTTGTAAGGCTGGAGTTTTGTCAGGTTGGTAAAGTATTTGGTGAGCTAGAATTTGGTTTAGAGCTAAGGTGTTAGGGAGTTGCAGCCAGGAAAGCCATTTTAGGGCTTGACAATGGTGGGTGTGGTAGGAGTTTGTGGCAAATTTTGCTATTTTGTCATACCATACTGATAGGTTGTTTAAATTGCTCTTGTTTGGATTAATTAGGACAGAAGAAGCATACAATAAGGTACAGAGAAGATGGGTACGAGCTAAGGTAACTTTATTGCTGCTGGTTAGGAAGTTTTTACATCTGTAAAGAGTACCTAGTTTTTTGTTGTTGTTGGTTGTTGTATGAGCTATGTGTTTGCCAAAGTTCATATTATTGTCAATAATGACCCCTAGTAATTTGGCTTGTGTGACAAGGGAGATGGTAATATTATCTGAAGCAGAAATAGAGAATGGGGGAGTAGGTACTACTGCTTTGGAAGGATGGAAGAGCATAAGTTGGGACTTTTTAGGATTTAGTATTAGCTGGGAATTTGTTAGCCAGGTTTCAACGGATGTAAAGGCTTCTTGGGTCTTGATGTGAAGGTGTTGGAGGGCAAGGGCAGAGCAGATTAAGGTGTAGTCGTCAGTGTATTGAACTAGGTTTGCTAGATGGGTGGCTTTGTGAAGATTATTTGTAAATATAGTGAAAAGTAGGGGTCTTAGGACTGATCTTTGGGGTACTCTTAGTTTTACCGGAAGTAGGGGGAAATAGAGTTTTTCCACTGGACAGCTTGTTGGCATTTGGAGAGATAGTCTTGAAACCATAATAGAGTGGGGGTAGTTAGTTTTAATTCTGAGAGTGATGTTAGAAGTTTTGTATGGGAGACTGTATCAAATGCCTTTGATAAGTCGAGGAAAACTGCAGACACTAGATGGCCATTGTTGTGCTGGATATTTACTAAGTTACTAAAATGGACAAGTGCAGTGGTAGTGCTATGGCTGGGGCTGAATCCATGCTGAGTTTCGGCAAGAAGATTGTTAGAGAGGAGATGTGTAAGGATCTGGGTGTGGATACATTTTTCCAGTATTTTACCCAGTGGAGAAATTATAGCTATAGCGGCAGCAGTTTGTTAGGTTAGTGGAGGTGCCCCCTATATGTATTGGTATAATGTAGGAGATTTTCCAGAGAAGTGGCCCCTTTTGTTCTGAGACTGATCTGTTAATGAATATAGAGATTGGGTAGGAAATGGCTTTGGCACCTATCTGTAGGAATATGGCAGGTAGTTTTCCTACTGCTAGGGTGGTGGGTTTAAGTTTGGTTAGATGTCTATAGATTGTGCAAGTTGATACAGGTTGAAGGGTGAAGCAGTTGGCGTTATTTGATGGGTTATACAGTATAGTAGGGGTTGAGGAGGGTGGGTCTGTTGACAGCTTTAGTATAGAGTTGTTAAATAACTCAGTGAATTGAGTGGCTGTGTTTATAGAGGTGGTGTCTATGCTTGGGTGAGGAGTTGGTGATTTACCTAGTTGGAGAATACTGTTTATAGTGGCCCAAAACTTTTTGTGAGTTGGTATTGTGCTTAGTTTGAATTTCACTATAGTATTTTTTCTTGTCTAGTCTGATTTGTTTTTTTACAGTGTTTCTCAGTCAGTGTTTCTCAGTTCTAAAATGTTTGCCTATTAGGAGTAGTTTTGTTTTTGTGCCAGGTGTCCCATGCTTTGTCCCTTTGTTTCATAAGTTGCCTAGTGCTCTTGGTAAGCCATGGGGCATAGATCATTTAAGTGCAGATCTGTCTTGATGGGGCAAGTTGGTTGAGATGGCCTAAGAAGATAGTATTGAAATATCTAAGGGAAGTGTTAAAAGAGGGGACCAGTTAGTATTTAAGGGCTGTATTAAGGCCGTCAACCCTGAAGCTTTTAGTGTATCTGATGTGTTTAAAAGAACTAGTTCTAGTGAGTTTAAGCGACCACCTCCCAACCTTCTTCATCAGAGATCAAACTAGAGTGTCAGGTAATGGTACCAAAATTAAGGGTGGAAGATGGGTGATTGGTGAGAATCCAGTCTAGTACTGATTCTTTTTTTGAGGTTTTGTTTACCCTAGTAGAGGTTTGTATAAGCTGTGAGTAGCTGTAAAGGTTACTATGATTTGAGGGGTGGGGTGATTTAAGTGAGGTCCAATCAATACTGAAATCGGCTAGTATAATGGTTTCATGGGGGAGGGTTTCTGATGTCCAGTGGAGAAGAGATTCTAGAGTTTTGATATCATCTCCTGGATGGATATATGATCCTAGGATGTTTAGCTGTTTTTGCGTATTTAGTTTTACCTTAGCAAGTAGGATCTCTGAATTATTAAATGTAGGAATTTCTATGTTAAATAGTTCAACGTTGATGTTGTTCTGATATAGGAGAGTGACTCCATCTCCTCTTTTAGCTGTATGGTCTTTTGTAGTAATGCCATAACCAGGGGAAGTATTTCTTCATTTTTAATGTGTGGTTTAAGCCATGCTTCTGTGAGGAAGATGATGTCAGGTAAGTATAATGCTATGGTTACATGGAACTCACTGGTTTTGTTAAGGATGCTTCTTATGTTGTGATTTATTATCAGAATATTGGATGTTTTCTTATGTAGGCTAGTATTGGTTGTACGCTGATTTTGGTAATTTGTTGGACTTATTATTGGACTTGGGTTGGGGTTGATATCGCCACTGCATAGCAGGTGAGAGGCAATGTTAATGATGGTTTGTAGGTATTTGGACAAGGCTATGTCATACTGTATGGATATGCTAGATTTTCTTTGATAATGGTGGAGTTTGTAGGGGTGTAGGTCATAGGTGGTAGGATTAAAGAGTCAGGGTGAGATGAGTAAGGGTTAGTTAGTGAATGTTATAAGTGAGGTTGAGGTGGAGTGACTTATGTTGGGAATTGTACATGTTGTTGAAGTAGGGTGATGTTAGATGGGCTGTGATGTTATTGTTAGTTATACTCCTCCATTGTTAAAAGTCTGTCTAGTAGAGTATCTCTCAAGTCTAAATTCTCCTAAGTTCTGCCTGCTTCTTTTGACTTTTGAATTTCTCCTAATTTCTACCTGTATCTTCTGACTACAGAATTCACTCACACTTAACTTACCTATCCTCTTGTTCCCAGGTCTATGATTGTTTTTGTAGACTTTTGTATTGCGTGTATGCATTCCCTGGTTTAGGTCAGCCCACTCCATTCATCCTCACTCCCATTCCCACCCACCCCTGCAACATCTAGACTTGTACCCAAGCCTCACTACATGACCACGCACCTTCCTCACACTCCAACCTATCACCTTGCTAACCCCACTTTCACATTACAAATACTCCTCCTCCCCTACAAACGTAATACTTCCTTTCCCATTTTGCACTGTTCCCATATTTGCCATTGCACTATCCAACTCTCTTCTGATACTAGATAGCCATTCACTAATCATGTTCCCCCCATACCTTCTGGCTCCACTGTTCTTCTTCCTCTCCTTCCTCACTAGCTATCATTGTAACTTAAACCATATTCAAACTCCCTTCAGCACCTGCCTACCTACTATAAATAACAATAATCATTTCTACACTATCTCATCCTCAGTATTCCAGTTCTCCTACATCTACCTTCTCAAACTCTACATCCTTTCCTCTACTTCTATTTCTCCAAAACTGAAACTAACTTTCCACTCATGGCCTCCACACTCTTCAACCAATCCTTTTCTACATTTCTTACTCCTCTCTGATGACATTCATCCAAACTCAGGCCCACCCTCCCCTACCACTCTCACCCTTCTCTGCTAATACTACCCTGCATCCACTCTGCTATTGCCAAACATTCTCTCTCATCCCTTAAAACAACTAACCACCCTTTCATTAAACACACAAAGCTTAGTGGCTATCCAGGAGTGAAAGTTGTTAATTTTATTGACTAACAAACCCCAAATCCCAGCCCTATCTGAAACGTGGCTTAAACCCCACATTTCAGATACTGAAATCTTACCTCCAGGATTTAATATGTACCGACTAGATAGAATTCCAAAAAAAGGTATCGGTGTCAGCAATTTCTATACCGAACAGCTTACTCTCTCCCCACTTACTGTCTCCATTCCAAACTTTCAACTTGCTGAGCTTCTCATTCTAAACTGTCACATAACTACCCACAAAGAAATTGCTATTGCATCCACCTACATCCCAACAAGTAAAAACATCCCCAACCTTTGAACAAATACTTTTTTGATTATCACAAAATATTGCCTATGTAACTTTACACCTTGGAGATGTTAACATAGATTGGAATGACCTAAATATTCACTCCCCCCAACACAGCATCACTCTCCACGGCTTTTCCCAAATGATCTTCACTCCCATCACTACACCAACTCTAAAAGGTTTTAGAGTACTATTAACAAAATTTTCCATCTTGGTTCCCCCACTACCCCCAACTCCTTCCCTAGCAACACCCCAGCTGAGACTGCAGCACTTCTTAAATACTTCAGACAGACTACTGCCAACCTCATTCCTAATAACTCCTATTCTACTACAAATGCCTGTAACACAAACTGCTCTACCCCTCTAATTCAGACTGCCAGTGCCAACACTTTCTCATTCAAACCTGTCTCTATTTCCTACATCAGAAAACTACTCCTGAAACTTAATCCCTGCACTCCCTCTACTGAGAACCTTCTTCCTCAGTTCCTTAAAATAGCTGCTGACCCTATTGCTTTTCCTGTCTCTATTTTAATTAACAGATCCATTCAAGAATCTATAGTTCCTGATCTCTGGAAATCTTTCTACACTATACCTCTACACAAGGGTGGTAATTCAACTGAACCTAGCAACTTCAGACCCATTGCTATCCTCTTTCTTCTGCCTAAAATCCTTGAAAAATATATCCACTCTCACCTAATTACATATCTTATCCAAGAACATCACCTTGCTCCTACACAAGGATTTTGCCCTAAATTAGCACTTTCACTGCCCTTACTTCCTTCTCTGAAACTGTTGCTATGGCCAGAGACAACAACAAACTTGTATGTTGCCTGTTCCTCGATCTACCTAAAGCCTTCAACACTGTTTCTCACTCTGTACTCCTCGCCAGACTATCTTGTCTCAACCTCTCTCACACTGCCCTCAACTGGTTCTCCAGCTACCTCTCTAACAGACAATCAGTTAGATGGCTTAACTCCTGCTCCCCATTCCTCTGCATCAAAACTGGGGTATCCTAAGGCTCCATCCGTGGCCCTCTGCTATTCAACATCTTTACCAATAACCTCCATACATTTTGTGGTCACACCTCTATTGTTCAATATGCAGATGACTCCACATTGATATCTGTCTCTGAAAACTTTGTCAGACCTGTTAACTACTACATAAAACTCATTTTCTTCTGTAGAAAGATGGATCAATGACAATCAATGACAATCAGCTCATTCTCAACCCCAATAAAACAAAGTTCCTCCTTTTACTGCCTAACTCCCTCTCCCATAAATCTACTTTTTCAATCGCTTCTCTCAACAACACTATTATAAAAGTTGAAACACAAACTAAGCTCCTTGGAACCATTATTTTTGAACAACTAAACTTTGACCTACGTGTCCAACAAGGCATCAAAAAAAAAAAAAAAAAAAAAAAAAAAAATCATCAAAAATTAGGCTACTTTACAAAAATAAAAAATGCCTTAGTGCAGAATCCAAATGTGCCCTTGCTTGAACTTTCTTACTACTCACCCTACTCTATGGCTCCCCTATCCTGACTAACCTACAATCTTTCCTTATTCACAAACTCGAATCAGCATACAATAAAGTTGCTAGATTTGCTGTAAATCATCCCTACTCCTCCCACCACTGCCTGGCCCTACAGAAACTTCACTAGCTTGAACTCCCACATCAGCTTACTCTCACTCAACTCCAAACTGCTCACTCCCTTCTCAATAACCCCACTACCTGCCCACCACTTTCCAAACTTCTGTCCTATTGCACCATCAACTGTTCTCTTCGTAGTTCCAACCAACTCTTACTACTGGCCTATAAATCCTGTAAAAATATAGGCAAAAACCTTTATACATACTGTCTCTCATAGCTGGAACAAACTCCCATTACATATCAGAAGTATATCTCATGCCAGCAACTTTAAAAATACACTAAAAGATCACCTGCTTAACTCCAAGATCTGTCACTGCAATCACCCTACTTAACCTCCCTTATACGTCTGTCTATTCACATTCTACAACCTCTACTTAGGAAGTGCCTTGGCATTACTTCTAATTCTTGTAAATATTAGAACATGCTAGCTTTTCAGCACTTCGACTAAACTGTTTGTATATTTATATTGTTAGTACTCACGCTTTCTTATGTTGCAAGTGCAACTATAATTTGTTCTGTATACCGGCATTTCAGTTTGTACTCTACTTTATCTTATGTATAATGTTTCTTTTACTTTTTATTGCTGTAGACACTATTGGAGCTTTTCTCCTTGGCTCTCCACGGAAAATGTTTCCTTTTTGTAACTCAGTTGGACCAACCCAGTTAACAAATGTGAAATAAATAAATAAAACAGAGCTCTGGTAAGTAGCCACATGCACTAGATACTTCATAGTTCTTTGTGCCACAATGCTAGAGGCATACATTTTTACCATAACTGTTCAACAACCTTGATTCCCTGTATAAAGGAAACTGGCTAATGGAACAGACTTCTCAGAGACAGTTACTGAGGGGTGGGTCTGCTTGAGTTATTATAAAGAGTCTGCCTTTCCTTGGAAGCCTTAAAGACTGCTTGCTCAACTGGGTGCTGGAGACCAATTATCTGAATGTAGAATGCTTATGTTTACTACATCATTAAATGTCTGGTATAGAACCGGGACTCTCCATTTTAATTTTCACCATCTAAAAATGGCATTTCTTTGGAGACTAGGGCTCATCAGATGGTCAACTAAAAGGGTGTATATTATATCATCGAATGCTTAAAAAAGCGAACAATGAATAATCGAAACCACGTAAGCAAAAGCTTACAATCTCAAAAGCTCAGAACAGTGATTTTTTCCAAGGGAAAAAAAATCGCTATTGCAAAAAAAAAAAAAAAAAAAAAGAAAAGAAAAAAATTTAAATAATACATAAAGTGGGGGCCTTTGCCCCCCACAAACCCCAATGTGGGGGGCTGTACCCCCACACTCTCACTACTTAAATATACTAACTCCGAGATCACACTACAGTGCCGAAAATGGCAAAGTAACAGAAGCGGCCAAGCAAATTCTTTCCCTGGGAAAAAATTCACTTAAAAGAAACTTCACTATTTTGCGTTTTTGTTGTTTTAAGTTCGACCAAGATGCATTCAATATAATGCGTCTTCGGTCATCTAATAGGAACCCAACTAAAACACTCTCCCATATAATTAATCCTGTTTAACTGTAATATTCTCCATGGTAGAGTTGGGCCAGAAGACCTTAAGGACATATCTGTATGGTATGGGTCTATGAAATGTTGGTAACTCAATCTGGGCCAAGTAAAAATCTTATCTTTCATTTTCATTTACCCCCACCCCCATAACACTCATCAGTAAAGGTGAAAATTTATCTTTCAGTTTTAAATGCAGACATATACTGGTCTACAGTGGAGACCAATGCAAGTCCCTAATGCTGCCCAGACAAACAGCTTACAGTCTGGAATCTCTAGCAGGTAAAACATGATTGCTGGAGAAAACACAATGAAGTTTAAAGTGAGACTTCAGGAGCATGTCAAGAATAATGTTCACTACAAAAAAAACATCCGTCCTGCAACTGTGTAAATATGAAGTGGAATGTCTATGGGGCACTACATTACAGCAAATATAGGATCTTGGAAGGAGTGGGATGTCTGATAGAGACACATTTCTCCTTAAAAACGGATTACATATTTTGAAATGTGATACTTTGAAACCACAGGGTTTAAATGTTGACTGCAAATGGATAATTTTAGTTGAAGCTGATTAATGGTTTAAACATATTTTTTACTGGTCAATTGAGATTTTTATTAATGTGGTGGTGCTGCGGTAGCGTTGTTGCCTCACAGTAAGACATCCTGTTCCATTCTCAGCTAATGCATCTTCTGTGTGGAGACATGCGTGAATGGACGTACCTTCGTTGAAGGTTGTGCGACAGGGCTGGCAACTCAGCACGTAAAAATCTACTACCAATCATTAGCGGACCGGAGTTCCGCTGTGGCGACCCCTAACCGGGAAAAGCCGAAAGACACAACAACAACAACATTAATGTTTATTAGTGTAGCTTGCTAGGTTCAAGCTTTTTATACTCTTTTGAAGGCAAGTTCGAGTTGCTATGAGATGTGTATTTTATTTGGGTCTTGGGTGATAAAATTGCGTTTCTGTTTCTCAATGATCTTTGCCATTACATTAGGCAGAGATGAGTTATTTTATTACCTGCCCTTTTATATTTTGCTTTATGACCAGTGATGATAACTTTCTGGATACTCCATGTCCCTCATTACTGAAGTGGGGGGTTGAGCCAAAACAGTATGTCAGACCTTGAGATTACTAAAGAATCCCTACTGCTCACAGAGTGCCTACTGCAAATAGGCCAATCTACACAATATTTGGGAAATGCAATTCAGGACCAGCTACAGCAGCAATGAGGAAGTTTTCATTATCCTCCTTAATTCCCATTACCAATCCAATTTGTTTCCACCTCCCTTCTACTTTTCAGAATATGTTGTTTCAATCTGTAGAAAATTATTATTATTATTATGCTACCATATAAAGGATATGCTTATACTCTCTCTCCTCACATTGTACATTCTATTTCTATGAGGTGTAACTTTTATTTTCATTACTTTGCCATGTTCTTCTTCACTGAATGCATATTTTATGTACTTTGCTATTTCTCTATTTTCCATATTTTCTACATTGCATTGTTGACTTTTTTATTTTTTGATTATATATTTTCTAGTAACTCATTTAATTTTGTATGCTGGAACTTTTCCCCTAGGGTCTCCACTGAAAACGGGACATTTGACTCAGTTAGACTAACCCGTGTAACAAATAGAAAATAAATAAATATCAGCTCATTAAGAAGTCTCTGAATCACACTTTTTTTTTTTTAGCTACTAGCACTGTCAGACCTGTGTTCAGACACATCCCCACTCAAGATGAAAAGACTAAAATTAAATTAAATTAAATTTACAGACAAATTCACTTACATGCACTCTCTGCAAGCAGGAACATACACACACACACACACACACACACACACACACACACACACACACACACACACACACACACACACACACACACACACATATCCATACACTCAATCTTCTATTTAACTTCCATAATGTGACCACCCAGGAAGACATGCACATGCACACGCACTCATCTGAATCCTTTCATGCCCCTACAGACATGCATATACATTTCCACATAAGGATACCAACTGTCCACCTCCATATCTCTACTGAACCAACTTCATAGGTTCAAAGGAGATTTTTAGGCTAACATCTGAAGATCCCTTACAAGCCTAGCCAGTTTTACCCAGATTTTACCCAATTTTTTATCCCTAGAGGAAAGATAACAAGGGTTAGCAAGCAGGATTTTTATTAAAGAGCAGGTTTAGATCTTTGGAGCAGGTAACCCTCATGCAGTTAGTTTTGTGAATTATGCAACATTTCCATGAGGGCTGGATCAGAGACTGCTTTGTAGGTCAGGCGCACATCATCCCTCAGTAATCGGTAGGAAATGGAATAAAATTATATGGCTTTTAATCAGTCTGCATATGACAAGTTGGTTACACCTTGTATTTTTTTGTGAGAAACTTCTGAGGATGCTCCAACTGTTGCAAGTGTCTGGTGAGGTATATGCCAAAAGAGTGCATTGTACTCGATTATTGGACTGATGAGCGCTGAGTACAGTGGTAATTATGTCATCCTAAGATCTAGATGCTATACCCTTACTTAAAAGCTGAGACACACAGAAGGATTTCCTCACCACTGTAGACACATGGTGGTCAAAGTTCAGATTACTATCTCAGTATCCAGATCTCCTACCACTGGGTCCACTCTTAGAGGGGTGCTATCAATGTTGTAATTTGCAGGGGTATTTGATTACCCAAAGTGTATTACTATGCAGTTTGATGTCAGAGCCATGACCTCAAACTAAATACAATCATTAGTCTGTGTCAGACCATAGGATATCAACATCAATTGGGAAGCCAGTGATTCCCCCCTCATGTATCTCTTTATATAGTCCAGAGAGGTAAACCTCAGGTCATTCACACCCACATGGGATCATGCTGGTACTTGTGGTTGAGTGACCTAATTGCCTGTGTAATCTGATGAATCCTGGCCCCTGACAGGCAACTGATTGTAACCCATTCTTTATCCAACCTTCCGGGGGGGGGGGGATGTCTGTGTGTTTCAAGATGGAGTCTCCTATGACCAATATGTTTGAATGTATGGTGTTTCACCTTAGATGCTTCCTCGTGGAAACACTGTGATGTACATTTTTATGCATAGTGGTTGGCAATGACTTGACTTTGTTTTTATATAGTTTCTGAGGGCAGTGTACGGGAGGCCTCTGAGGTTTTGGCAAGTTACTCATCAGTACCATGGCATATTTGGATTTACATGTACCACGACTTCTTTCATTAAAATGTATTGGTGACTGCCATCTTTTGAAGTAGTTACATTATCAATGGTAATTTGTACAGCTGAGTGAATCTGAAATTGGCAGCCACAGGCATTTCTGGGGAAGAGCACACAGCCATCTACCAAAAGTCACTCCTCCAAAGTGCCTCATTAAAATGCACCATAGTGAGTGAGACCACCCTCTATGTTGATACTTCGCTAGCACAAATCCTCTATGCTAGGATGGTCTATGAATCTGAGGGGAAACCACTAGTAAGGCTTACATCTTGTGGTGATCCTTTCTGAATTCCAGCCAGAATACTTATAAAAAAAGTCAAGGAATTTAATCATACCTGTAATCAAAGACCAGATAAGCTGGAGACAATATACAAAAAATGAATGGTAGTGTAATCTGTTTTCTTCTTTAAAATTTTTAAAGGTTCTTGCACTGAGCCACGAAGTAATATAACTTACAAACAAACAAACAAAAAAAAATAATGTTGCAACAAGCTAATAGATATTTTACTTTACAACTGCTGATTTAATACATATAACTCAATATAATCTTCTCTGTGTTGAATACTATTAGTGACTTGTACCACATTGTCTGATCTGACAACTTATAATGTAAAAAAAGCTATGTGTACGATAGATAGCTGCTGCACAGAAAGTGACTAAAAATTCTCATTGACCAAGACCAGTTAAAACAACAAAAATTAAATAATGAAATCAAACAGGCATATAATTAACTTCTCTATCAGTACTGCAGACAAAATAATGTTCTTTACTATTAACACCTAAACATCACCTTTTCAGAAGCAGTTTGTGAAGAGAAAGATCAACAAAACTGAATTAGATAACAATGATTATAAAGTTGGGAAGGTATTTGTACTGGGAAAAAGAAGGAGGAACACAGCAAGCAAAAACAACATAACATGCCATTACTGGGGATCCAAGTCATCAAGGACATCAGAAGCAGAAAAAGCTAAATGGGAGGGGGGGTAGAATAGTCTCTGGATATAACTGGATAGTCTCTACCACCAGCTTCACTATCTTATTTGCCTAGAGAATCACAAAAGAGGTAGACTTAGAGGACAGTGTAATGGCAATTCATAAGGAAAAGTAGTGGGACAGATGACCCTCTGTCTCCAGAGTTCAGCACTTCGGTCCTTTTGTGGGGGGCAATCTGAGTCCAGTCCCTGAAGATTTGCCTAAGAACCCTGATTATTTTGCTGAGATTGTAAACCTTGGGGCTGACAGACATTTTGGAAATTTTCATGACCCTTATGGGCCCATCTAGAATTTCTATTATTGAATTGCTGATGGACACACCAAAAAACTAACTGGTCTTAAATCCACTGCAACCTAGAAAAGGTATACTGAGGCAGTTAGAATTTGGCCCCAGCTGGAGTAATGGTCTTGCCTTTGGTCCTGTTTCTGGAGTTCAGCTTTTACTGCCTGACCAAGGAGGAAGTTACTACTAAACTGGGAATTTATGAAGTTCAAAGAGAGTGAGCCAGCACGTAAAGTTCGCTCTTCCAACAAAAAAGTATATTAAACAAGAAAATACTACATATAATGGCAAAATACCATTATACAAGCAAACCGGTTTGCTTGTATAATGGTATTTTGCCATTATATGTAGTATTTTCTTGTTTAATAAACTTTTTTGTTGGAAGAGCGAACTTTACGTGCTGGCTCACTCTCTTTGAATTTACTGGCTGATTGGGGCCGTGCACGTTGTCCTGCGTGCGTGATTTTCTTGTCAAGAATTTATGAAGTTGCCTCGCTTTTCCCAGTGAATCTGAATGCAATGTTGCTGCCTGCCACCCTAAGTGTTCTATCCATTATATTACATATTATTCACATGGAGAAAAAAAAAGATATTTTGAAAAGTAACTTGTTGTGCTCTCCTTCTGTTAACCTCTCCAGATTTTTGCACATCTATTGAACCAAGTTTTTCCTGAAGTCCAGCAATGTCAGACATAGTTTATCACTCTCAAGTTGGAGGAGGAGGATGAATAAATATGTTTTTCCATGTGTTCCAAGGCATGTAAAACTCTATTCAGTGGATAAACTGCAAGCCTATGAGGTGTAACAGCCTTCTTCAATGGAGCACCAGCTACCATGGAGTTCAGTTTGAGATTGAGTGCATGTTCTGTCCTATCCTTAGGTGCCCGAAGGATCCTTTCAAGTCTCTGGGGTACCTGGGCCACATCATTTGGGGTCTTCCGCAACATCTCTGCTGCCAGCTTCACCATCTCATTTGCTTGGTGAATCACAAAAGAGGTTGATTTAGAAGACAGGTAGGCCTCCTCTGGGATAAGCTCAGACAGAAAGTAAAACTCTGAGGCCCATTTTGCTTTAGCCCAGATCATTTTGAGGATCTTACCAAATTTTGGAATTTTGGATCTTTAAATGGGTAAGGGATTTCACATCTTCGTCTTTACAAAATCATGGCGGGGACTCACTTGGCAAGTCTTCCACTTGCATATACATTTGCATGATCAGTTTTAGGGGGAATTCCAATGTAGAAGAAACTGCAGAGCCAGACATCAATAGTCAACAGGGATCCAAGAGAAGGGCTTTCAGTCTGACTGCCCAATTCTGGGAAGGGTTGTTGAGCCATCATATCAGGCAACTGGCATCCCAGTGCTCCAACAGTTGCTCTAACCATGCATCTCTGCATGCTTCCCATTTGGCTTGAGCTACAGAGACCAAAAGAGAACTCTTCTGTCATGCCAATGACCTCAGAATTCAGCAGATGAGGACAGAAACTATCTCAACTATAACCGTCAGTAGTTCCATTGGCATTGGAAAATTTTTGAAAAGCAGGCCCCAGGGATGGAATCACTGGGCACAATTCTGCTGGGCATGTTGGTTTACCATAGACATCAATGCTAAAGACTCCACTGAACTCAGAAGGCTTAATGCCAGGAACCCTTACCACAAAGACGGTGTGTGTGGCCAAGATGGCAAGCAGTTAGCACAAGAATTTTGCTCTGCTTCTCCTACACAATTTTGACAGGATTTAATTTCACTAAAAAAACTATTAAAGAGGTGAAATAAAGAATTGAAAACTATTTGGTACTGTCTGGTGAAACAAATCTGCTCTTTTTTTTAATTTTTATGTCTAAACTTCAGCTTGAAAATATCAAATGAAAATGAGTCATTCTAAGCCAATACTTCAAGAATCGCTATGGAGAAGGAGCTAAAATCTATCATCAATAGTATTCAGGACTTATTGTTAAAATTTGATAACCTAGACTATAAGGTAGACACAATCAAAAAAAAGACTGTAAAAAGCAGATAGAGTTAATAAATGAAGTAGTTCAACGGCAAAAACGTCAGATATCTGCCATGGAAGACTCACTCACTGATTTAGATTGGAGACTGACTGAAAGAGAAAGTAACATTGAATTCATTTTAAAACAGAACAAAAAGTTCCTGGAGAAGACAGATCACCTTGAAATCAGGGCAAGAAGGAACAATATCAGGATATATGGAGTGCCTGAGAAGCAAGAGGGAGAAAATATGGTAAAGATTTGAATTACTTGGATTCCAAAAACTTTAAACCTACCTGAAGCCCTATCATATGGTATAGACAGGGCACACAGATACCTATCAACAACAAATTCAAACAAGAAAACTTCAAATCCAGGATCCATAATAGTGAAATTTATTTCCATTCTGGACAAAGACTTAGTTCTAAAAACTGCCTTTTCTGCATCACCCATCAAAATAGGTGATAACTCATATTTGACAATTTTCTTCTTAACTTGTTTTGAAAAGGAAAGCATGTATTCATTTGATAAAAAAATCTAAAGAAATCTGGAATAAAAAACATCTAGTTTACCCAGCAAAATTAAGACTTTTTTTGTCAGAAGGAAGAAAAACATTTGAAACCCTGGAAGATGCTGTTTATTTTGTACACAAAAAAACTTACTTAATCCCACTGAAGAAATGGAGTGGGCCTCATGTTACAAGAAGTGAATGGGCAGTAAAAAAACAAAAAAGAAAAAAAACACCCAGGGACAAATGAAAATACTGTAAGTTGTTTTACAATGCATGGTTTTATAATAACCTGTTTTTGAAGCATTTCTGACTGGATTTCATCAAAGGGTAAAACTTTTCATCTTTTCATTTTAAAATATAGTTTCAGTAAGTAGTAATTTCCTTCTTATTGAAATACATCTGATTCTCCACCAGATGGGGTAAAAGTATAAGTAATAGTTATATTAATAGTTCGCAAACTGAAATATATGATCTCAGTTTAAACAACTGATTGAAGTTTTATAGTTCACTTTATTTAAATATCAATTAAAAGGCATACAAGTAATGATAATTAGTCTGGGTTTGATATAGAGTGAAAGTTTTATTTAAAACAATGTACTAAAAGAAAGGAAATGTACAGGTATGTATCTATTAAATTTAAATAATCTGAAGCAGTCTTACTACATGTTGGGGAAATGCTTAAATAAAATGTACTTAAAGAATTTTTCTTTATTTCTCCACAAAAACTGTTAAAAAGTAAAGAGTTCAAATAAGCCCCATTTAATGTGTCTTTTTTACATAGTTTGTGGCTACCCCAGCATGATCATAAGCCCTTTTAACTTTCTTCATCTTTATTTTACCACATTTTCCTGCCTGAAAATCTAAAAGTGTTTGAAAAGTGTTTCTCTTAATGGCACACGCTTATTTAAATTTCCATAGCAGCCTGGTTTCATGTTGAACAGCACATGAGAATGGAAGAGTTACAAGACCTCTAACCCCTCCAGAAACAGGAAATGAATGGAACATTAAAATAGACATTACTGGAAGGTTTTGAAGACTTCATTACATTAATCATTGAGTTTAGAATTAATTTTGAGAGTTAAAAAGTACAGTTTTGTACCTACCATAAATGTAGATGTTCGAAGATCCACATTGCTGCAGTCCTAACACTTGGGTAGTCCGCTGTCCCTCGGTCGGCCCGAATATCAGAGTATAAGGCTGACGTCGGTCAGGGCGCATTTGACTGACATCAGAACGTCAGGGTACAAATGCGCATGACCGACGTCATATCCTCAGTCTTTTCTTGCCCCAGATGTCAGAAGACCCTAAAGAAAAAGGTCCAAACCCATAGGCAACAGCTAAACAATCAACCAGCCTAACACCAAGAATATGTACAATACATACAATATATACAATAAACACAATATACCTCAGATGTATAACCCAACCCACACAACCACCTTAAACTACAGAGGGGAAGGAGGGAGGGAAAATTGGACTGCAGCAATGTGGATCTTCGAACATCTACATTTATGGTAGGTACAAAACTGTACTATGTTCTTCATCTCACATTGCTGCAGTCCTAACACTTGGGTAGAATCCCAAAGCAGAGGTAAGGGAGGATGGCTAAACTATAATGAAGCAGGAGCTGCCAGAATGCCCTGCAACACAGCAGTGGCAAACCCAGCCCTGGATTTAGAGTACAATGGAAGGTGGTAATGCCTAGAGAAGGTATGCACTGAACTCCAAGTGGCTGCCTCCAAAATATCCTTAGTTGCCACCCCCTCAAAAAGCTGTTGAAGTGGCAGTAGCCCTAGTGGAATGAGGCCAAATCCCAGCTGGAATCTCCTTGCCATGATGGGAATAACAGAAAGCAATGCAAAATCCAATCCACTTAGAAATAGTTTGTTTTGACACGGGCTTGCCCTGAGAGCACAAAGCAAAAGAAACTAATAACTGCTGAGATTGTCTGAACCCTTTAGTTCTGTCCAAATAATATCGCAACTGCCTGTGTACATCTAAAGTGTGCAAAATCTTTTCCCCTTTATTTTGGGGATTTGCATAAAAAGTAGGCAAATGAATAGTTTGGTTTAAAGCCACACTAGAAACCACTTTAGGCATAAAGGAAGGATTAGTACGTAAAGATACCCTGTCCTTATGAAAAATTAAGAAAGGCTCAACTGCCATAAGGGCCTGCAATTCAGAAACCCTTCTTGCAGAGGTAATGGCCAACAAAAAAGCAGTCTTCCATGACAAATATTTCAACTCAGCAGTCGCTGCAGGTTCAAAAGGTTGTAGAGTGAGTTTCTCCAACACAAAATTGAGATCCCAAGCAGGAGTAGGAGCTCTTCGTGGGGTCTTAAATTCTTTGCCCCTCTAAGAAATTGCTTGAACAAAGGATGAGAAAACAATGGCGGGTCACAGTCATAGTGAGCTGAAATTGCTGCAGCATGAATCTTAATAGAAGAGAAGGACAAACCTTTATCCAATAACTCAGTAAGATATTGAAGAGCCACACTTAAATTAGGCTCAGAAACATCCAAATCCTTAGCTGCACTCCAAAACAAAAATCTCTTCCATTTATCTGCGTACACTTTCCTTGTACTAGGCCTTCTAGCTTCCAAAATCACATTCAAAACTTGTTGTGGAAGTTGAGACCCTCTATGGTTTAAAACAGAATATGCCATGCTGTTAGGTGAAGAGAGTGAAGTTTGACATTGAGCAAATGGCTGTCCTCCTGGGACAACAGATGTGGAATCAAAGGCAAAGGCCATGGAGGCTTCCGTACTAGACTTCTCAGTAGTGGGTACCAGTGCTGCCGAGGCCAATCTGGTGCTATCAAAATCATCCTTGGCTTGTCCTGTCTGACCTTCAGAAGTACCTTTGAGAGGAGAGGCAGAGGTGGAAAGGCATACACATGAAGACTTGTCCAACTGAAAGAAAGAGCATCCACTTTCCAAGCTGTGGGATGATACCGCTTTGTGCAAAACTTTGGCAGCTGGTGGTTTAGTGGAGAAGCGAACAGATCTATGTCTAGAGTTCCCCAGGACACTGTCAATTTCTGAAATACATGAAGATCCAGTTTCCACTCGTGGGGATCCATGATTTGTCTGCTTAACACATCTGCTAAGGAGTTCTGTGCTCCTGGCAGAAATCTTGCCTGAAGAATGAGCTGTAAACTGAGAGCAGTCTCCCACAAAATCATTGCTTGCCTGCATAGAGGATAAGAATGCGTTCCCCCTTGCTTGTTGATGTACCACATGACAGTTGTGTTGTCTGTTAGAATCAACACCTGCCCTGGAAGAAGTAATTCCTTGAAAGCCATTAATGCAAACTGGACTGCTAACATCTCCTTCATGTTGATATGCAGATGTTGTAGTCTGGCAGGCCACTTGTCTTGTATCCACTTTCCATTCAGATGAGCTCCCCAAGCTTTGTCTGAGGCATCTGTCGTTAAAATCTGACTCGCCTCTGGCCGGGTCACAGAGAGTCCCTTGTTTAGGTGACATTCCTGAGCCCACCACAAAAATTCCTTTTGAATGCAAGGTAGTATTTGAATGACAGTGTCCAGATCCTGGCAGTGCTGTGTCCATAAATTTTTGAGATACCATTGTAGCTTCCTCATATGCAGTTTGGCATTGGGAAGCACCAGAATACAAGATGCCATGAACCCTAAGGCTTGAAGGACTGTCCTTGCAGTCAGCCCGGACTGATGAGATAGTTGATGGAAGTAAAGGGAAAGACTCTTTTGTTTGTCCGGGGTTAAAAAGGCCATCTGGGATGCTGTATTCAGTCTCACACCCAGAAAGCACATGTCCTGAGAGGGTACTAGACTGGACTTTATTTCGTTCACAGAATACCCTAGGCATCTTAGCACTGCTATCACATATTCCAAATGATGAAGAAGCTCTTCCCTTTCTTGAGCCAGAATCAGGCAGTCGTCCAAATAAGGATAGATTTGTATTCCTTTTAGCCTGAAGAAAGCTATCACTGGAGCCAGAACTTTCGTGAACACTCTCGGCAGTAGATAAGCCAAAGGGCAATGCAGAGAACTGATAGTGAGAATTCCCAGCTCGAAAACGCAGATACTTCCTGCAACTTAGTCTGATAGGAACATGAAGGTAAGCCTCCTTGAGATCCAAAGTTACCATCCAATGATCTTTGCCCAGCAGAGGTAAAAGCTGCTGCAACGTCAACATTTTGAACTTGGGAATGTCCAGATAAGTGTTGAGGATGGATAAATCCAAAATTGGTCTCCACGTGCTCCCCTTCTTTGGTACTAGGAACAGGCGAGAATAAAATCCTAGGCCCCTTTCTGGCATGGGAACCGGCTGTATGGCCCCTATTTGGAGTAACAGTGTAATTTGCTTGTGAGCCTCCAGTCTTTGTGGAGGAGGAATGTCTGGCATGCCTTTGAAAGGAGGCAAGGTATGGAAATAAAACCTGTAACCGTGATGTATGATATCCAGTACCCATTTGTCTTGGGTAATCAAACTCCAATTTTCTTTGAAAAGTGCCAGCCTTCCTCCCAAAGGTGCCGCCAGGCAGAAGGCTCTGGCAGCTGAAAAGGTAGGTCATTGGGTCTGTTTACGAAAGGACTGACCCCTGCCCTCACTCGAAGACTGTGCAGGAGAACTCCCTGTTCTAGGCCTAAAAGAGCCCTGACCTCTGCCCCTGCCACGTCTAGATCTACCCCTAGACTGGGAATAATAAGAAGGATACGTCCACCCCTTAGTAGGCCAATTTCTACTAAACTTTGGAGGCTGAACCTGCAAAAAATCTTTAACAGTCTGCATAGACTTAGCCTTGTCTTCCATTTTCTTTAAAACTGCCTCAACAGGAGAACCAAACAAGACATCAGATTGCAAAGGGGCATCCAAAATCCTAGTTTTAACATGGTCAGATAAATTTTGATCCCTCAGCCAGGCGTGCCTGCGAAGAACTGACCCAGTGGCAGCCACCCTAGAGGAGGCCTGTACAGCATCAAAACCACATTGCAAAGAATGCTTACCCACCTGTTCAGAAACATGCACTAAATCCTGTAACTCTTTACAATCAATACCTTCCGCCAGAGCATCAACCTTAGATTTCAACTGTGAAAGCAGATAATTTTGATATTTTAACATATGAAACTGGCAATTCAAAGCTCTCATGGCTAGGGTGGAAGAAGTATAAACT
Organism: Protopterus annectens; assembly: GCF_019279795.1. Classification (NCBI taxonomy): domain Eukaryota; kingdom Metazoa; phylum Chordata; order Ceratodontiformes; family Protopteridae; genus Protopterus; species Protopterus annectens. Next base: position 604,398,926 of record NC_056751.1, read on the forward strand.
TTCTTTCCCCATCTATCCAAGGCCCTGGCCTCTTTATCTGCAGGAACCGGATTCTTGACAACAGAAGCCTTAACACCCTTGGGCCCCTGGCTAACAGTCTCTGGGTCTGCCCTAGGACTCTTAAAAAGATACTTATGAGCTTGAAGCACCCTGTAATACCTATCTGGTTTAACAGGAGCAGGAGGCAAGGAATCAGGATTAAGAGAAGCCTCCGCAAACACATCTTCCACCACAGTCAAAACAGGAGGTATAGCCAAAGGCCTATGCTGGGGTAAAAACAAAAACTCCCTAAGCCTTTTCCTGGAATCAGAGAAGTCCTGACCTTCCCATTTAAAATGCTCTCTCATGGAGTGAAGGGTCTCTGAAAAAGAAAAATCCTCAGGAGGAGAAGCAGAAGGAGTAGAATCATCCACATCAGAATCAGAATAATGAGAATACTCCTGCAAGTCTTCAGCCGAAGACTCAGACACATCGAAGCCTGCTCATAATCCCCAACACTGGCTCCATCCTAGGCCTCTTATCAGGAGGGGGCATAGAGCCTCTAATTAAAGTAATTAAATCTTCTGCCATTTTAAGCATGTGCTTCTTGGGCACAGAACCTGAAGAACTAGGAGTGACACCCACAGCAGCCAAACTAGACCTGCCTCTAGGAGAAGCCTTGGAAGCAGAAAGAGAGGGCCTAGACACCTTAGGAAGGGAGGGGAGTAAAGTAACCTGAGAAGCCCCTGTAGCCTGACTTGCCTCCTGGGAGGCCACATCCTGTAAAAGCAGAGTTTCTCCCTGGGACTCCAGAGAGGCCTCCGTCGGAACCACCGGTTCCACTGGCGCCTCTAAAGAACCGGCGTCCGGTTCGGACGACTCCTCTAACCTAGGTTTAACAGCCTTGTCCTTGCGCTTCTTTGAGGAAGCTGGCGTCGGAGCATCCGACGGCATTTTGTAATTGCACCGCTTCCCAAAGACCAACCTGGCACAATCCAACCTCCGCTTTATAGTGCGTTTATTGAACCTAGCACAAAAGCGGCACCCAACAACGTCGTGCTCAGGTCCCAAACAAGGTATACACAAATTATGGTAATCCCTATGCGGTATCTGTTTCCCACAAGAAATACAGTTATTCACTTTTTCTGACATCCGGTAAACCACTGAGGCAAGAAAAAAACAAAATATTCCCCAACGGGGTACTTAACCAACTCTGACTTCAGTCTGAAACTCCGAATTCGAAAAATTTCAGAACGCCGATCGGCACTTGCAACACTGCTTCTGCATCGGACCATGCGGCAAAAAAGACTGAGGATATGACGTCGGTCATGCGCATTTGTACCCTGACGTTCTGATGTCAGTCAAATGCGCCCTGACCGACGTCAGCCTTATACTCTGATATTCGGGCCGACCGAGGGACAGCGGACTACCCAAGTGTTAGGACTGCAGCAATGTGAGATGAAGAACATCATACTTTTTAACGTTATACTGAATATTACTACTTCAGTGAAACAAAAGAAGCTTCTGCTCTAAGAAAACCTGTGATAGGAACTGCAAGACTGGGAGGAGGACAAGATACACAAAGGAAAAGATCTCTGAAAGTAGGTTACTCAAAAGCAAGATTTATAAACCATATAGTGCTACTCTAAAGGGATTATGTGAAAGCTTCATTAATAAGGTCAGCATACATTTTAAGTGACAGAAAGTTTTATTTATTTTTGACTACATAGAGCTTCCCATCCTTATTTTAAACAGCACCTTTACTGAGTTTTAAAACAGTTGTAAAAATAAACTGCGGCATGGCTTCTTTTTTCTAAGATATTAAACAAAGTAAAAGCTGCTAGTACACTGAATGAAAATAACATACATTTAACAGGTTTTGACTTCTTTAAAAAAAGTAAATAACATTCCAGCTTTATAACACACACCTCAGAAGCTTATTCTATAGTATGTCATGATGACTACTAGATGAGAGTGTGTATGTTTATGCTTGCATACTCACATCTGATTGTAACTATATGGAGAAGGTGAGGTTTAGATACATAAATGTATGTGGTCAAGTAGCACTGTGAAGAGAAATGTACAGTTTTGTATGATAGTGTGGAACTGAAAGGAGAGTACAGACATAAATCTGAAATCCTTTAGTAGTACAGCTTGCATAAAAATAAATGACATTTTAAATTGTTGTTGTTTGTCTTTCGGCTTTTCCCGGTTAGGGGTCGCCACAGCGGAACTCCGGTCCGCTAATGATTGGCAGTTCGTTTTTTTTTTTATGGTGTCTAGTTGCCAGCTCGACACCCAACCTTCAACGAAGGCACACCCATTCAACGCATGTCTTTCAAATGCCCACTCGACAGCGGGAAGGACATACAGACTCCACACAGAAGGCAATCCTAACCCAAGCTGAGAATCGAACGGGAGAACCTCTTGCTGTGAGGTAACAACACTACCGCTGCACCACCGTGGAAGTCTACTAACAAAATATATATATATATATATATATATATATATATATATATATATATATGTATATATATAACAATATATATATGTATATATATATATATATATATATATATATATATATATATATATATATATATGGCTTTCACTGACTACATGTAAGCACAGGTAATTAAATTAAGTTTATCTCACCAAGAGTTTAATTCTGGTAAACCTGGCTAACATTGTCAGCAATAAGGATACACTTATTTCAGATACTTTGTATTGGTATGCTAGATAACATTGACATCAGCAGTAAGCTTTTATACACAATATACAGGATTGCTTAAGTAAAATGTTACCCCACATACTCTAAATAACAGTTCAGTAATAAATTATAATAGTCAATGTAGTATACTATGTATACAGTTATTAGCTATTTTGTATATAGGATATTTAAAACTCCTAGAATTAGGGAAAGCATGTTTTTAAAAAGTAATGAATAACACATTAGTAAGTAATATGAACACACTTACAACAGTTGTCTTATTTTTTTGTAAGTAAAGTGTCTTCCTATCTCGAATGTGATTTTATATGGTTAAGCTAATCGTTTGGTCCTCTGTTATGTCTCCAACTTTTAATGGTGCTTCTGGCACCACGGCAAAAAAAAATTAAAAAATATATATATATATATATATATATATATATATATATATATATATATATATATATATATATATATATATATATATTACCCTTTTTCAGGGTATATTTGTTTAAGCAGGTTCTTGTAGTAGATTATTGGGTGATGGGATGATTGTTTAATTGGTGCAGTATGATATAAAATGGGAATTGCTGGTGGCTTATATTATTCCTTTAAGGCTGTTTCCCGAGGTACCAGAAGCACCATTAAAAGTTGGAGTTTGTTTCCAGTGACTGTCTCCTGAGTGTATTTTTTGGATATTTTGTGTTGCTGTGTATTTGGATTTGTTCTACATTATGTATTTGGAGGGAGCATCTGCTGTTCCTGGTATTTTCAGGGTGGAAACTAATATGGAGCTTGTTGGTAACAAGGTATTTTTTCCAGGACTAGTTGCAGGAAAGGAAAGACAAACTGATAGGTATGGATCCTTGGATTGGTTTAAATCTTGGGGATTTTCACAGTTATTTCAAACAGCTAGAAAAGTTTATGGTGAAGGAACTGACTTTATTCTATGGTACTATGTTGTTGGAAGAGTATCTGGAATTGAAGATTACCCCTAGGGGTCTTCTTGTAGATAGACTACCTACCTACGACTTTACTGACAATGAGGCTGATTTATTGGAGGAGTGGAAGCAAGTTTCTACTCACTGCACTCTTAGCTAGCTGACAATTTTGGTTAAAAGGAACCAGAGTCAGTGTGAGAAGGTTTGTAGTACGTTGAGGAGTTACAGGAGGCGTTGGCCAAGGAAACAGCTGAGCAGCCCTTTATTGAGTGTATGGAAGGGCATTAAAGTCCATTTGGTTAAGGTTGAGAAGGTTGTGGAGCAGAAAAAAAAAAGAAACTCAACTGTAATATAATGGACTTTGGTAAAGATCAAATATTCTTATGGCAATGAAAACCAGAAAGAAGGGGGCGGGCTATCACCAAATTCGCTTGGGATAGGTTGTTCACATCACGTGACTCTTCAGTCTCGTCTGGATCTGAAATGCAGGCTGGGAAGAAGAATGCTTCATTTGAGGACATTAGGCAATTAAACAAAATGAGACAATCACTGCAGAAGGATTTTCAGTCCAAGGAAAGAGGCCAGAGTCGGAAAAATCATGGGGGCAGGAAGAAATAGTGAAAATGAAGTTTTTCAGCAATTTAGTGAAGAAGCTACTGTGGCTATATCCTGGGTGGCATATAGTAAGTACTTTGATAAACAAACTGTGACTGATATTCGTTTTTGAAGTAAAAATGAAGAAAATGGGGCATGTATGCCTGGTCAGCTACATATTATAAACTTATCAAATGCCATTATTACTAAAGACCTTGAAATTTTACTGCTAAAACGAAGTACATTTGCTCCTACTAGCTCTGTAGAAAATTGTATTTACAAGTGTACTTTGAAGGAAAACAAGCACTTGTTGAAACTGATAATGCTGAAATGTTTGATATAGAAGATTCATTGCTTGACATGTCTATATATGAAAATGAATTGTTAGATATTTTTTTCTGAAAATGAAGGTGAAGGAGAAGGGGAAGTAGGTTATTTCACTGGTTATGGGAAATTAAAGGTGCCTTATTTTTGTAATTCTAGTCCTTTCATTCCTCCTAAATGTTCCAACATTGTTCAAAGTTTTGAATCGGTATTACGTAAAAAAAAAAAAAAAAAAAAAAAGCGGAACTTGAATACCATAAGTTTGTTAGATCTAGAAAAGTGTATAACTTATCTAGGGGTTAATGGGATACTTTAAAATCATGTAGAAGTTCAGAATGTGATGTTAAATTTTGTCAGGCAGATAATGGGGGTAACTAGGTGTTGTTTTCCAAGGAGAAGTATGATAAAATGTTTTTTGATTTGTTAGCTGGTCCTGAATATGAAAAATTGGCAAACAACCCCAGAAACATTACAACAGTCAGTTAAGAGAAATTTTGGATAAAGGGGAAAGACTTGGTTTTTTTCACGGAGAAGGATGTAACCAAGTTGTTTGTTAAATATCCCAAAGACCCTATTTTTTATGCCATCCCAAAAGTGCACAAGAATTTAAATGACCCCCCAGTAGACCAGTTGTGGTGTATGTGGGGTCATTTATGAAAAATATTGGGGTTTTATTTGGATTTTCATTTAAAGAACTTTATATCTAAAATTCCTTCCAATATTAAGTGTACTGCTATTTGTCAGGAAGTGAAGATAATTCAGTGGTGTAAAGATTTTTATTGGGCTGCAGTAGATATTAAAGCTTTATACACCAATATTAAAAGAATGTGAGGATTAGAAGCAGTTCTTTGGATGCTAGGGGAGGGATCATGTACAGCCTTTCTGGTGGAAGTATTGGAATTTTGTTTAACACAATTATTTTTGTTTTGGGAGTGATTACATTTTGCAAAAAGAATGCACAGTGATGGGGGTTTCTTTCGCCCCCAGCTATATTATTATTTTTATGGCTTTTTTTGAGAATAGATTTATTTATGCTACAGAATTTTTTGCAAAGAATGTTACTTTGTTTAAGCATTATGCAGATGATTTAATTTTTATATGTAGGGGGAATTTGGATGCGTTTTCTGTATTTATTGATCAGTTAAACCAGAATGAACTGGGGTTGCAGTTTACTTTTACTGTGGATAGACTGAATATACAATTCCTGGATGTGGAATTTTATGTCAAGGAAGATTTGAAGGTGGAACATAAACCCCATGTGAAGCCCACTGCAGTTAATATTTTTTACAGGCCAGTAGCATGCATCCATCACATTTAATATAAGTATTGCCTATGTGTGAATTTAAAAGGATTTATGAGAATACTTCTGATAAGAATTTGGTGGGAGAAGAGTTTATGAAGGTGGAATGGAAATTGCTGCAAAGGGGGTTATTCTAGCATCAACTTGAAAAAAGCTAAGGATAGTGTGTTAAAGGTGGGGGTAGTAGCTGTGGTAGGAGTAATAATAGTTATGATGGTTTTAAAAGGCATTATTCTGATCAGGATACTGATGAGCAGGGTAAAGTATTGTTTTTTGTTACCAGATTTTCCCCATTTTCTGATATTTTGAGGAGGTAAATGAAAGATTTCAGGCCTGTGGTATGTGAAGATGAGCAACTAAAGAATTTGTTCCCTTCACATGCCACATTTTCTTATCAAAGGTATTTAAATTTAAGGGAGTTGTTAGGTTATAAAAAGGTTTCTTTCCAGGGGGCTAACATAGGTTCCTTCCCTTGTGGAAGATGTAAAGTATGCTCTAGGATTAAGAACATTTCAGGCAGAAACATTAATGGTAAATTATTTAGTTTTATGGGAAGGTTTTCATGTGTTTCTGCAGTCTGTTTCCAGTGACTGCCTCCTGAGTGTGTTTGGATATTTCATGTTGCTGTGTGTTTGGATTGCCTCTGTTATATCTGTTAGAATACACTCCAACTATATAAGCTGTGTTTCTATTTTTTTCATGTTGTTTTATTATATCTACATAAACAGTAGCAAAGATTTGTGATTAGGTAGAGCTATGGGGCTGTTAGGCTGTGGTTTGTATGAAATTTTTATCAAACCAGTAATTTTTTATTCCATGTTGGAGTATAAAAATGCTTTTAACTTTTAGATTTTTTTAATACTACTTACAGAATGTTTGACCATAACAAGTTGTACATGTGTTCTGTATTCATTGTACTAAACCATTGTTCATTAGTTTTTAAACCATTTGTTCTCAAAGATGTCAAGTATAAATATCTTTCACTAAACGTTAATGGGTTGAACAACGTTTTAAAAAGAAACTGTTTAAATAAGTATTTAACGTTACATGAAGCAAATATTGTCTTCTTGCAAGAACCATCTTTTGAGTGAAGATTTAGGCAGGTTGCAAATAAAGGACTATTTAATTCTAGTAAGTTCTCATTTTAGTTCGAAAAGAAGAGGTATTCTAAATCTTTTGGAAGAAAACACTAGGTTTACCGAAAATAGTAGGCACTTATTCTGATAAGAATGGTATGCTGGGAGTGGTGGTAATAGAAACAGATAAAAAGAATTACACTCTCATAAATACTTGTTGGATTCCTGGAATAGGATCTAAAACAGTCAAGAAGTATCTACATTATGACATTACATTCAAAAGGAAATGTGGTGATACCTAGAGACTTTAATTGTATTTTATCAAGTAAAAACACCACCAATGAGAAAAGAATCAGACTATCTTCTATAAAACATTCAAGCCACTATAGGGAATGAATAATGTGATGACCCCACTTAAACTAAGAGCAATAACTAAGGAGCCTCAGTCCTCACCACTGTCTCCAGTATGAGAGCTTCACTAAAAGCAGGGATAGAAACATACAATTTCTACTAAGAGTACACCGGGAACAGGCTCCAAACCAGGGACCCAAATGAGTCTTTACACTAACCACTGCACAGCACTGTGTCCCAGTTCAAGGTATTTGACACACTCACTCTTAAATATTTGATATTCACACATACAAACACTCTTGGGAAAGACTGGCACAGATTTATCTGCTATGTTCTCTTTCCCAAATTACAAGGTAATGTCTACCACCAGTCAAATACCACAGTACCATTCAAATTAAATAAAATACGTATTGATATAAATTGTAATGTAATCCAAGCAGTAAGGCTTTTCAGAACGGTCTTAGTGTTATCACGTTAAGCATAAACACTCTCAGATTACTAAAACTACTTTCTAAATAACCAGCCACAATAAAATGTAGTAAAATATTTAATGAATAAAACAATTTAAAACATATATACACTGAATAACTCATTCCAATAAACCACAGAGTTTCACACACAGGAATTGTGAAAATAACACTGAAGGATAGATTTCACACAGATTGTAGAAAAACACTGAAGGATAGATTTCACACAGATTGTAGATAAACTCTATCTAACTGTAAACCTCTAACGGTCTGAAGATTAACTATCCCTGTCTAATCTAACTCAGCAAGGCAAGATGATAGTCTTACTTCTGCAAAGCAAAATAAGAACATATGTCCACTCTTCAAGCTGTTGTCCAGTCCTCAGTGACTGGAATAGCAACTGTCACTATGTCTGCTGAACAGAACAGCAGCTGTTACTATTTCTGCTGAACAGAACAGCAACTGTTACTATTTCTGCTGAACAGCTCTGGAAAACTCTAAGTGATAACTACTAATCTGGAAAACAACAACTGACAACTACTGACTTACTAATACAACTGCACTACTACTACTACTACTACTGCACTTTAACTGACCCAGCACCTGCTTTTATAGCATAATTTTTTAAAAGTCACAGAAAGCTGTTATGAGAATTCTAATCTCTCATATCAGACTTTAAAAAGTAAGCAAAACAGCTGCTGTGGAGATTATATTCCTTTCAGCTCTGGCACACAATGCCATCACATCTAGGTAAGCTGACTGGTATAAGATACATTCAGAATTCTTTTTTAAAAAACAGGTACATTTGGTTAGCTAGAACACTGTTTGATTCAAACATCTGACATAAATCAGAGTAATACTAAAAAAAATAAATTTATTTACAAAATTATAGCTACTCACATTAGCATATATAACACAGGTAATTTACAATTATTTACAAGTATTTACAAAACTTCAGTCATGCTAGCACAGATAATATCTGATATCTTCACAAATATAAGGAATATTTTAGACTTAAAACTACAAAGCTCTTTAAAGTATACACACTATTCCGTCAGATATGGAACACAAACCAATATTGATAAAGTTTTTGTACCAAATGAGCTGTATTCAAAAACAGAAGATGTATTAATAGTCTTGTGACATTTTTCTGACCATAATGCCATTATATTCACTCTAACCTTTAGCTCAAATACCTTAATCCATTGTCAACAGTTACCTGCATACATGATTAAAATAAAAGGTTTAAATGATTGCTTTTTGAGAGAAATTAATCAATTCACGGAATTTAATAACAACAGGGAGGTGACAGATGCCATATTATGGGACGCCCTAAAAGTCTGTTTATTTGGTAAAGTTAAACACTGGTATATATGTACAAAGAAAGAATGGAACAAAGATGTGATTGCTCTCCAATCTAATATAGATAAATTAAAGTTAAACTTAAAGCCCAATGACAAAGCTATAAATATGGAGTTAAAAAGTTGAGTCAGGAATATCAGGAAATACTTCAACACAAGATCTAAATCAATCTAGAAAAAAATAAACTACAGTCTTGTTCAGTAAACCCAAATAATCTACATAGAACAGCCATTAGATCACAACAATATGAACAAAATAAATCACACATTAAAGGGATTGTGTATAAAGAGGATGAAAAACATCAAAATAATGAATCTAAATTATATAATATAATGTTTTAGTAAATATTATGAAAAAATTAATAAAACAAAAACAAACTTAGATAATAATGAACTAACTGATGGTTTTGAGACTTAATTTGGTCTTTCAATTCATTAAAAGAAAAACACTTATTCTAACTTTTCTGTTCATTAGTTAATTTATGATGTATTTTTTCCTTCAAAAAACTAACAAAGCTCCAGGATTAGATGGTATCATTCCGGAATTATAAAAACTGCTACCTGACAATATTTTAGAAATCTTATTGAACATCTTTGAAGTAGTTAAAAACTCTGCTAATATTCTTCCCTCTTGGAGATGCTCTATAATTACACCTACTTTAAAATCAGATAACTATCCTGTATCATATCTCACTTTTAAATATAGACTGCAAAATGTTCATGTCTACACTAGCAAAAACGCTAAACCATATACTTTTGGGATTAATAAATGAAGATCAAGCTGACTTTATAATAAACAAAAGAGTACAAAACAATGTTATAAAAGTTTTTTTTTTTCATTAACTGATATAGCAAATAAAAATAAAAAATAATTATCATTAATAAGTCTAGATATTGATAGAGTTTTCAATTCAGTGAACTGGCCTTACTTGTTTAAAATATTAAATTAATATAACTTTCCTTCTAGTTTTACAACACTAATTAAAACACTTTATAGAAATTCAGTATCTTTTGTCAAGATAGGTTCCTTTATATCTAGAACCTTTGATATAACAAAAGGTATGAAAGAAGGATGCCCTCTTTCCCTTTATTATTTGCTCTACCTATAGAGCCACTAGCTAATTGTATAAAATCTAACATACATATTAAAGGCTTCAAAATAAATGAAGACTTTTCATCAAAAATGCAGCCTTTTGCTGAGGACATACTGTTGATATGTAGTGACACAGAACATTCATTACATCATATAATCAAAGCCTTGGAATACTTTGAAAAGGTTTCAGGTTTGGCATTTAAGCATAATAAAACTAAAACATTGCTTATAAACAAAAAAAAATAAACACTTTTTAGAATTGCATACATTTTTTTACTGGGAAAGTTCTCAAATTAAATATTTAGGTATCGCTACTGAATCTAAGAACAAAGATTGCATAATTATAAACTATAAAAATTTAACGGATGGAATCACAAAGTTAACAGGCTATTGGAATAAGCTATTCTTTACAATGGAAGATAGAGTTACCCTGATTAAAATGATAAGTTTACCAAAAATTTTATAATTTTTTTTTGGGAGGGAGATTAATGATTGACTATAATATAAGAAAAATAAATTCTACCTTACGTAGGTTCTTATGGTACTCTAAAACACATGGATATCTTTAGACTTGCATGTCAACAGCTGGGAGGAAGGTGGCATTGGGTTTCTAAACATTGAGCTACATACTAATGCTGTAATTATTAAAATATTACTGTGGTTAGATTCGTCATAGGTCTCTTGTTGGAAATTTTTACATGAGAAAATATTAATAGACAACAAACTTATTATAGATCCCTATATGAAACTGGGTATAAATGTATTCTACTGGGCTCTAAAAGATTTTGTTCTGAATGAAAGACAAGTTTACTTTTATGCTTATTAAATCCTTTCAGTCTTTAAAAGGTTTATGAATTCAAATTACTTAGCCAAGGAATTACTAAGCCTATTATTCGTGATTGCTTCTATTAATGGATGCTTAGTATATTTTAATGCAAACACAATGACAGCTCTAATATTTTGCAATCAATTTCTTAATGGAAAGAAAAAACATCCTGTTGAATACTTAATAGAAAGATATAGCATACAGCAAGGAGGCTGGTTAGATATATGTACCTGTAAAGAATATATTCAGGATAAAATCAAAATATCACTAGATAACCAAACTAAACCTGTTCAAAAATCTTGGCACTATTCTCTTATGTTAATAGTGGGCCAACCAAGGGGCGATCATACCTATCAATACAAGATTATTAGAACTGCATTTGTTACCCCAAATATGACAATCTGGAACTTCTCAACAAAATTTTAAAATTAACCATTTTCAGAACTAAATAGAAAGTTATTCTTAAAATCTGCAGGAAAGTCAACCTCCTCAAAATCTATACATGGAAATTTCTGATGTACCAGGTGTGTGTGTGTGTGTGTGTGTGTGTGTGTGTGTGTGTGTGTGGTATCGCTCGTTCTCACACTTCCCTCTCAGTGTGTGTGTGTGTGTGTGGGGGGGACTACTTGCTCGCTCTCACTCTTCACTCTCAGTGTGTGCGTGTTGAGGAGGAGGGAATCACTCACTCTCACACTTCCACTCTCACTCTTCATTCTTAATTTGTGTGTGTGTGTGTGTGTGTGTGTGTGTGTGTGTGTGTGTGTGTGTGTGTGTGTGATCTCTTGCTCTCACTATTCACTGTCGGAGGGATCACTCACTCTCACTCTTCCTCTTTCACTCTTCATTCTTAGTGTGTGTGGGATTGCTTGCTCTCACTATACAGTGTGTGTGTGTGTGTGTGTGTGTGTGTGTGTGTGTGTGTGTGTGTGTGTGGCTGCCAGGGATAGATTGCCTCACTGTCAGTCTTCCACTCTCACTCTTCAGTGTCACTGTGTGTGTTGGTTTGCTCATTCACTCTCACTCTTCAGTGTCACTGTGTGTGTTGGTTTGCTCATTCACTCTCACTCTTCAGTGTCACTGTGTGTGTTGGTTTGCTCATTCACTCTCACTCTTCAGTGTCACTGTGTGTGTTGGTTTGCTCATTCACTCTCACTCTTCAGTGTCACTGTGTGTGTTGGTTTGCTCATTCACTCTCACTCTTCAGTGTGTGTGTGTGTGGGGGGGATTGCTTGCTCACTCTAAAGCATGTGTGTGTTTGAAAAGCTGAAGTAGAAGTACGGAAGTCAAACTCCTCCCTTAAAGTGGAGCACAGCTTTGTGGAAAAAGGGAAGGGGCCTTCTTAGCTTGGGAAAGATTTCTCAGCTAGGCACAAGATGCTGGTCTTAGTTCAGTGAAGAGAAGATCACCCCAATTTCAAATCAAGTCATATGTTACCACAGCCACATTGAGGATTTAACATTTACTTGCAAAGACACCCCCTCACCGTGTTCTAATAGTTCTGTCCAGTCCTTGAATGCAAAAAGGTCCTCCAAGCATGCATATTTTTCCATTTCTTTTTTAGATCCAGAATTGGCAGGAAGGTGTCACAATCCCACATAGTTCAAATTATTTAGAAACCAACTAGCTGTGTAAAAAATAATATCACAGCAAAGCTTTTGCTACCCTCATTTGTTGCCACCATTCCCTAAGGGTAACATACAGAATTAAAGATCATTCAATGAAAGGAACATTTTCATGTTGAAGCCTTTGTAACAGAGTTTATATGAATGTTTTAATTTTTCTACCAATAACAAAACCTTCATGACAAAGCAAAAAACTATTGCTATTTGGTATTAAAAAGAGAAAACTTGCAGAGAAAACCAGTTTAATAAAAAGCAGAGCTTTCGGGCGTAACCCTTCTTCAATACTAATACATTCAAACACTAAACTCTAGAAGCTTAAATACAGGTCTAAAATCACATGACCAGCAGCCAAATGAAATCATGTGACAGAAAACAAATTAAAAATTAAAGACATATACATATAAATATATTAAAAGATGTGTAGATACACAGTATAAAATATTTACTTTACAATATTACGTAGCTTAACTTTTAACTGTGTTGCCTGTGCTTACATCTTAGGGAATGGTAGTGATATCTTCACTCATCCTGCCAATGGACAAGTATTTAATTTTAAAATTACAGCTACTTGTAACACCACTTTTGTGGTTTATTTGGCTACCTGCATCTCATGCAGTTCATTTTACGTGGGAAAAACAATACGTAAGCTTAAGGAACGTGTTATAGACCATAATTCTGAAATTAGGAGAAATTGTGACAATAATGCACTATGTAAACATATTAAAACTTGTGGTGAAACACATACATTTAAGTTTAGAGTGATTGATGCTCTATGTCCAAATGAAAGAGGTGGTGATGTCAACAACCGCCTTGAGCTCAAAGAATTTGAATGGATATTGAGATTAGCTGCTGACACTCATCCTGGTTTAAACAGCACTGTCAGTTTAAAACCTGTGTTAGTTAAGCTACGTAATATTGTAAAGTAAATATTTTATACTGTGTATCTACACATCTTTTAATATATTTATATGTATATGTCTTTAATTTTTAATTTGTTTTCTGTCACATGATTTCATTTGGCTGCTGGTCATGTGATTTTAGACCTGTATTTAAGCTTCTAGAGTTTAGTGTTTGAATGTATTAGTATTGAAGAAGGGTTACGCCCGAAAGCTCTGCTTTTTATTAAACTGGTTTTCTCTGCAAGTTTTCTCTTTTGAGTTCGTGTTTTGCAGCTGGTTTTACTTGTGCTATTTGGTATTACACACCTCCATTTGAACCCTAGTATTCCTTACCCATGTGTGTTCAAATATAATGTAATTTCTGAAAACAACACATCTGTGTTGGAATTGTTCCAAGATGAATTTTTGAAAAAATGCCTTAAGCCCAATGTGAAAATTTCATGCCTCACATCACTCAATTCTGAAGTCATGCATACAATTCTTATAACCTGTCCTTTGACTAAGCTCTTTTTCTGTGAAAGTGGATGGTTGCTCGTATTAAGAATTACTAAAAGTACTCTTATGAAATATGTTAGATTTGAAACCTGTAGGTGTATGGGAAATTGGCGTGTCCAAGTAGTATATAGATTTGATACCTGTAGGTGTATGGGAAATTGGCGTGTCCAAGTAGTGTATACCTCTAGTGTTGTAATTATAAGTAAATTCCAAAAATTAGGTAGTTTTCTCCAGGTGGTTAATAAAGCCAGGGATATCTTCCACTTTTCCCTTCCACAAAACAAAGATATCATCCAAAAACCTGCAATACAATATGACTTTTTTTTGACAATACCATTGGCTCAATTTTATCTATTATGTAACATGTACTGGTATAAAAATAGTTCTTGAATCAGTGTGCTTTATTCTGATGAAGTCTTCTATGTGAAAGATAGAAGCGCTTAATCTTGGTGTGTTTTTACTGCAATAAACAGGGTTCGTATACAGGCTTGTTTGGTGCGGTTTCCGTTTGGTTCCTGGTCTTCTGTTATTTGCACTGCACCAGATATTTGGATTTTTGTCATCTTTTTTGGTGGTATTAGCCAACATGAACTCCTTGGATAACTTTGATGCACTATCAGGTAGCACTGCTGGGTCAGAAATGGAGTTTCAAAAGGTTAAGGAAAAAGTTGCAGTTCTCAAGGGGGAATTAACTAGACTTATTGAATTACTGACCCCCCCCCCAAAAAAAGAGGCTAATTTGGCTATTTCTGCTGGTTGCAGTGTACCTGTGTCTTCCACTCATTCACCTGGCTACCCTGGTAACCAAAATCTATTTAGGTAGGGTGTACAGCCTGCTGGCAACTCTAGAGGGCACTGTGATGTCATTGTGGAAGCTGACATTCATCATGGTGGATTTCTGACTCACAGAGGCAGCAATGGAGCTGTTTACCATGGTTCAGACCTTAATTCTATCAGTGAGGATGTTTTGGTGTCAGTATAAGGTCTCTGAAGGTAGCTAAAGGTACTGATACACTTTTCTCCCTCAGAAAAGAGGTTTAATAATTTTTCATCCACGCAAAGGGTTGAGGGTTGTAATATGGCTTCTAGCCTTAGAAGTGTTAAGCATGATGTTCGTGATAAATTTGGTGCTTTAGTTTCTAAAGCATTTGACTTTCAAGATATGGCTGGTTCTGGTCACACAAATTATGTAGCAGGAAATGTTCAAGACTTTTTTCAAAGAAAAAAATCATGTCCTTAAGTGAACCAGAGACTTTTTAAATACAAAAGTTTGCAAATGGAAATTGTGTATTTGAAACAATGTATCAATATAAAAGTTATACCACAAGGCTCGAGAGTTTTTAAATTTCCCTTTGGCTTAATGTATGATGCCAATATGACTGAAGACTGTGCGTTTATTTGATAAATGGGGGATGCAACTTCTAGAAAAAGCATTATTTTACAATGAACAGATGCAGGCAAAGATGGGTAAAGACTTTGAAAACAACAAGTCATTCACAATATTAGTGTTTAAATCTTCTCGGTATCAAGATTTTTATGAAAAAAATTATTAACAGGGTAGATAGGAAAAGTGATGCATTTTTAAAGAAAAAAAGAAAGTTAAGGATGTTAAACATTATCAAACTACATTTGCTTACCCTACTAGTTGGTTAACTGTGGAGAAATTTGTTCATGGCTCTGATGTGCACAGTAATTCTGCTGGTAATGACAGGGAAATGGCTATGCTGAAGTGCATAATGAAATGGATGAAGGTGGTTCACAGGACTTTTAGCAACTAAGACGCTCAGAAAGGATGGCAAACAGAAATCAGGGGAGGAAATACACATACAGTCATGTAGTGCAAATTCAAAAGGACATCCCAACCGGGGGACGGAGAAGAACATATATTGTTGGAACTGAACGTATTGTGCATATTTTTCAAGGCTTTAAGATTTATAACTACACAGACAGGGCTTTCACTAAAGACTTTTTTTTCACTTTTTTCTAAAGGATTTAAATGTGTTCCCTCCAAAATACCGGATGTTGCTGACTGTTTGTTAGATGTTTAGATGTACACTAGGAAGCTCAATTTCCATCTCCTTTTTTCCCCAAAATCAAGTGGGGCCTACAAATGAGGCAAGTGCACACAAAAATATTCTGGAGAAAAGTAGTGTGTTCAATCCACCACTCCATCCCCTCATTAATGTTTTAGAGAAGGCAGTGAAAGAAGACATGTATGAATTATGGGCTCAGAATAGGAAGTTTTATACCAACTTAAGTTCTGATGAAAGAATTCTCATGAATCAACTGAGGGGGATAAGGGACTGTGCATCATGACCCCTGACAAGAGAGGTGGTATGCTAATATTCAATTCAGAGGATTATTCCAACATTATGCAGAATATTTTATTTAATGAAGAGAATTATGAACAGGTTTTTAAGAACCAAATAAAAGGTGTGAGTGTGTGCGCCTTCTGTTGAAGGTTGGGTGCAGGGCTGGCAACTCAACACCGTAAAACTCCACTGCCAATCATGAGCGGACAGGTGATCCGCTGTGGCGATCCCTAACCAGGAAAAGCCGAAAGAAGAAGAACGTATTGACAGTTATTTAGAAGAATATGTCCTGGATAAATGTATTATTAATGATCTTCATAATTTTCCTACTAATTCCTTTCCTAAGGTACTGGTCATATTCGGCATCCCAAAATACACAAAAGCATCATTAAACCACCTTTTAGACCCATTGTTACTGCCAGTGGTTCCAAAACACATAATCTGGCACTGTTTGTAGATAAAATGACTTAAGCATGTAGTGGAGAGAGCAGTACATCTAGTTACGTATTCCTGGGATTTTCTAGGACAGCTTAAACAAAATCTATGGGCAGCTGATTTGGTATTTTTAACCACTGATGTGAAAGATCTTTTTTCCTGTATTCCTAAGCAAGAAGGACTAGAATTATTTGAAAAGACGCTCTTTACATGTTCCACCTTGAATCACGATAAAGTAAACCTGGTGTGTGAAATGATGGCACTTATCTTAGAGAATATTTTTTTATTCTTTGAGGACTAATATTTCCAACAAACAAGAGGAGTTGCCATGGGGGCTGCCTGCGCCCTATACATATGCAAATATTGTACTTTTAGGCTGGGAATTAAGATATGCATTCCACAAAAAATTTTGGAACAACATCCAGTTATATTGCAGGTTTTTGGATGATATCTTTATTTTGTGGAAGGGAAAAGTGGAAGATATCCCTGGCTTTATTAACCACCTGGAGAAAGCTACCTCATTTTTGGAATTTACTTATAATTACAACACTAGAGGTATACACTACTTGGACACGGCAATTTCCCATACACCTACAGGTTTCAAATCTAACATATTTCGTAAAAGTACTTTTTGTAATTCTTACTTCAATTATACGAGCAACCATCTACTTTCACAGAAAAAGAGCTTAGTCAAAGGATAGGCTATAAGAATTACACGCATGACTTCAGAATTGAGTGATGTGAGGCAGGAATTTTTCACATTAAGAGATCGTTTTTTAGAAAGGGGATACCCCAAACAGATTGTGGAACAAATTATTGAGGAGGTTTACACAGGATGGGGAAAAAATATAAGCCCCTGTTAGGAAACCACCCATTAACTAATATAGCCACCACAGATCCTGGTGAAAGAAGATTTATGAGCATGCATGTATAGTGCAATACAGTCCTATGTCATATGAGGTGAAAAACATATTAAAAAAGAACTGGAGTATATTTAGGGTAAATAATGATGTGGTAACTGCAGTGGGAGATAAACCAGTTTTTATCAGCAAGGTGGGCATGAATATTAAACATCTCATGGAAAACAAGTGGAATTTACCAATAGAAGGTGGTCATGGTACGACACTTTGTGGGAGGTGCTCCCAATGTACTAATATTTTCAAAGCACCTCAATCTCACCTAGCTAATAAGATGGCATCTAAGATTATATTCAAGAAAGAAAATTGTTTTACCACCAGAGTGGTGTACCTTGCTCTATGTGATATGTGCAATTAATTCTATGTTGGTTAAACGGAGAAGGCATTGAAAACCAGAATCTATGAGCACTTATATGATGTTAAAAACAAGAAGGATACAAGTGCATTATATAGGCATTCCCTCACTTGTTCAAATTTTAAAGGTTTTAAATTTGGTATTTTGGATACTGTGGACATAGATTTGAGGGGGGGGTGACTGGAAGAATTTATTAAGTAAAAAAGAGCTGGTTTGGCAACTCAGACTAGCAGCTAATTTTCCACCAGGTATAAATGATTCCTTGACAATACTTCCAGCCCTGAAAGAAACATCTATGAAACTTTAAGTATTTTAACATTTTTACATGCATCACTGTGCTGCATTTTTAAACATATGCTGAAGGTATTTAATACATAACGGTGTTTTATTTGTAAAAAGCTAAGTTGGCTTGAATATTAACAGCCTTTGTATTTAATATTACTCATGTCACCATTTTACATGTGACTTTTTTGACAATACCATTGGCTCAACTTTATCTATTATGCAATATGTACTGGTATAAAAATGGTTCTTGAATCAGTGTGCTTTATTCTGATGAAGTCTTCTATGTGAAAGACGAAAGCGCTTAATCTTAGTGTATTTTGACTGCAATAAACAGAGTTCGTATACAGGTTTGTTTGCTGCATTTTCCATTTGGTTCCTGGTCTTCTGTTATTTGCACCGCACCAGATATTTGGATTTTGGATTCTAAAAAAAATGTAAGACCGCTTTTGCTGTTTTTTTTTTTTTTTTCTTTTTTCTGGCTTATCTTGTGTTATGCACTCTGGATCTGTTATTTCCAGTATTTCTAAAATGATCCAATATGGTTCCCAAGCAGGTACTAATGAAGATGCTCATTTAACTGGGATAGCAGCCTTTTTTCAGGTGCTCTGCTATCTGGCTTTTGGTCCATGATTTTAAGAGCCAACAGAATGAAAGTACACTATCTACTGAACACATGGAGGAATTTCACAATAACAGTATAAAAAAAATAATTATTCTCTGACTTTTGAATGTCTCTCACACTTTTCCCCTTCAAGGTTCTTGCTACGTTTTCTGTCTTTTCTAACTTTTTGTACAACAAAACCTCCTTTTCATAAATATTGTATCAAGTGACAATGTGCATCTCAGGTAGAAGCAGAATGCTTTCAAGAATTTTTGCCTGGAAGCCTTGCTAAATTTTAAACATTTTTAATAACAATCCAATTTATGTTCAGGCCTTGAACAGGGTAGATACTGGGTGTGGCAATCTTCGGGTATTATTTGCCTAATGTAAGTACATGCACAGATAGATTTAGGAGTAAAAGACATAATAAAAAGCAATTACTACTAGTCTGCCTCAAAATGCAAAATAACTTTCTTCAGCATGAAACCACGGCAACAATATCAGTGGTCAGATGGCAGGAAAAATGAGTGCGTAACAACACTGGGCCAATATGGTAAGCTTCTGATGCCTGAATCACCACGTTGAAAGAGAAAGAATAACATCAGTCATCATACAGAAGATACACACTACTGGAAAAATCCTGCTGAAGAATGTGGATAAACCCAAATCCCCTGATGTAATATTACAGTGACAATCTCTCTGAAGATTGTCTGGGGTGTACCAATCTTCTTTTATGCTGGAAAGTTGTTACCTCTTTCTGCATCAGAAAAAGAGAATTTTCCTGTCTTCCAGTTCAATATCAATGCAGCCACCACAGATGAAAGAAAACCCCAAGAGAAAGAGGAAGAATCCTAACATTCATCAGAATACTTTTTGGGTAAGGCTGGCATTTTAGCCAAGCCTATCTCATTGTCATCACATTATGGTTAAGGTGTTTACCTTATAAGCACAAGGTTCAGGGTTTGATTCTCACATGGGGTAATTGGCTAGGCTTAAAAAAGTGGCCCACAAGGGCAGTTAGCCTAGTACTAACCTATGAACCTATTAGCAACATTAAATTTCAAATATGATATACAGCTTTAAAATACTTAAGCCTACTAGGTATGTGTATGGTCCCACATGTGCTCCAAAGGGTCATACTGCCAAAATGAAAGAAGAAGGTCATTCAATGATCACAAAATAGCTCTTAAGTATTAGTAACAAAGCAGGTTCCTTCTAACACTGTAAAGGGAAGCCTGGGCTTGCTATACAGCACACTCATAGAAACCCACAGTGATGTAAAGTACTGCCGCAGAGTACAGTTTGCATACTGACCCCTACTGCCAGCTTTAGAAGTCAACTTACCTAGATCCTTAGCTGCCCCTATCTCCCCCAAACACTACACAGAAACTTGACTAGAAGAGGGGACAGGACTAACAGCAAGTCATGCGACAATGAACCACATGGGGAAGCTTGGCCTTACATCTTAGCTGACTGAGGGGCCTCCTCCTTTTCAGAGGAATTAGGAGAAATAACAGAACTACCTGTTGGGTGAAGAAAGCATCAAGCAGTGGCTGTTTTCCTTGCACTGACAGACCACTCCTGTCAAAAGCAGAATTCAATAAAAAGCTTTCCAGATCATTCCCCCAAAAGGAACGAATGCATCCAAGCCAACCAATGTAGGCACATGCCTACACCCACTGCTTCAGTGACAGCATCCCCTAAGGTGGGGGTAAGCAATGCAGCCAAACTGACTAGTGCAGGCACATGCTTATATCTGTCATTCAAGTTGAGTGCATTCATCAGACAGCAAACACTTAACAGACAGTTAAACTGAGGGATTGTGCCAACAATGTAGTCTCTATGGTGACAGTAAAAGCTTCAATCATCCCAGAATAAGGAAGAGCCTTAAGAGGCCAGGGACCCTCGAATCAAGAGGTCTTGGAACTTAGACAGTGATATGCACATTGAGGGTCCTAAGCTGCAGTGCAAAAATGGAATACAACTTTGTAGCAGTTTTTTTTATCCTCCTGGATAATCCTAACATCTGGCTAGGAGTGCAGTATAAGTTTTTGGAGCACTTAATACCCCCTAAGACTACAGGGGAGTCAGCTGTGTACTGGAGACACATGGTGTCTCTACAATCTGCTAATGAATGATGCACGACATGCACCTACCAAAGAGTAACATCAACAGAGTGAGACTGTCTCCAGGATTATAAGATAATATCAATAATGGCTGGTGTCACTCTCCTACTGTGGACACAATAGAAGAGTCTTCATGGGTTCTGTTCAAGCAGCTTTATTTTATACAAACACACCACAACAGAAGTTTACTGACTTTAACTTAAGTAGCTTATATACAAAGTACCTACTGTAATCATATATGCTCACTCTCCGGCTGCACTCTCAAAATGGCACTATGAATAGCACGTGCCTGGCATTTATATGTGCACGCACAGTCTTTGATATGCTTCTTAAAGACACAGCACATACATTCTGATCTATATTCTCCCTCTTTGAGCAACAGAACATGCAACATTATGAATCTATTTGGCATGCAGATATGACAGGTAGTTCTTTATCATGCATTTATAGAAGACTAAGTACATATATACACACAGTTAAGTCCATGTTGCTACATACTTCACACAGGGCTTGGATATTCGTCCATATCAAGTGACATAAAACTGGGAATCGGGTTTAGCAACTGGAACTGCCTCTACAAAATGTTCAACCTTGGAAGTATTTGGAACATCTTCAGGAATGGAATCAGAGGTTGGAATACACTCTGGGATGGGAAACAACGTTTAGTTCACTCTAAGATCAAGAGTCTGTATCACAGGAACAATGCTGCAATGGTGACTCTGGTATAGGAAGATGATGTCTGCAATTTCTCCTGTACTCCACACCCTCAGATTCTACAAGGTAGGATCTCGGCTTGGCACATATACCTGTAACTTGACCAGTCCAGTTGAAACCTTTCACCATTGGGTGGCCTAATGGTTAAGGTGTTTGCCTTACAAACACAAGGTGCAAGGTTTGAGTCTCACAAGAGATAATTGGCTAGGCTTAAAATGGCTCACAAGGGCAGTTAGCTTAGTACTAATCTATGAACCTATATTTGTATTCTCACTGTCTCTCCTCCCCTCAATGGACAAAGAAATCTGCTCAATTTATCATAACTGGACTTCTGCATAGAAAGCTTCTTGAATAATTGAGTCTTGATGGTTTTATTGCTCTTAGCTTTAGGCCTCAATAAACTGGAACTAATAGGTAGCGTAGTTCTGGTTTCCCTGAAAAGAAGTCTTTGAGCAGGTGAGCCAAGAATATCGTCACGGGGTATATTTCTGAGATTAAGCAAATTCAAAAAGACATTGGTATTGTCACTCTATGACATTTCAAGTAATTGCTTTCCACTCTGCACTGCACATTCAGCTAGACCATTGGACTGTGGATATTCAGGAACTTGACTTAGGTGAAGCTGTTTGCTTTGCAAATGTGGTCTAGTACTATTGCATAATGAACAAGAAGAAAGTAGTTTATCAATTTCTTTTAGTAATGAAGGCCAAAATACTAATTCTCTTCCTCTTCTCTTAGTGGATGCAGAACCTGGGTGACCACAGTGCAAAATCTGGATATATTCTTGCGGTAAGGAAGGAGGAACAATGATTTTAGGGCCTTTGAAAATAATGCCATCTTCCATCAACATTTCATCTCTGTAAGGAAAGTAGGTTTGCACTTCAGGTGGTACACTAGATTGCTTTGACGGTCATCCAACATTAATGTAGTGACTGAGCTTTTGCAAAACTGGATCAGTCTTTGTGTGATCTTTTAACTCATCAAGCCTAGTGGTAGAAAAATTACACACTGCCATCACATCAAAGTCAAAATTCTCTGTATCAAGCTGTTCCACTGTATTTCTGGGTGATCTGGATAAGGTATCAGCCAGATACAGCAGTTTGCCTTTCATATAGACAATTTTGAAGTTGTACTTTTGTAATTTGAGCATCATTCTTTGTAATCTCACTGGAGCTGAATGCATAGGCTTCTTTAAAATAGTAACTAGAGGTTGGTGGTCAGTTTCAATCTGAACAGCTCGAACATAAATATAATCATGAGACTTTGGAATATGCAAATACTATTGCCAAAAGTTTTCTCAACTTGGGCATACTACATCTTAGTTTGGGTAAGTGCTCTAGATGCATAGCTACTGGTCTACCCTCTTGAAGTATAACTGCAACAAGACCAAATTTTGAAGCATCACAGGAAAGAGTGTCTGGTTTGTTCACATCTTCTTCTTCTTTTGGCTTTTTCCTGGTTAGGGGTCACCACAGCGGATCACCAGTCCGCTCATGACTGGCAATAGAGTTTTACGGTGTTGAGTTGCCAGCAACTTAATGTAGGTGGCGTGACAGTTTTCTACTTAAGGTTTTCAAATGCCTTTTGGTGCTGTTCTAACCATGACTGTGCAACAGTTTTGTGCATTAGCTCTCTTAAAGGTACTGTTAACTGACTGAAGTCTTGTATAAACTTGCCTAAATACTTGACCATGCCTAGGAAATGCTGTAGAGCTTGAACACTGTCTGGTGGTGACATCTCAAGAATAGCTGCTTGCTTGATCGGGTCTGGTTTCAAGCCAGTACTGGTAAATTAATGACCTATATGTGTAACTTCTGGAAGTCTGAATTTGGACTTCAGAGGACTATGCTTCAAGTTTACTTCAAGTGTTCTGTCTAGGACCTTCTTTAGGTTCCTGTTATGCTCTGCTTTACCTTTGCTTCCAAACAATAAATCATCTACTATTATGGCACAAGGATAACCTGAAAAAAATTGCTCCATTGCACACTGAAAGACTTCACTTGCAGAATTTATTCCAAATGGCATCCTTAGGAATCTGTATTTGCCAGAGTAGCAAAAGTGGTTAGTAATGAGGATTTGCAATCAAGCATGACTTGCCAAAATGAACTTTTTGCATCCAAGACAGAAAAAACAGCAGCATTCGGTATTAGGGCTGTGACCTCTTCGACTGTGCGCATTGGATGATATGATCTCTAAAATGCTTTGTTCAAATCTCTTGGGGCAATACATATTCTGATTTCGTCTGAGCCTTTTTTGTCAGCTGCTACCATAGACGACACCCATTCAGTTGGTTTTGTAACTAGACAAATTACACCTTGCTGCACCATTTTATCCAACTGAGCCTTAACTTTATCCTGCATAGCTATCGGAGCTCTTTTGCTGGTCTGATTACTAGAGTGACCTGGGTCTAACTTCATGGAATACACAACTGAAAGTTTTCCCAACTTGTCATTGCAAACATCAGCCTACTCTGAGAAAATGGCTTCAGAAAAATTTGAACTCAGAGATGCACTAATGTGATGAACTTCTTTGGTAAAAGAAAGCAGATTCATTCTCAAGCTATCTTTGAGACACACTAAAGACTGCAGTGGTCTTCGGACTACATAGAATAACAAGTTGTAACAGTTCTTGGCCAAATAACATGAAAGCATCACTGAGCCTTCGGTTTGGATTTCTTCACCTCCATAACCAGCAAGTTCCTCACTAATGGCCACATTGAGTTCATTAGTTCTCACTTTAGCAAATGTGTCTACTGATATAACATTACACCTTGAACCAGTGTCTACTTTAAGCTCTATGGCTTTACCATTGATAGGGACAGTACAAAACACTTCACTATATGCCAATAAATTCACTACATCAACTCTTTCACCAACTACTGATATACCATCTACACAGAAAGTTGACTGCCGTGGTTCTACTTGATCAACTTGCTTTTTTGTGTGACCTTTCTTTACAACTGTGTGAGGTTTACTTGATTTGCAAAACTTTTGGAAATGGTTCCATTTTTTACACTTGTGACATTGCTGACCCGGATGCTAAGCATCTCTCTCTTTTAGACTCATAGGTTGCACCACAATTGCGACAATTAAAGCTAGACTTGGGTTTTGCTGATTCACTCTTGTACTGCAGTGAGGAACATATTCCTTTAACTGAACTAGTCTTAGAACTTCCTGGAAAACTATGTAGTTTCCCTGGTGAGCCAGCAGGGGTGGTGGCTGCATGTGCTTAGGCATACTTCTGTTTGCCACATGCTGCATGCTATCTACATTTGCTCTGGAGGCTGCTGAAACCATGGTCTCTTGTCACTGGCAAGCATACTGGTGTGTTTTTCTGTCACTTTATGGATCTGACAAATCTCTATGGCTTTACTCAACATTAAATCACTGTCACAAAGCAAAATCTTTCTCACAGCAGCATTATTAATACCACACATGAGCCTGTCTTTTATTAACTCATCCTTTAAGTCACCAAACCGACATGTTTTAGCTTTGTTTCTCAGGTCAGTTAAATAAGCTGGAAATTTCTCCCCTGGTTTCTGATCTCTCATGTAAAACAATGGGTTCCTATTAAATGATAGAAGAAGCAGTCTTTCAAATGCATCTTGATCGAACTTGAAAAAACGAAAAGACAAAATAGCGAAACGGCATATAAGCAAATTCTTTCCCTCGGAAAATAATCGCTTGGCCGCTTCCGTTACTTTGCCATTTCTGTGACTGTAGTGTGACCTCGGAATTGGTATATTTAAGTAGGGGGGGACATCTGATGAAGGGCACAGCCGAAAGCGCTCATCACAGTTTCTTGCCAGAGTTTTACTCTCATTTTATGTCTTGTTTTTATTGTTTTGCCTGATTAAAACGTCATTTTCTTAGTGGTGGTTTCTGCTATTTTTCTTTGGATTGATTGTGTTGAGCAGTATTACCTTCAGTGAGGTTCTTTTTGCTTGCATTTGTACATCGGAGAGGTGGGGGGCGAAGCCCCCCACTTTATCTAATGTTTTACAATTTTTTTTTTTTTTTGTGGAACAGCGATTTTTTTCCCTTGGAAAAAAATCCATGCTCTAAGGATTCGAGATTGTAAGCTTTCTCTTACATGGGTTCAATAAATCATCGTTCGCTTTTATAAGCGTTCGATAGACCCAAAACAAATGCCTCTCTAATGTAATATTTGTCTGGGGGTTACACATTTCTCTGAACTTGCACTTCAAACACTCGGGGAGGTCTTCCCTTGATTCAGCCTATGACAGGTTTCACCTTCTCCTTCATATATTGCTGGTGCACACACAAATGAACGCTGTCTTTCTATGGCCTCTGATCCGGCTAGGTTTAGCAAAATGAACGTCCTGGTGCACACATCTTTTTCTGAATAAGCTGCTTGTATAAAAATACTGCACTCTTGCTCAAATATTCAACAAATAGAATAAACACACCCAGCACAAGAAACCTTTCGAAATGGCTATACTTTGACTGTACTTCATGAAATAGTTGCACTTTGCACACAAACTCTTTGGAATTCATACACAGTAATAAGCACACACTGTAAGCTCTTCTACACACTTTGAGATACTTTGAATAACTTTAGTTATGCCCTTGATACAATATGAAGTCGTAGTTATGCCAAAACATGCAGTCGCCTTGCTTTATTTACACTTATTGTGTGCTATTCTGCCCTTATTATATTCATTTTGCTCTTCTAATCTCTTTTCATGCCCATTGTACTTTTCTTGTGCTTGTTTTACTCTAAACATGCCTGTTTTGCTTTAAACATATTTGTTTTGACAAATATCTTTATTTTAAGCACTTCCCTTAGTTAATAAACCTTTTGTGCTTCCTGCTTGTTCAATAATGTGGTTTGTGCCCTTGTAATGCCCTGTTTTGCCTTTTTTATAAACTAACCAATTCATGTGAATTCTCATTACCTTTGATTCTTTTCTGGCTCTTTTTTGTGCTCGTTTCTCTTAGTTTACCTTCACTGTCATCTCTGCACCTCATGGCTCTGAATATTATTCTCTGCGATCCTGGTTCTGACACCATGCTGCTCTCCTACTTTGGACACAACAGAAGAGTCTCCGTGGGTTCTGTTCAAGCAGCTTTATTTTATACAAACACATCACGGTGTATTGACTTTAACTTAGTAACTTATATACAAACTAACTACTGCAATCATACATGCTCACTCTCTGGCTGCACTCTCAAAATGGCACTAGGAATGGCACGTGCATGGCATCTATAAAGCTCAGTCTTTGATATGCTTCTTAAAGACACAGCCACACAATACATAGACTCTGATCTACAGCTGGCTGCAGAAGGTGTGAGCAAGTCCTTTGGAGACAATAACCCAAGGCCTGATCTTAATCTAGTTAGAATCAAGATCTCAAGTTCCAAATAACATCCTTATCCCATGAGCAGTTGAAAAAAGTATAATTTTATAAGCACTTACCATAGCAGAAGATATACTATTTTTCACTGTTGCAGTATTCCTTACTAAAGGGATATTGTACTAAGGACAGCCATATGTCCAGCCAGCATACCAAACCCTTAAGCTCTTCCAAGCACTGCATGTCATACATATGTCCTACACTCAAGACATAAGGTATAAAACTGATGTAAGAGCACCTAATCCTCAGAAGTGAATAGCCTCAGGTGAACCAGAGCAACCCCCAGGAACAGAAAAGAACATGTGTATCCAGAAAGGGAAGAAAGACAGACTCATTACCCAGAGGGTAAGAAAGCAGAACAAAAAGTGGGGGAAGGAGGGAGGGACACAATACTGCAATAGTGGAAAGTAAGGCATCTACTGTTATGGTAAGTTCTTACACAACTACACTATATCTTTCCTTATCACTGCTGCAGAATTCCATACTAAAGGGAGTTTACAAAAGCTACCGTAGAGAATGGGAGGAAGAAGCAAGTGAAGAACACTACATAAAACCATGACGGATGGCCCTGACAAATCTAGCTCTAGCCCTAGACACTTCATCAAACGTCTAGTCTTAAGTGTTAAGAACACCAAGTAGCTGCTTCTAAAATGGATTTAATATCCAGACCCATGGGGAAAAAAAGCATCAGAAAAGGCTGATGCCTTTGTAGAATGAGCAGAAACAAGAGGAGAAAGCTGCTTACCATGAAAACAATAAGAGAAGAAAATTGCCTTAGAAATCCAAGGCATACAGTTTACTTAGAAACCGCTAAACACAATTTCTTGGCATGAAAAGAAACAAAAAGGCTCTCAAGATTTCCTAACATCTTTGGTCTTATTGAAATAATATCTGAGCTGCCTATACAAATTGAAAGTATGTAGAATCCTCTCCCTAGTGTTCTGTGGTGACAGAAAAAGAAAGGAAGATGAAAGGACTGACTTAAGGACAAGTAATTGACCACTTTAGGAATAAAATTATTGGTGCAAAGATAAACTCTTATCTCTGTCAGAAAAAAAAAGGGAACTGCTATGAGGGCCTTGAGTTCAGAGACTCTCTTGGCAGAAGTAAGAGTCACCAATAAAACAGTATTCCAAGTACAGAACTGCAAACCAAAAGATGCTACAGGTTCAAATGTAGGCTGAGTCAACTTTTCCAGAACAAAATTAAGTTCTCAAGAAGGTGGAATGGGTTTTCTCAGGGGCCTAATGTGACGGATGCCTTTCAAAAATTGTTTAACTTCAAATCTACAGGAACGTGGTTGATATAAAGGCTGACAAGTGAGCTTTAACAGATGAATATGCCAGCCCATAATTGAGCAACTCACACAGATAAAGAACAGTAGGAATAACCACTAAAAGAGGGCCCTGGTTGTGCCTGTGACAACAATGAAAAAATCTTTTCCACTTAACACAATAAGATTTTCTAGTAGTGGCTTTTCTGGGTGGCTGTAAAACCCAGAGTATGTCCTCTACATACTGGTGTTGAAAAGGAATCAAACCCTATCAGCTAGAGACTCAAATATAGGGTGAGCAGATGAAAGTGAATGAGACACCTCTTGTCTATGTGTGGAAACATTTGATGATTATCCCTGTCCAGATGAAACAGAAGGGGGAACCAATGCTGTATGTGCCAAAAGGGAGTCACCAACAAGACTTTGGGTCTGTTTCACATGATCTGGAGTAACACCTTGGGCAACATAGGAAGATGGGGGTAAGCATACAGAAACATCCTTTCCCAAGAAAAAGACAGCTCCCACTTTCCAAGCCAGAAGATTTGGGAACCTGGAACAGAACCTGGGAAGTTGCCTGATCAGAGGGGAGGCAAACAGGTCTGCTCGAGGAGTACTCCACAGATGGATGATTACAAGGAAGACTTCTTTGTGAAGCATCCATTCATAAGAATCTGCGTTGGACCTGCTCAGGCTGTCTGCAACTAGATTGTGCTCTGAGGGAATGTAAGCTCCTGAAGGACCAGACTATGACTGATAGCAAACTCCCAAAAAAGAACAGCTGGTCTGCAAAAGCGGTAGGGACTTTGTGCTCCCCTTGCTTGTTTATGTACCATATGACAGGGGTGTCGTCTATGTAAACCCAGAAAGGACCCAGAGCCCAGCAGGAATGCAGGGTTTGAACAGCCAAAAGCAGAGCCATCATCTTCTTGATGCTGATGTGACCCTGCATTTTGGGGATACACCACACTCCCTGGACCCTGATGTTGTTGGAAGAAGCCCCCCAATCCAGATTTGAAGCATCTGTATATAGCTCATAAATGGGGAATGGAGCTTGAAAATATAGGCCTGGATTCAGACACATCTGATGAATCCATCACAGAAATTCCTGTTTGAGACCAGGCAAGACAGGAATAGGAAATTCCAGAGGATGACAATGTTAAAGCCAAATTGTCTTTCACTAGACTTCACATGAGGAAGTTTCAGTGGTATCTAAAGGAACCATAGGAATAATTGCATCTATATCACTTTGTCGAATGCTTAATTGAGCAAATCGTTATTCACTGAATTCAGTTCAGTGAAAGCTCAATTAAGCGAACAATCATTTCAGAAAAATATTTCCTAGGGAAAAAAAACTAGTGGGCCAGCAATCAACCATACCAAACACAATAAAATGTAAAACTCTGGAAAGTGGGGGACTTCAACCCCCCCCCCCAACTAAATATACCAACTCCAAGATCGCATTACAGTGGGGAAAAAGAAAAATTCCCAATGATGGCCAACCACGTCCTTTCCCTAAGAAACATTTCTCTGAAACTATTGTTTGCTTAATTCAGCTTTTGCTGAATTGGGTTCGATGAATAGCGATTTGCTCAATTAAGCATTCGAAAAAGCAATACAGACCCCTATAATTGAAGCCATATACCCTAGAACCCAAAGAAGCTCTGTTACAGACACCACTATAACCCTGAGAAACAATATTCAGCACCCATTAGTCCTGGGTGATTATGTCAGTTTTTTGAGAAAAGTGCTAGCTTTCCCCCCTAGGGGTGCTACCAAAAGGTAAGTGCTTGGCATTTGTAGAGGGAAGTCATTGGGACTGTTTCCTATAAGGTTGTGATTTGTCTTCCCCTCCTTTGGGGGCTGAAGCACCCCATTGTTTAGGTCTGTAGGAGCCTTGGGCGTCTGTATCTGCCTCTTTGTGGCCTGTCTGACACTGGAAAGGACCAGTTTTTTGAAGGCCAGTTTCTGCTAAATCTAGGTGGTTGAACCTGTAAGAAATCCTTCACTGTCTGCATTGATTTTGCTTTATCCTCCATTTTCTTTAACACTTCTTCTGCCTTAACACCAAACAAAGTATCATGGTGTAGTGGAGAGGCAATAAAAGGAATTCTCTGAGCCTTTTCTTGGATTCTGAATAATCCTGGCTCTCCCAATGGAAATGCTCCCTCATGGTGTGCAGGGTTTCCCCAAAAGAATAATCCTCAGGTGGAGAGGCTGAAGGTATAGACTCTTATGCATCAGAGTCCTCATAGGGAGGGAGAGAATATCCCTGATCAGAAGAGGAATCAGAGGAAATGGAAACCTGGTTAGAGGAATCATAGTCAGTGTCTTTCCTAGGCCTTTTGTCAGGAGGGGGATGGGAACCCCTGATTAAAGTAATTAGGTCTTCAGCCATTTTAAGCATCTATTTCGTTGGCATGGATGACTGTTCAGGAGAATACTGTACTTGTTTCCTTGTCTTTAATGGTGTTTTTGACTTTGCCTTGGCTGCTGTAGTGGGCTTAATTGTAAGCTGCGAAGGTCTGAAAACACCCTCAGAAGCCGATGCCTGCTCAGCGGCTCCGGACCCATCTGAGGGAATAGTTTCCGTAGGCCCAATACCATGAGTTTCCACAGGCCTCGGTGTCTCCACATGGCTGTCTGTTACGGCCTGTGGCTCTGAGGTAGCGGGTGCCAGGGGCTGCGAAAGTGCCTCACTGAGAACCGGGGAACCGGCGACTGGCCTTGAAGAGGCTTCGTCGTCAGTTTTGGACCTCGGATGCCTGTCCTTTTCTTTGTCTTTGCATTTTTTATAAATTCCGGTCGTCGGTTGTTCTGATGGCATTATGTAATTAAACCTTCGGCCAAAATAATGTAAAGCAAAATCGAACCAATATTTAATAGTGCGTTTATTGAATCTAGCACAAAAATGACAACTGGTAATGTCGTGGCCAGGGCCTAGGCAAGGAATACAGTAAGAGTGAAAGTCCTTATGAGGTATTTGCTTCCCACAAGAAATACAATTATTAACTTTTACTGACATTGGTCTGGAGCAAGAAAAAGTTTCCCCAACGGGGTACTTAGCTTTATTGAAGACTTCGGTTCTGAAATTCAATTTTGAAAATCTCAGGAGTCGGCCGACCGGCACTTGCGAAAGTACAGTTTTGTACCTACCATAAATGTAGATGTTCGAGTGTAAACACTGCTGCAGTCATTACACTTGGGTTATCCTGCCGTCAGGCGGTTCCCCAGTCAGCCTGAGTTCCAAAGTCTTGGTCTGGCGTCGGTTGCTGTCGCCTCCTCCCTGACGTCAGTGCGACAGGGGTATTTAAGATGCAGCCGACGCCATTTTCTTCAGTTTTTCTTGCCTCAGATGTCAGGTGCCCCCAAATAGGTAGGCAATTCAATTTGCTAGTAAAATATACAAAAGAAAAGCAAACAACCATTTTTAGTTACCAGCAAATACTCCCCATAGGTAATAAAGGGTAGATGAGCTAGGAAGTACCAGACAGTAAGAGGGGAAGGAGGGAGGGTAACCTGGACTGCAGCAGTGTTTACACTCGAACATCTACATTTATGGTAGGTACAAAACTGTACTATGTTCATCGTGTTATACTGCTGCAGTCATTACACTTGGGTGGAATCCCAAAGCTGAGGTAGGGAGGCTGGATCTATAAGGCATTAGGGGTGGCTATAAGACACTGCAGGACAGCAGTGGCGAAGCCAGCTCCGGATTTGGAGTATAAAGGCAAATGGTAATGTTTGGTGAAGGTATGCACAGAACTCCATGTTGCTGCTTCCAAAATATCCTTGGTAGGTACTCCTCTGAGGTACGCAGTTGAAGTGGCTGTTGCCCTGGTGGAGTGAGATCTAATGCTGCTAGGTACAGGTTTCCCATGGTGGGTATAGCAGAAACGTATAGTGTCCTATCCATTTTGAAATAGTCTGTTTTGAAATGGCTTTTCCCTGTGCTTCTGCAGCGTATGCTACCAATAATTGCTCAGATTTTCTGAAAGCTTTGGTTTTGTCCAAGTAGAAGCATAACTGCCTGTGAATGTCCAAAGAATGTAGTAGTCTTTCCCCTTTGTTCTGTGGTTTTGGATAGAAAGTTGGCAAGTGAATAGTTTGGTTTAGAGCCACACTTGATACCACCTTTGGCATAAAAGTAGGGTTAGTTCTTAAAGACACCCTCTCCTGGTGGAAGATGAGGAAAGGTTCCACTGCCATTAGTGCCTGTAATTCTGAAACTCTTCGTGCTGATGTTATTGCCAGGAGCAGAGCAGTTTTCCAAGAGATGTATTTTAATTCTGCTGTGTTAGCTGGCTCAAAAGGAGGTAAAGTTAATTTTTCCAAAACAAAGTTGAGGTTCCAAGTTGGTGTAGGTGCTCTACAGGGCGGTCTTATGTTTTTAGCCCCTCTGAGGTATTGTTTGAGCAAAGGATTAGAAAAAAATTCGTGGATCTGTGTCATAATGAGCAGAAATAGCTGAGGCGTGGATCTTGATGGATGAGAAGGACAGGCCCTTGTCCAGCATCTCAGTTAAGTATTGAAGTAGCTGAGGAATGTTTGGGACAAGAGGGTCAAGGCTGTGCGCTTGGTTCCAGGCACAGAATCTCTTCCATTTTTCCGAGTAGGCTTTCCTGGTGCTAGGCCTTCTGGCCTCCAGAATGACATCCATAACAGCTTTGGAGAGAGGCATTGCTTGCCTGACTAAGGAATTTTCCATGCAGCTAGATTTAAGGTCTTTTGCTGGCTGTGAAGTATCTGATTGTTGTGCTGTGTCAACAGCTGTGGGATTTGAGGCAAAATCCAGGGTGGTTCTTGTCTAAGTTCTTTAAGATTGGGTACCAGTGCTAGCGTGGCCAGTATGGTGCAATCAGGATCATTTTGGCTCTTCCTGCCTGGCTTTTATGAGTGCCTTTGGAAGGAGAGGTAAAGGAGGGAAAGCATATACTTGTAGTTTTTTCCAGCTGAATGAGAGGGCATCCACTTTCCAGGCTTGTGGATGGTAGCTCCTTGTGCAGAATTTCTGTAATTGGCAGTTCATTGGGGATGCAAATAGATCTATGTCCGGGCTCCACCATTTTTGTGTTATCATTCTGAATACTTGTGGGTCCAATTTCCATTCGTGGGGGGTCCATGATGTTTCTGCTTAGGTCGTCTGCCAGTGTATTTTTCTATCCTGGCAGGAATTGTGTTTGCAGATGAACTTGGTAGTTTAGAGCTGTGTTCCACAAGGTCATGGCTTGTCTGCAGAGGGGCTAAGAGTGTGTGCCCCCTTGCTTGTTTATGTACCACATAACTGTAGTGTTGTCTGTCTTTAGAAGTAATTGTCCTGTATGCAGCAGGTCCTTGAAAGTTATAATTGCATTTTGTACAGCTAGCATCTCTTTTTGATTGATGTGGAGATGTCTTTGCTCTGTGGGCCACTCGCCCTGGTTACATTTTCCTGCCATGTGTGCTCCCCAGGCGTAATCCGATGCATCTGTTGTCAGTGTTTGCCTGGCTGTGGGTTGAGTGAAAGGCTGTCCCTTGTTGAGGTGACAAGCTTGAGCCCACCATCAAAACTCCTGTTGAAGGCAAGGAATTAGTGGTATAACTGTTTCCAAACTTTGACAGTGTTGAGACCATACACTCTTTAGGTACCATTGAAGCTTCCTCATATGCAGTCTGGAATATGGAATTAGTAGTATGCATGATGCCAGGCCTGCAGAATTTTTCTTGCAGGGAGTTGGGTCTTTGTTGCCATTAAATGAAAATATTGAGTCAGTTGTCCTTGCTTGTCTAGCGTGAGATAAGCCATCTGGGCTGTTGTGTTCAAGCTGGCACCCAGGAATATTATCTTTTGTGAGGGTACTAGTTTTTATTTCTTTTCATTTACTGTGTATCCCATGCAACTTAATAACTTTTTTACGTACGCCAGATGCTTTAGTAGAATGTCCTTGATCTCTGCTTGAATCAGACAGTCATCCAGGTATGGGTAAATTTGAATTCCTTTTTGCCTGCAAAATGCAATTACTGGTGCCAGGCACTTTGTGAAGACCCTGGGTGCAGTAGATAAGCCAAAGGGCAGTGCAGAGAATTGATAGTGCATTGAACCAGCTAGAAATCTGATGTATCTTCTGCAGTTTTGTCTGATAGGGACATGCAGGTATGCCTCTTTGAGGTCCAAAGTCACGAGCCAAGCTTTCTTG
This sequence comes from Protopterus annectens, assembly GCF_019279795.1. Taxonomy (NCBI): domain Eukaryota; kingdom Metazoa; phylum Chordata; order Ceratodontiformes; family Protopteridae; genus Protopterus; species Protopterus annectens. The sequence goes on from NC_056751.1 coordinate 604,433,529, forward strand.
CCCAGCATGGGAAGAAGCTGCTGTAGTGTCAACATTTTGAATTTCGGAACATCCAGGTAAGTGTTTAGAGAAGAAAGGTCCAGAATGGGTCTCCAGGCTTTGTCCTTTCTGGGAACCAGAAAGAGTCTTGAGTAAAATCCTTGTCCTTGCTCCTGTGGTGGCACCTTTTGAATAGCTCTCATGTCCATGAGTGCTGTAATTTGTTTTTGAGCCTCTGCCCATTGATTTGGTAGCAGATTTGGCATTCCTTTTAACCTTGGCAGAGTGTGAAAGTGGAACTTGTAACCTTGAGATACAATGTTGAGAACCCATTTGTCTTTGGTGATGCAATGCCAATTGTGATAGAAAAGTGCCAGTTTTCCTGCTAAGGGGGCTGCCAAGAGAGAGCTGTTTGGCAGCTGCAGTGGAAAGTCACTGAGGCTGCTTTTTATAAGGTTGAGGCTTGTCTTCCCCTTCTTTCTGGCCTGGTGTACCCCATTGTCGAGGCCTGTAAGGGCCTTGTGCCTGACCTCTACCTCTTGGGCAACCATATCTGCCCCTTTGTGTTCTGTCTGTGACTGGAAAGGACCAATTCTTTGTTGGCCAATTTCTGCTAAAACGAGGAGGCTGAGCCTGTAAGAAATTTTTCACCATTTGCATAGATTTTGCCTTATCCTCCATCTTCTTTAATACCTCATCTGCCTTAACTCCAAACATCACATCCCGCTGCAAGGGTGCATCCAATAATTTGACCTTAACATGATCTGGTAACGTATGTTCTTTTAACCAAGCATGCCTTCTAATGACAGAGGCTGTAACTGCTGCTCTACAGGAGGCTTCTAAGGAATCAAACCCACATTGTAAAGTATGTTTTCCCACTTGTTCTGCTGCATGCAATAAATCCTGCATTTCTTTAAAATTAGGAGGATCTGAGTCTGGAAGAATCTTTTGTTTCAACTGAGACATCAAAAATTGCTGATATTTTAGCAAGTGAAACTGGCAATTCAAGGCTCTCATTTCCTAAAGTTGCAGACGTATATACCGTCTTTCCCCATCTGTCTAATGTTCTGGAATCTCTGTCAGAGGGAACTGGGTTTTTTGCTGATGAGGCCTTAATCCCTTTGGGTCCCTGAGAAACAGTTTCAGGGTCAGCAACAGGGCTTTTGTACAGAAATTTGTGAGAGTCAGGGACTCTGTAATATCTATCAGGTTTAACTGGGGCTGGGGGTAAGGAGTCAGGGTTTAAACTGGATTCAGTGTACATATCATCCACAATATCTAAAACTGGTGGGATAGCAAGGGGTCTGTGTTGAGGCAATAAAAAGAAGTCTCTGAGCCTTTTCTTGGATTCTGAGTAATCCTGGCCTTCCCAATGGAAATGTTCCCTCATGGTATGTAAGATTTCCCCAAAGGAGTAGTCCTCAAGCGGAGAGGCTGAGGGAATTGATTCCTCAGCATCAGAATCCTCATAAGAGGGTAAAGAAAATCCTAGATCTGAGGATGAGTGAGGAAATGGACACCTGGTCGGAAGATTCACAGTCTGCATCCTGTCTGGGCCTTTTATCAGGAGAGGGATGGGACCCCCTGATCAGGGTGATTAGGTCTTCGGCCATTTTTAGCATTTGTTTCTTAGGCATGGAAGCCTGTCCTGGGGAGAGTTGTGTCTGTTTCTTTGCTTTTAAGGAGGGCTTAGACTTAGCATAGGGTTTAATAGTTAACTGGGTAGGTCTGAAAACACCCTCTCTAGCTGTGGATTGTTCAGCTACTTCGATTCCCTCTGTAGGGTTAGGATCGGAAAGCAGAAAACCTAGTGCATCCGAAGGCCCAGCCAGCTCCACGTGGGAGTCGGAGGCGGTCTGTGGTTCTGTGGAAGCGGTCGTCAGGGGCTGTGTAGGTGCCTTGCTGAAAACCGGAGAAATGGCAACCGGCCTAGAAGAGGCCTCGTCGTCAGTTTTGGGCCTCAGATGCCTGTTCTTGTCCTTGCGCTTTTTATACATTCCGGTCATCGGACGTTCCGACGGCATGGTGTAATTGAATTTTCTCCCAAAATAATGTCGGGCAAAATCAAACTGACGTTTAATAGTGCGCTTGTTAAACCTAGCACAAAACCGACAACCAGTGACGTCGTGGTCAGGGCCTAGGCATGGAATACAATAGGAGTGGAAGTCCTTATGAGGTATTTGCTTCCCACAAGAAATACAATTATTAACTTTTACTGACATCATTCTGAGGCAAGAAAAAGTTTCCCCAGCGGGGTACTTAGCTTTTTAAGAAGACTTCGGTTCTGGATTCGGAATGAAAATCTCAGGAGTCGGCCGACCGGCACTTGCAAACTGCTTCTGCTTTGGGCACCGCGCAGCAAGAAAGACTGGAGAAAATGGCATCAGCTGCATCTTAAACACCCCTGTCGCACTGATGTCAGGGAGGAGGCGACAGCAACTGACGCCGGACCAAGATTTTGGAACTCAGGTCGACTGGGGAACTGCCTGATGGCAGGATAACCCAAGTGCAATGACTGCAGCAGTGTAACACGATGAACATCTGCTTTTGCTTTGGGCACTGTGCGGCAAGAAAGACTGAAGAAAATGGTGTCGGTTGCAACTTTTATAACCCTGGTGCACTGACGTCAGGGAAGAGGCAACAGCAACCGACGCCGGACCAAGACTTTGGAACTCGGGCCGGCTGCGGGTCACCTGCCAGCAGGATAACCCAAGTGTAATGACTGCAACAGTGAAACACGATGAAAATCTGATTTTTTTGAGACTGAGGGTGAGCACCACACTGTGACATTGAGACTCTGAAGAAGAAGCTTGAATGTGAAGGTTGTCCACATAGGGAAATACCTGGATACCATGGAATCTGCAGTAAGCTATGACTGGAGCCAGGCATTTGGTAAAGTCACTTGGAAGAGTAGAAAGACCAAAATGCAAAGCAAAAACTGATAATGTGAGGAAGAAACAGAGAACCGTAAAAATGTCCTGAAGGCAAGGTGAATAAGAATGCGGAGATATGAATCGTTCAGGTCCAGAGAGACCGGGTAGGCCTGAGAAAACAGCAAAGGAAACACGGACTACAGACAGAACACTCTGAAAGAGGAGATTCAGAAAAGTGTTGACAAAGAAGAGATCCAGAGTAGGCCTATAACAGTATTCCTTCCTGGGAACCAGAAAATCTTGGAATAAAAGCCTGTGTCACGCTAGGAGGGAGGAACAGGCTGAATACTTCCCTGAGCTAAAAGGCCCCGAAGAATAGGAGATAATGTGGAATTTGGCAATGTGGAGGATAAGGAATCCCTAAAGTGGGTGGAAGGGATTTTCAAACCATGAAGTACCTTTATGTATTATGGAAAAAAAAAAACAGGAATCCATGGTGATCTGCTGCCAGATGGAATAAGGCAGAGTTAACTGAAGGGAAAGAGGAATCTGGCTAAGGGGCAGGGAAGGATGAATGTCAAATAGAAGCAGATTTTTCAGAGAACGAGGGCTTCTGACCTCGAGAATCCTGAGCAGGTTTATCTGGAAACACCCTTTTTGAACATTTCTTACCCCTTAAATGAGGCTTCTGCTACCTACTCACAAAGGAGGGCTTAAAAGGATAATTTCTGTGAAACTTAGGAATAGAGGAAATAAAAATCTGTTTGAGGTCCTACATAACCTTCCCTTTATCCTGTAAGGTTTTAAAAAGCTCTGCAGAAGCAGAACCAAGCAGACTGAGTGTCCAAAGAAGAATCCAGAAACTTGGCATTTACATCTTCAGGAAGAGAATGTAATCTAAACCAGGATTAGCTGCATACAATAGATCCTGAAACAGCAGCCTATCAATATGCATCAGTAGCATCATAGCTGCATTTGATAGAACAGTGAGCAACGTGGGAAGCAGAACTCAAAAAAGAAATGGCAGAAGTCTTAGCTTCAGAATCAGGCAAATCAGTCAAAACACTTCCAAGTTTAGGCAGAAGGGCCAGCATATACCTCGTCATATGGGTCTGGTAGTTTATGGTTCTACAAGCCAGGATGGCTGAGGCATATGTTTTTCCTCCAAACCTGTCCTTAGCCCTACTGCCCTTGTCAGAAGGGAGATGTGTGGAAGAAGACAGTAATTTGAAAGGTTAATCATCATCAAGAGAAGTGACTGAAGGGTAAGACAAAGCATTCTTATACAAGAACTTCTGAGCCTAAAGCACCTTGTAAAACCTGTCAGGTTTCTTATGAGCAGTGCCAGGGAGCCAGGAGCCTGGGAAGCAACAGTAAAAGTGTATAGAAAGGCTTTCAACACAGGAGGGACTGCAGAAGGCCTAAGAAAGCCCATCAGTAACAGGGCATAATGCCTCTTTTGGACTTCAGATATTTGGGAACTCCTCCACTGAATGTGTTCCATCATTTTTACAATGGTGTTCCTAGAAGAAAGTTCTTCAGTAGGAGAATCCAGAGAAAGAGTTTCTTCATCCTCTGACCCTAAAGCAAAAGGAAATTGATATGAGAATAATATGCTAGCTATTCATCTCCAGAATTCAATTATGCATCTTCATTGGAAGAGTCAGACTCCCTAAGCCTTTTAGAGGGGTGTATAAGAAAAAGGAACAGAAGGCACAGACAACCCTTGCTAACATTCTTTATTGGGATCTTTGGCCACAGGACCTACATGCTTGAAATTCTGTTTTTTCTTGAGAGGAAACTCGGCCTTAACAAGCTCAGGGGGTTCAAGCTCGGGGGGTTCACAGCCCTGTCTGACTTCAGTGATGGAACCAAAAACTCCTTCCCACCAAGTATCAGAGGAATCCTTCTAGCCCCTTCCCACCAAGTATCAGAGGAATCCTTCTAGCCCCTTCCAATATAATCAGCCACAGCTCCTCTTCTGATCTGTAGCAGATATATGCTCCACTTCAGTGGGCATGCAAGTGTCCAATTCCATACCCATATCAGCCTCCAAATGGGTCGTGACAGAGGGAGTTGCCATTGGAACTTGACTGTCTTCAGGTTCTTCATCCATCTGAACAGAGATGTCCGGTAGAGGCTGGACATTAGTCTCTAAACGTATCTTTTTGGCTGACTTTTTAAGAGTCAGCTGAACATCTGGGTTGGTGGATTTAGAAGCAATACTTCCTTTGGTTAACAATTTCAGACTCTAGTTCTACAAGTAAAATGAAAGGGAGAACAAATGGTTAGGCAGGGTTTTGGGTATAAAGGCCTGCCAAATAGCACACTGAGTGCGATTTTGGTCTACACTTAGGCAGAAAAGGCACATGTCATGTCAATCTCTGGGTCCCCTTTGAATGGTCGACATTTCACAATGTCGACATTCATATGGCCGAGACCATAATGATCGACATTTGAAATGTCGACCATGGGGAACCGGTATCTCCCTACAGTGTGGAATAGAACGATTTCCACTTCCGCACTATAGTGCGATCTCAGAGTTGGTATATTTAAGTTCCGGGGGGTGTGAGGGGTGGAGCCCCCCATGGTGGGTGCAGCGTTAAGGTAAATTTTTTTTTGTTTTTTTGTGTTCTACTTGTATGGTTGACATTTCAAATGTCGATCATATGGTCTTGGCAATATGAATTTCGACATTGTGAAATGTCGACCATATCAAGTAGACCCCTATCTTTATGGGGAATCTGCCTCTCCACTACATTTCTCCTTTCTGGATGACATGTAAAATAGTAACCAAACAAAAAGAAAGAAAGAAAGAAAGAAGGAAAAGTCTCCAACAAGGCATATATCTGCCATAGGCTCGGTAGCTGAAACAACACAATAAACTTCACAGACAAAATTCAAAAAGGTGGTGTTTGGACTGGTGGCAAAGAAGATCTGAAGATTAGATACTCATACATTACTTATCTGCCTTATGTCCTATACGTAGGACATACGTCACACGTATGGCATGTGGAAGGGGCTGAATTTAGTAAGCTGATTGGGTGTACAGCTACCATCGGTAGGATATCCCTTAATTAAGTAATACCGCAACAATGATAAGGAAGGACATCTCAGGGAGTGTGAAGCTTCATCCACTTTGGAAATGAAAACCCCAGCATACAGAATTCTACATGGGAGCCAACTGGTAAGGAAACCCTGAGGGAATCCGGCTGGATGAAGACCAGGCAAAATGAGGTGCGGTCCTACATGGGTCTAGTAGTGGTAGCAAACTAAAATCCCAGTAAGTGAAATATTACCCCTACAATACCAGGTACCACCAAGAGCTAAACAAAGCCCAAATTCTTATGCTTAAGTTACAGACTCTTACAATGGCTGAATCTAATTTATCCTAAATAAATTTAATACAGAGTATGATCTAGAATTGATGGTCCTACCAACACACAGATCATCACTGTGGTACATTAAATCAATGTAAATCTTAATGCAAATGTTTCTTGTACATTGGTGGGGGGGGGCATAGCCCAAATGCACACACCTCCTCCTGACTGAAATCACTGTCTGCACATCTCACACTCTAAATATACTTTTCCCAAGGTTGTGTCAACTTGGAAGAAAGGGAAAATGTATTTTGTATTCTTTTAAGTTGGTGTGGACTTGGCAGACAAGGATCCAGGTTAATCAGATGGGGAAAAACACTGTTCCCCCAAGTCAAAGCCAGCCATGTGCCTCTACCAGGCCTCAAGCCCTTGTGGAAACTGAGGAGTAGAGTATAGATATCATCCACTAACTGGAGGTCATCCTCACCCATGGAAGACCTGAAAGGCTGTGGGTCATGCAGACTTACTTCTAGAAGGCAACAGCTCAAGCCAGTCACACAACCTGAACCATAGGTGAATTTCTCACTCTCCAGATAAGCAATGAAAGTAATTCTCCCATCATCCCTCTCAAATATCCAGATTTTTGTCTCATATTGTTGGTCTGTTCCTGATAAAATATGTGGTTTTCTGACAAATCACTGAGGACTGAAGTCATTAAATAATGACATACATTTGAGTTTCAGACTTCATATCCTTCTGGAAATGCATGCTAACACAAATCCTGTCATTCTAGCAACTTTCTAAGTTTATAAGAGCAATATTTAAAATCTGCCCCTATCTTTGGGCCTTTGCCCCACTCCCCAATCCATCATTTTATGTTTTGTCCAGATGTCTTGTGCTTAAAGGTTGAGAGGTATGTCTCCCATGAGAACCATTAGAAATAGATCATTGATATTCCTTCTTTAGTTTGGAAATACTCACCAGAGGAAAAACAGAGCACATGAACATAAGTCTTTTCAACAAATTCAGATTAGCATGCACTTGGGCTGTAGTCAGGGCTTTGCCCCTGTGCACCACAAGTGATTGGAGTTTTTTGTTCAGGCACCTGATGTCTTATGGAGGATAGGCATGCTCATCCTAACAAAAGCAGAAGGTGCACATGGATAGGACACACTGGCACATTGATCTCCCAGTTGGAGACCAGAGAGGCAACAGCACATAGGGTAGCTGGGGCATCCTACTGGCATTAATCATCTTGTGGTAAACAGGGATGCAACAACACTGATTTCCACTGCAAGTCCCACCCACAAGGAGCTACTGAAGTGGAAAGGGTGGTGAATTAAAGAAAAATACTCCCTAGCAGCAGTACAATGCTGCCACAGGTGGTTTGATTTCTTCACCAGCCCTAAGCATGAGGTGGAGTGATAGTCCAAGGGTGTAAAGGAGGTTCAGAAGGCCTGGCATATGAGGAGAGGCCCTGGATGCAGCTGACAGTCAGCTGTGAGGAACAAAAAAATCAGATTCACAAAAACTCTTTAGCAAATTCAGATTCAGATTCAATGTTATCAAAGTGCTTAGACCTACACATCATTACAATTTAAATTAGACACAACATAAAACTACAACTATGCTAGATAAAGACAGAATATTTAAAGTAGAACAAAGGCAAGCAGAAAATGATGGGTTTTACAAACCTCTTACAACCAGTTGGTGTTTGGAACTTTCTTCTCCAGTGAATGAAAGTATCTACGAGGCAGGGAGATGACAGCAAAAAGAATGAACTTCCAGAATTTGTCAATACACACTAAGAAACTTCAAATATCCCTTGAGATGAGAAAAACAAATAGTGATACATGGATTAGGATGGGTCTCAAATGGGAAAGCAATAAAAAGATCTGATGGGTATATGGGATATGTATCAGCATTATATGTGTCATCACAAATTCATGTTCATCACTAAAAATGGAAGTTTCTAGGAAAACATGCTAAAAGCTGTTTGGTGGACAAGATAAACTCAGACACTGGACTATTAAGGTCCTTAATGTTAAATCTCTCAACACCTTTGAAATACCACTAAAGGCTACCAAATTACCATGCAATGCAGTACACAAGCAGGTCTGTCCATCTACCTCCAGAAAATCTATAAGATAATTTTCTCTGAATGACAGCTCTGTTCATCTCCTAAACAAAATTATCAGACAGGAAGTTATTAAATTTACTAAAATTATGTCTTCAGAGGAAGCTATATTAGCAGACTAAATATAAAATCAATAAGGATCACTACCTTTAAAAAAGTTGGGGAAATGACAGTACTTTAGAAACAGATTTCTGAATTGATGGCATAGTCTTTAAAAACATTTGGCTTTCTAACATCTCATCAAATTTTCTATACTCATATTCTACTAAGGGGAAGGGGAATTCATTTTAAAGAATGCTCACCTACAGTAATTTACTCAGAAACTGTACTAAGCTAAAATTTAGAATATTATTATCTAAATGCTGTTACGACCGCGGTGGTGCAGTGGTTAGCATTGTCGCCTCATGGCAAGAGGTTCTTCGATTCTATTCTCAGCTGGAGCTCCTTCTGTGTGGAGTCTGCATGTCCTCCCTGTGATCAAACGAACTTTAAAGACATGTAGGTGTGTGTGTGTGTGTGTGTGTGTGTGTGTGTGTGTGTGTGTGTGTGCACCTTTTCTGAAGGTTAGGCACTGGGCTGGCAACTCGATACTGTAAAACTCTACTGCCAATCAAAAGCGGACCGGTGATCTGCTGTGGCGACCCCTAACCGGGAAAAGCCGAAAGTCATCATCTAAATGTTGTTCCTGATAATGAGCTCACATCCCATATAAGCAAGCTTCTAATTCACTGAAAGATGCTTCCTTGACACAGCACTTTACTTTTGTTGTTTCATTGTGATCTGCTTTCACTAAAGTACAAAATGCAGAAAATCACTGAAACACAGAATGTATATTATTGCCTCACTGCTCCTCTTTTTACACTGAAAGTAATTAGAAAATTGCTCTTACAATCAGAAATAATTACATTAAGTAAGGGTAATGGGAATCTTGACTAAGTCAAAACAGTGTAAAAGTGACTTTTTACAGCAGAAATTCAGCACTGGGCAAACTACCAATGTTTTCTGTAAAAAAAAAATATGAACACTTGAAAGCCAGAGAACTATAAGTTCTTCACAAAAGGGCAAGTGCAAGTGTAAATACATAAGGTACAAAGAAAACTCCATATGAATTACAGGATGTGTCAATTCTGAATGGAGAGATGATAAAATCAGCAAGCAAAGAAGAGTATAATTGCTGGAACTGAATTCATATTCCAGTCTTGGTGAGTACCTTCACAAGGTGGACTCTGTTTTTACAAAATCTCACCAAGATGACACTGATATATAGACTATATTTTCATATAGGCTATATTTTTATAGTATCTATCATGAACACAAATTCCAGGATGAAAAAGCGCCCAATCTTGGTATGGGCATTAGTGCCAGGACTGGAAAAAATTTCAGTGTAAAATCCTTAAGACACGGAAACGTTCCTATAATGGGGTTAGGCTAGGCTCAGGAGGAGGATAGCCCCCTATTGTAGAAAGTAGTGGTAGTCCACAAAAATGTACAGGCCAAACACAGCCATAAAGATAACTGAGTGGACTACTGAGGATAATGAAGAAGTTATGTATTGTTACTATTATGCAAGAAGCCCAGAATTTCCAGATATATGATATTCATAAAGCTTGAGAGAGAAATTAGAAGAAAGAAAATACTTGACAAGAAAAATTGTCAAATGCTTCAAATGCAAATGTGTGCTCATTAATACAACATATCCATGAAAAGCATCATACAGACCAAGAAACGTTGGCCCATTTGATAAAACAAGCAACAGAGGAAGTACAAGCATATAAAGAACAAAACTTAGAGATTTTTGAAAGGTATAAGAAAGAAAAAGCGAGCTGATATGGTGCAATATTTATACAAAGGAGAAAGACAAACTAATCAATACAAAAAAGCAGCACCAAAGTTATTTGAAGAGAAATACGGGCAAAGGCATCTGGATATGAAAACAAAGGGGAAAGTAAAAAAGAGGATTAGTAATGGAGAAGTTAAAGAAACAGAAAAAAGAATTTATGTAATTACCATAATGCTCCATCTGTGTTATCCATTTTCATTCTTCCTCAGCCTGTGGGTTCGGATCTGAACCTCGGATCTGACTTGGCCGCTAACTTAAGGATCTGACTTTCGAGTTCCTCCCTTACCCAAAATGACCGTCTTGCAAATTACCTCAGATCTAGTTTGCTGCAGCTATATAACCAAATACATAGAAGTATGGATAGAGAACTATCATAAGATAGAGAGCAGACAGAATCAGGAGCTCAAAAGGAACAGTGGTTCCTAGAACACCTCCGCAAATCTTCCCAGAAGGGACAGGGGGATGTAGGAGGGAAGGTTGAGGAAGAATGAAAAGGGACAACACAGATGGAACATTATGGTAAGTACATAATGTCTTTGTCCCACAAGTTGAAGAATGAATGAAAATGACAACATCAGATAGAGTTCCCAGCTATAGTAACCTTGGGTAGCCCTCATGGAAGGATATTCCAGAGCACTGCGGAAATAAAAGCAGCCCTACTTCTAGACAAAATATCCAATTTGTAATGTGTGACAAAGGTATGGGAGATCGACCAAGTAGCAGTCGCTCACATGATCTCTATTGAAACTTTGGACCAGAAGGCTTGAGATGTAGACATGGATCTAGCAGAATAAGCTTTTACATGTCCACATAGAGAGATACCTTGAGAAGAATATACATGAGAGATGTAATCTGTGATCCATTTAGACAAAGTGAGTTTGGATACCAACCTTCCCTTTCTAACATTGGAAAAGGAGACAAACAGCTGGTCAGTTTTTTGAAAACATTTTGTTCTACCCAAATAGAAATACAGTTGCCTATGTACATCAAGCAGGTGGACAGTGTATTTACCCTTGTTCTGGAAATTGGGGAAGAAAAAAGGTATGTTAATGACCTGACTGATACTGTTTTTGGAGGCAACGTTGTGCAAAATGGAAGGATTATCATGAAGGTCACTCCATCTTTATGAAAAATCAAATGGGGGGGGGGGGGTTGGCTGACAATGCTTGTAATTCAGATACCCTTTTAGCTGAAGAGATGGCCACCAAAAAGACAGTTTTCCAGGAAAGATATTTCAAGTCTATCTTAGGTGAAAGTTTGAAAGCAGGTAGGACAAAAGCTTGTCACATCATGGTTAAGTCCCAAGGATGAGTGGGGTCCTTTATAGGAGGTCTAAGTAAAAGGAACCCCTGACAAAGGTCTGGCACAGTTTAGATGAAGTCAGAGAAGATGAACTGTCCCCATTGTGATAATCTGAGATGGCTGCCAGTTGCACCTTAATAATAGAAAAACTTGCCCCACTTTGGAAAATTGAAACAAGAAAGTCCAAAACTACAGGAACAGGGACTGTAATGGGATCCAAATGTTTTGGTGAGCCAATATTCAAAATCTCTTCCATTTACTTTTATAAATCTTTCTATTAGAGGCTTTATGTGAGGATATTAAAATCCTTTGAATCGATAAAGAAAGCCTGGTGTTTCTAGCCATCACTGGAATTGCATGCAGTCAGTTTTAATCCTGGAAGATCTGGATGAATCAGCCCTAATGGGTAGAACAGAATATCTGGCTGTGGTTCCAGTGTTCACGGAAGGTATAGAAAGGGAAACTAAACCTGTTGAGGCTAGAAGGGAGCAATAAGGATCACCTTGCTCTTCAATCTCTGTTCTTTCTGAAGAAATTTGGGTATGTGGGGTAGGGGAGGGTACGCATAAAGGAGGAGGGCCAAGCATTGACTACAGTATCTCTCGGTGACCGCCCATGAGGAGGGATCAGGGCAAAGAACATGCAGCATTTGTTGTTGAGGGATGAAGCAAAGAGGTCACAAAAAGGTTAACCCCACTTGTGGAAAATCATCTTTGCCACTGATTGATTTAGAGACCACCCTTGAGGAATCAGAATAACTTTGCTGAGCCCGTCCACCAGAATGGTGGATTTCCCCAGAATGTGCACTGCAACTTGGCAGTGGTTGGAAGAGGCTGCCCATTGCCAAACCCTCATTGCTTCTTAACATAGTGGATATTATCTGGTTCCTCCCTGTTTGTTGATGTACCATACAATAGACATATTGTCCATTTGTATCGCAATAGTTCTTAACAGGAAGAAAGCTCTGTTATGCTTGCAACGCTAGAAGCACCACTCTCATCTCTAGGACAATGATGTGCAAATTTGTTTCTTGTGTCAACCACATGCATTGGACTCTCCAACCCAAGTAATGCAACCCCCACCCCAGCTGGGAAGCATCCGTGGTCAATGTGACATCGGGGAGAGAAAGAACAACAGGATGTCCCTGTTCAGCTTCTTCCGAGCAGAGCCACCATCGAAGTGAGTCCTTGCACATTCAGGACAATCTGATTGGATCCTAAGCTGCAGTGCCAAAAAGGACTACACCTTCTTGGCAGTTATTTTATCCTCTAAGGTATCAAAAGACACCCATTTCAGTAAACAATAAAGGCTGTCCTCCACAAAAATTCTTGGAACTCAATTAGATATTCAGTCTGCCAGCCAAGAACAGATTCCAAAGAACTCCTGTTAATTGTTAATTATTTATTTAACATAAAACCATAGAATAAAAAATCAGATTTCCTTGTGTATCTTGGGAATGCCAAAAATGGCTGGTATAACTGGTTCAGAGACTTTAAAAAAATTATATAGGTTGATATCAATCAACCCCTGTAACAAATTATCCTCTAAAATCAAGTCTATTCTCTTGTATGAAATATTTACTTCATTCCTTGAGACAATAACATATCGGTTGTCCTTATCCAGTATATCCATCATTCTATTAATATAATCCCACTGGTCCATGAGTACAACTCCACCCCCTTTATCTGGTTTTATTACACAAATATTTTCATTTTCACTCAACTCTTTGAGTAATTTACTTTCCTCTACTGTCAAGTTAGATTTTAACATTTTTTCTTTTTTATATTCTTTTCTTATCATACTAGTGACATGCACCTACCAAATAGTAACATCAACAGAGTGATAATGTCTCCAGGATTATAAGCTAATTTCAGTTCCTACTTTGGACACAATGGAAGAGTCTTCATGGGTTTTATTTAAGCAGCTTTATTTTATACAAACACACCACAATAGAAGTTTACTGACTTTAACTTAAGTAACTTATATACAAACTAACTACTGCAATCACACATGCTCACTCTCTGGATGCACTCTCAAAATGGTGCTAGGAATAGCACGTGCCTGGCATTTATATGTACATGCTCAGTCTTTGATATGCTTCTTAAAGACACAGCACATACACTCTGATCTACATCCTCCCTCTTTGAGAAATAGATCATGCAACGTTATGAATCTAGTTGGTGTGCAGATAACACAGGTAGTTCTTTATCATGCATTTATACAAGACTAAGTACATAGATACACAGTTAAGTCCATGTTGCTGCGTACTTCACACTGGGCCTGGATATTCATCCATATCATGTGACATAAAACTGGGAATCGGCTTTAGCAACTGAAGCTGCCTCTACAAAATGCTCATCCTTGGAAGTATTTGGAAAGTACAGTTGTGTACACTTACCATAAATGCAGATGTCCGAGTGTATTCACATTTGCAGTCATCACATTTGGGTTATCTGCTTGCAGTAGCCCTCAATTGGCCTGATTATCAAAGTCTTGGGTCCTGCATCGGTTGCTGTCTCATCTTCCATGATGACAGGTAGTCAGTGGTATAAAGCATGCAGCCGACGTCATTTTATCAGTTTGTCTTGCCCCAGATGTCAGGTGCCCCCGATGGGAAGCAATTAAAAATATATATGTAAGGTTATACCTCTAATCAAAAATGCAAATACACCAAAAAGCTTTTAAGCATAGTAAAGGAGAATAGAGGTATAGCCCAAAAAAGTCAGGGGACTGGAGGGAGAGTAACCAGGACTGCAACAGTGAATACACTCGAACATCTATATTTATGGTAAGTGTAGACAACTGTACTATGTGTTCTTTGTGTTTCACTGTTGCAGTCATCACATTTGGGTAGATTCCCAAAGCTAAGGATGGGAGGAGGAATTTAGATAGCATTAGGACCAGCTATAAGGTCCTGCAAGACTGCAGTGAAAAAGCCAGCTCTGGATTTAGAGAAAATTGGCAAATGGTAATACTTGGTGAAAGTATGTACAGAACTCCAGGTAGCAGCTTCTAGGATGTCCCTGGTAGGGACACCTCTGAGAAAGGCTGTAGAGGTAGATGCAGCCCTGGTTGAATGTGGTCTTATCCCCTGTGGGATAGGTTTTCCATGGTGCTTACAGCAGAAATGAATGCAATGGCCTATCCATTTAGAAATGGTTTGCTTTGAAATGGTCTTCCCCTCTGCCCCTGCAGCAGATGCCACCAGCAGTTGTTCAGATTTCCTTTGAGGTTTAGTCCTGTCCAAGTAAAATCTAAGTTGTCTGTGTGCATCTAAGGAGTGCAGTATCCATTCCCCTTTGTTCTGTGGATTAGAAAAGAAGGTTGGCAAATGAATGGACTGATTAAGAGCCACACTGGATACTACCTTGGGCATGAAGGAGGGATTGGTCCTGAGGAACACCATGTCCACATGAAAAATTATGAAAGGCTCCACTGCCATAAGGGCCTGTAATTCAGATACCCTTCTTGCTGAAGTGATTGATAAAAAGAAGGCTGTTTTCCAAGAAAGGAATTTTAACTCTGCACTTGCACCTGGCTCAAAAGGAGGTAGAGTGAGTTTTTCCAATACAAAGTTAAGGTCCCAGGCTGGAGTTGGGGCTCTCCTGGGTGGTCTTGAGTTTTTGGCCCCTCTAAGGAACTGCTTGAGCAGTGGATGAGAGAAGAGGGGTGGTTCTGTGTTGTAATGAGCTGAAATGGCTGAGGCATGAATTTTGATGGAGGAAAAAGAAAGGCCTTTGTGAAGCATCTCAGTTAAGTATTGAAGAATCTGAGGTAAATTGGGTGCTGCTGTGGCCATCCCTTGAGTTTGGTTCTAGGCGCAGAATCTTTTCCATTTTTCAGCACAATATTTTCTAGTACTGGGCCTCCTTGCCTCCAAAATGACATCCAACACTTGTTTACTGAGGGATGGTAATGGAGAGATTAGGTAATTAGCCAGGCTGCCTGGTTCAGGGTTTGAAGCTGAGGATGCAGAATCTGGCCCTCCTGCTGTGACAGCAGGGTAAGGGTCTGAGGCAGATGCCATGGAGCCAGCAGTGAAACACTGCACAAGAGGGGGTACCAGTGTTGGGGTGGCCAGTCTGGTGCAATCAGTATCGTCCTCGGTTTGTCCCGTTTGATCTTTAGTAGTACTTTGGAGAGGAGAGGCAGAGGAGGAAAGGCATAAGCTGATAGATTTTTCCAGCTGAAGGACAGGACATCCACTTTCCAAGCTTGTTTGTAGGGAGTCCTTGTGCAGAATTTGTCCAATTGGTAGTTCTGGGGGGGGGGGGGAGGCAAACAGGTCTATATCTGGGCTCTCCCATTTGTTTATCAACATGTTGAAAGTCTTTGGTTCCAGTTTCCACTCGTGTGGGTCCATGAGATTTCTGCCTAGTTCGTCTGCCAGTGTATTTAGTTTTCCTGGCAGGAATTGAGCCTGTAGATACACTTGCTAGCTCAAGGCTGTGTTCCACAGAACCATGGCTAGTCTGCAGAGGGGGTATGAATGGGTACCCCCTGCTTGTTTATGTACCACATAACAGTGGTGTTGACCGTCTTTACCATTAATTGTCCTGGAAGAATGTGGTCTTTGAAGGCTGTCAAAGCATTCTGTACAGCTAACATTTCTTTCTGATTGATATGCAGGTGCATTTGACTTGGGTTCCATTTGCCCTGAATGCACTTCCCTGCCAGATGAGCCCCCCATGCATAGTCTGCTGCGTCTGTTGTTAGGGTTTGGGCGGCAGGGAGTAGAGTGAATGGTAGTCCCTTGTTTTGGTGGCAGGCCTCTGCCCACCAAAGGAACTCTAACTGTAGGCAAGGTATGATAGGAATCATTGCTTCTAGATCCTGAGAATGTTCACACCATAGGCTTTTTAGATACCATTGTAGTTTCCTCATATGCAGTCTTGCATATGGAATTAGGTGAATGCAGGAGGCCATGAACCCCAAGGCTTGCAGTATTTGCCTTGCAGATAGCAGGGTTTTTGTGGCCATTAGTTTGAAGTTGTCAAATGAATTTGTTTCTCTGGCGTGAGGAAAGCCATCTGGGAAGTTGTGTTCAAGCTTGCTCCCAGGAATATAATTTGTTGACAGGGTACAAGATGTGATTTCTTTTCGTTTATGGTGTACCTCAGACATGTTAGCACCTTTTGTACAAATGCCAGATGATTCAAAAGTATGTCCTGGCTTTCTGCCTGAATTAGACAATTGTCCAGGTATGGGTATATTTGAATATTTATTTGCCTGCAAAATGCAATGACTAGAGCTAGGCACTTTGTGAATACCCTGGGCACAGTAGATAAGCCAAAGGGCAATGCAGAGAACTGATAGTGCATGCAGCCTGCTTTGAAGCGTAGGTATCTTCTGCAAGACTCCCTGATTGGTATGTGCAGGTAGGCTTCCTTTAAATCCAGTGTTGCCAACCAGGCATCCTTGCCTAGCATAGGAAGCAACTGGTGAAGAGTTAGCATCTTGAATTTTGGGATCACCAAAAAGGTGTTTAGGATAGAAAGGTCCAGGATAGGATGCCATGAGTTGTCTTTTCTGGGTACCAGGAAAAGTCTTGAGTAGAAACCTTGTCCCTTTTCCTTTTTTGGTACAGTGTGAATAGCCCTTATGCTTAAGAGAGAGAGAGTACTTGCTTTTTAGCCTCTGCCCACTGATTTGGGGGTAGATCTGGCCAACCGTTTGGGGTTGGTAACGTGTGGAAGTGAAATCTGTACCCTTGGGAAACTATATTTAAAACCCATTTGTCCTGGGTAATGAGTTCCCAGTTTTTTGCCTGCAGAGCACTCTTTCCCCCTAAAAGAGCAGTCAGTTGAGAAGTTCTTGGAAGTGTTAAAGTTAAGTCACTGAGACAGTTTACCATAGGGGGGAGTCTTACTACTCCCTGATTTGGAAGTGAGAGCCCCCCACTGCTTAGTCCTGTGCGTACTCTGGGACTGAAGCCTGGGTGTTCTGCTGGTTCTGGGTTTGGACTGAGAAGGCCTGGAAGAGGCAGGAAAGGACCAGTTCTTAGAGGGCCAATGCCTACTAAATCCTGGAGGCTGTACTTGGAGGAAAAAGCTAAATCTATGCAAACTGTTAAAGACTTCCGACATCTTTTAAGTACTTCTGCTTTGTTGCCAAACAGGTGGTCCTGATTTAAGGAAGCATCCAGCAATTTAGCTTTAACATGATCTGGCAAGGATTGCTCCTTAAGCCAAGCATGCCTTCTAAGTACAGACCCAGTGACAGCAGCCCTGCAAGATGTCTCTACTGAATCAAAACCACATTGCAAAGTATGTTTTCCAACTTGTTCAGCAGAATGCACTAAATCCTGTAAATACTTATTTTCAGCAGTCAGGAATCAACATCATTTTCTGTTTAAGCAATCCAATAATATGCTGCTGATACTTTAACATATGAAACTAGCAGTTTAAGGCCCAGGTTGCAGAAGTGTATACCTTCTTACCCCATCTATTCAGCGCCCTCAGACAGGGTAGGATTTTTGGCAGTAGTAGCCTTAATGCCCTTGGGTCCCTGTGAAATGGTCTCAGGATCCGCATTAGGATTTTTAAAAAGGAACTTGTGAGAGTCAGGAACCCTGTAATATCTATCAGGTTTGCTGGGAGCAGGAGCTAGAGAGTCAGGCGCCAAGCTAGATTCCGAAAAGGCATCAACAATGTCTAGTACAGGAGGGATAGCTAAAGGCCTGTGTTGGGGCAGGAGTAAGAAATCCCTGAGCTACTGGCTTTCCCAGTGGAAATGCTCCCTAAGAGTATGCAAGGTTTCACCAAAAGAGAAATCCTCTGGGGGGAAGCAGAGGGAATAGAGTCCTCTGCATCAGAATCCTCATAGGTAGATAAGGGTAAATCCTGGTCATCAGAGGAAACAGAAATTTCAGAATCCTGATCAGAAGTATCATAAGCAAATTCAGTCCTATGACTCTTAGAGGGGGATGGTTGGCTTCCCCTGATTAAAGTAATAAGGTCTTCAGCCATTCTTATCATTTGTTTTTTTAGGCATAGAGGCCTGACCATGCGGTCTGGGCGTCGGTTTTCTAGGCATGGTTCGAGTTTTAGGCCTTGAAGAAGAAGATGGTGCTGGATTAATATGCAAGTCAGTAGGCCTGAATACACCCTCAGAAGCCGGTGCCTGCACAGCGGCTCTGGACCCATCCAAAGTAGAGACATCCGTAGGGTTCCACAGTTGAAGCATCTCGCGGCATACCGGACTTCGAATGGGTCTCAGTAGAGGCCTGCGAATCTGAAGTAGCAGGTATCAGGGGCTGCGAAAACGCCTCACTGAGTACCGGCGAACTGGCGACTAGCTTAAGAGAAGTGTCATCGGCAATTTTTGACCTAGGCGGCCTGTCTCTGTCTTTATCTTTGCGTTTTTTCGGAATGTCGGTAGTCAGGTGGCTTACCAAAGACATATCTGGATAATTGAACCGAGTACAAAAATATTTAGAAGCATAAATATACCGATGACGAATAGTTCGCTGTTTAAATAAGGCACAAAACCGACTGCGAGATAAATTGTTGTCAGGGCCTAGGCAAGGAGTACAGTACGAACAAAAATCTTTATGAGGTATTTGATTTCGACAAGAAATACAATTGCTGACTTTTATTGACATCAGTTTAGAGCAAGAAAAAGTTTCCCCAACAGGGTACTTAGCTTTAGTTGAAGACTCCTGAAATTTTCATTTTCGAGTTTCAGTACCGGAGTCGGCCGACCGGCACTTGTGAACTGCTTCTGCTTCGGGCACAGCACAGCAAGAAAGACTGATAAAATGGCATAGGCTGCATGCTTTATACCCCTGACTACCTGATGTCATGGAAGATGAGACAGCAACCAACGCAGGACCCAAGATTTTGATAATCAGGCTGACTGAGGGCTACTGCAAGCAGATAACCCAAATGTGATGACTGCAACAGTGAAACATGAAGAACATCATCTTCAGGAATGGAATCAGAGGTTGGAATGGGAACAACGTTTGGTTTGCTCTGAGATCTAGAGTCTGTATCACAGGAACAATGGTGCGATGATGATTCTGGTATAGGAAGAAGATGTCTGTAATTTCTCCTGTACTCCACACCCTCAGATTCTACCAGGTAGGATCTCGGCTCGGCACACATAACTGTAACTTGAGCAATCCCATCAAAACCTTTTGCCGTTTGTATTCTCACCCTCTCTCCTCCCCTCAATGGATGAAGAAATCTGCTTGATTTATCATAACTAGACTTTTGGATAGAACACTTCTTAAATAATTGAGCCTTGATGGTTTTATTGTTCTTAGCTTTAGGCCTCAATAAACTGAAACTAATAGGTAGCATAGTTCTGGTTTGCCTGTCTTTGAGCAGGTGAGCCAAGAATATCATCATGGGGGTGTGTTTCTGAGATTAAGCAAATTCAAAAAGACATCAGCACTGTCACGCTCTAACCTTTCAAGTAATTGCTTTCCACTCTGTACTGCACATTCACAAAATGAACAAGAAGAAAGCAGTTTATCAATATCTTTATGTAATGAAGGCCAAAATACTAATTCTCTTGCACTTCTCTATGTGGATGCAGAACCTGGGTAACCACGATGCAAAATCTGTATATATTCTTGTTGTAAGGAAGCAGGAACAACAATTTTACGACCTGTGAAAATAATGCCATCTTCCATCAACATTTCATCTCTGTAAGGAAAGTACGTTTACACTTCCGGTGGTACACTAGATTGCTTTGACGACCATCCAACATTAATATAGTGACTGAGCTTTTGTAAAACTGGATCAGTCTTTATGTGATCTCTTAACTCATCACGCCTAGTGGTAGAAAAATTGCGCACTGCCATCATGTCAAAGTCAAAATTCCCTGCATCAAGCTGTTTCGTCGTATTTCTGGGTGATCTGGATAAGGTATCAGCCAGATAGAGCAGTTTGTCTTTCGTATAGACCGTTTTGAAGTTGTACTTTTGTAATTTGAGCATCATTCTTTGTAATCTCACTGGAGCTAAATGCATAGGCTTCTTTAGAATAGTAACTAGAAGTTGGTGGTCAGTTTCAATCTGAATAGCTTAACCATAAATATAATCATGAAACTTGGAACATGCAAATACCATTGCCAAAAGTTCTTTCTCAATTTGAGCATACTGCATCTCAGTTTGGATAAGTGTTCTAGATGCATAGGCTAATGATCTACCCTCTTGAAGGATAACTGCACCAAGACCACATTTTGAAGCATCACAGGAAAGAGTGACTGGTTTGTTCACATCATAGTATCTTAATGTAGATGGGGTGGCAATGTTCTACTTAAGGTCTTCAAATGCCTTCTGGTGTTGTTCTAACCATGAAGCATTTTTGTGCATTAGCTCTCTTAAAGGTGCTGTCAACTCACTGAAGTCTTGTATAAACTTGCCTAAATAGTTGACCATGACTAGGAAATGCTGTAGAGCTTGAACACTGTCTGGTGCTGACATCTAAAGAATAGCTGCTTGCTTGGTCGGGTCTGGTCTCAAGCCAGTACTGGTAAATAAACGACCTACATATAACTTCTGGAAGTCTGAATTTGCACTTCGGAGAACTGAGCTTCAGGTTTACTTCACGTGTTCTGTCTAGAACTTTCTTTAGGTTCCTGTCATGCTCTGCTTCACCTTTGCTTCCAACCAATAAATCATCTACTATTATGGCACAAGAATAACCCGAAAAAATTTACTCCGTTGCACACTGAAAGTCTAGACTTGCAGAATTTATTCCAAATGGCATCCTTAGGAATCTGTATTTGCCAAATGGAGTACCAAAAGTGGTTAGTAATGAGGATTTGCGATCAAGCATCACTTGCCAAAATGAACTTTTTGCATCCAAGACAGAAAAAAACAGCGGCATTCTGTATTACGGCTGCTACCTCTTCGACTGTGCGCATTGGATGATATGGTCTCTTCAATGCTTTGTTCAAATCTCTTGGGTAAATACATATTCTGATTTCATCTGAGCATTTTTTTGTCAGCTGCTAACATAGATGACACCCATTCAGTTGGTGCTGTAACTGGACAAATTACACCTTGCTGCACCATTTTATCCAACTAAGCCTTAACTTTATCCTGCATAGCTATTAGAACTCTTCTTGCTGGTCTGACTACTGGAGTGACCTGGGTCTAACTTCATGGAATACACAACTGGAAGTTTGCCCAACCTGTCATCGAAAACATCAGCATACTCTGAGAGAATGGCTTCAAAAAAATTAGAACTAGGAGATGCACCAATGTGATGAACTTCTTTGGTAAAAGAAAGCAGATTCATTCTCAAGCTATCTTTGAGACCCAATAAAGACTGTACTGGTCTTCAAACTACGTAGAATAACAAGTTGTAACAGTTCTTGGCCAAATAACATGAAAGCATCACTGAGCCTTCGGTTTGGATTTCTTTACCTCCATAAGCAACAAGTTTCGCACTACTAGCCACATTGAGTTGTTCATTAGTTCTCACTTTAGCAAACGTGTCTGCTGATATAACATTACACTTTGAACCAGCGTCTACGTTAAGCTCTGTGGATTTACAACTGATCTGATCTGGACAGTACAAAACACTTCACTCTTTGCCAATAAATTCACTACATCAACTGTTTCACCAACTACTGATATACCATCTACATAGAAAGTTGACTACTGTGGCATTACTTGATCAATTTGCTTTTTTGTGTGACCTTTCTTTACAGCTGCATGAGGTTTACTTGATTTGCAAAACTTTTGGAAATGGTTCCATTTTTTGCATGTGTGACAGTGCTGTCTGAATGCTAAGCATTTCTCTCTTTTAGACTCAGTTTGCACCACAATTGCGACAGTTAATAATAAAGCTAGACTTGGGTTTTGCTGATTCACGCTTGTACTGCACTGCGGAACATGGCCCTTTAACTGAACTAGTCTTGGAACTTGCTGGAAAACTATGTAGTTTCCCTGGTGAGCCAGCAGGGGTGGTGGCTGCCATGTGCTGCATGCTATCTACATTTGCTCTGGAGGCTGCTGAAACCATTGTCTTGTCACTGGCAAGCATACTTGTGTGTTTTTCTGTCACTTCATGGACCTGACAAAACTCTGTGGCTTTACTCAACGTTAAATCACTGTCACAAAGCAAAATCTTTCTCACATCAGCATTATTAATACCACACATAAGCCTGTCCTCTATTAACTCATCCTTTAAGTCACCAAATCGGCATGTTTTAAGTCACCAAATCGGCATGTTTTAGCTTTGTTTCTTAGGGCAGTTAAATAAGCTGCAAATGTCTCCTCTGGTTTCTGATCTCTCATGTAAAACAAATGCCTCTCTAATGTAATATTTGAAGTGCAAATTCAGAGAAATATGTAATCCCCAGACAAACACTCGGGGGGGGGGTCTTCCTTTGATTCAGCCTGTACAACAACATGACAGTTTTCACCTTCTCCTTCACATACTACTGGTGCATACACAAATTAATGCTGTCCATCAATGGCCTCTGACCTAGCTAGGTTTAGCACAATTAATGCCCTGCTGTTTGCATCTTTATCTGAGTAAGCTGCTTGTATAAAATATCGCACTCTTGCTCAAATAGTCTCCAAATAGACTAGACACACCCAGCACAAGAAACCTTTTGAAATGGCTATAGTTTGACTGTACTTCATGAAATAGTTGCACTTTGTACACAAATAAACTGTTTGAAATACATACACACTAATAAGCACACACTGTAAGCACTTTTAAACACTTTGAGATACTTTGAATAACTTTAGTTATGACCTTGATAAACCTTTTGTGCCTCCTGCTTGTTCAATAATGCGGTTTGTGCCCTTGTAATGCCCTGTTTAGTCTTTTTTATAAACTAACCAATTCATGTGAATTCTCATTACCTTTGATTCTTTTCTGGCTCTTTTTCACGTTCGTTTGTCTTAGTTTGCCTTCACTGTCATCTCTGCACCTCATGGCTCCAAATATTATTCTCTGCGATCACTGTTCTGACACGATGTTGCTCTCCTACTTTCGACACAATAGAAGAGTCTTCATGGGTTCTATTCACGCAGATTTATTTTATATAAATACATCACAATAGAAGTTTACTGACTTTAACTTAAGTAACTTGTATACAAATAACTACTGCAATCATACATGCTCACTCTCTGCCTGCACTCTCAAAATGGCACTAGGAATGGCACGTGCCTGGCACTTACTTGTGCACTCTCAGTCTTTGATATGCTTCTTAAAGACACAACACATACACTCTGATCTACAGCTGGCTGCTGAAGGCGTGAGCAAGGCCTTTGGAGACAATAACCCAAGGCCTAATCTTGATCTAGTTAGAATTAGGAACTCAAGTTCCAAATAACCTCCTTATCCCATGTCCCATGAGCAGCTGAAAAAAATACAATTGTATAAGCATCTACTTTTCACTGTTGCAGTATTCCTTGCTAAGGGGATATTCTACTAAAGACAGCCATAAGTCTAGCCAGCATACTAAAACCCTTAGGGCCTTCCAAGCACTGTATGTCAGACGTTATGTCCTACATTGAAGACATTAGGTATAAAAGTGATGTAAGAGCACCTAATCCTCAGAAGTGAATGGCCTCAGGTGAATCAGAGCAACCCCCAGGAACAGAAAAGAACATGTGTATCCAGAAAGGGAAGAAAGACAGACTCATTAGCCAGATGGTAAGAAAGCAGAACAAAAAGTGGGGGAAGGAGGGAGGGACACAATACTGCAATAGTGAAAAGTAAGGCATCTACTGTTATGGTAAGTTCTTACACAACTACACTATGTATTTCCTTATCACTGTTGCAGAATTCCGTACTAAAGGGAGTTTACAAAAGCTACCGTAGAGAATGGGAGGAAGAAGCAAGTGAAGAACACTTCATAAAACCATGACGGATGGCCCTGACAAATCTAGCTCTAGCCCTAGACACTTCATCAAACGTCTAGTCTTAAGTGTTAAGAACACCAAGTAGCTGCTTCTAAAATGGATTTAATATCCAGACCCATGGGGGAAAAAAGCATCAGAAAAGGCTGATGCCTTTGTAGAATGAGCAGAAACAAGAGAAGAAAGTTGCTTACCATGAAAACAATAAGAGAAGAAAATCGTCTTAGAAATCCAAGAGAAGACAGTTTACTTAGGAAATCTGAGCGCCTTTTTATTTCTTTTCATGCCAAGAAATTGTTTAGCGGTTTCTAACATCTTTGGTCTTATCCAAATAATATCTGAATTGCCTATACAAATCTAAAGTATATAGAATCCTCTCCCTAGTGTTCTGTGGTGATGGAAAAAGAAAGGAAGATGAAAGGACTGATTTAAGGACAAGTAATTGACCACTTTAGGAATAAAATGACTGCTGCAAAGAGAAACTATCTCTGTATAAAAAAACAAAAAAGGGGAACTGCTATGAGGGCCTTGAGTTCAGATACTCTCCTGGCAGAAGTAAGAGTCACCAATAAAACAGTATTCCAAGTACAGAACTGCAAACCAGAAGACGCTACAAGTTCAAATGTAAGCTGAGTCAACTTTTCCAGAACAAAATTAAGTTCCCAAGAAGGTGGAATGGGTTTTCTCAGGGACCTGTTGTGAAGGACGCCTTTCAAAAATTGTTTGCCTTTATATCCACCACATTCCTGTAGATTTGAAGTTAAACAAAATAGCTGACAAATGAGCTGTAACAGATGAATATGCCAGCCCATAACTGAGCAACTCACACAGATAAAGAACAGTAGGAATAACCACTAAAAGAGGGCCCTGCTTGTGCCTGTGACAACAATGAAATTTTTTTTTTCCACTTAACACATGATTTTCTAGTAGTGGCTTTTCTGGGCGCCTGTAAAACACAGAGTACGTCTTCTAAAAACTGGTGTCAAAAAGGCCACTTAACACATGATTTTCTAGTAGTGGCTTTTCTGGGCGCCTGTAAAACACAGAGTACGTCTTCTAAAAACTGGTGTCAAAAAGGAATCAAACCCTATCAGCTACAGAGTCAAATGTAGGGTGAGCAGATGAAAGTGAATGAGAAAGAACCTTGTCTTGTGTGAGGAGATCTATCCTCTGAGGTAACATTTGATGACTACCCCTGGCCAGATGAAACAGAAGGGGGGGAACCAATGCTGTCTGGGCCATAACAGAATCACCAAGATTTTGGGCCTGTCTCACCTGATCTTGAGTAACACCTTGGGCAACAGAGGAAGAGGGGGATAAGCATACAGAAACATCCTTTCCCAAGAAAAAGGCACAGTGCCCACTTTCCAAGCCAGAAGATTCAGCAACATGGAACAGAACCTTTGAAGCTGCCTGTTCAGATGGTAGGCAAGCAGATCTGCTTGAGGAGTACTCCACAGATGGATGATGTCCAGGAAGACTTCTTTGTGAAGCATCCATTCATGAGGATCTGCTTTGGACCTGCTCAGGCTGTCTTCAACTAGATTCTGCTCTGAGGGAATGTAAGCTGCCTGAAGGACCAGATTATGACTGATAGCAAACTCCCAAAACAGAACAGCTGTTTTTCAAAGAAGATAGGACTTTGTGCCCTCTTGCTTGTTTATGTACCACATGATATGGGTGTTGCCTATGTAATCCTGGAAAAAATCCAGAACCCAGCATGAATGCAGGGTTTGAACAGCCAAAAGCAGAGCACTCATCTCTTAGATCTTGATGTGACCCTCCATTTGTGGTATACACCACACTCCCTGGACCCTGATGTTATTGGAAGAAGCCCCCCAACCTAGATTTGAAGCATCTGTATATAACTCATAAGTGGAGAATGGAGCTTAAAAATGTAGGCCTGGATTCAGACACATCTGATGAATCTATCAAAAAAATTCCTGTTTGAGACCATGCAAGACAGAAATGGGAAAATCCAGGGGATAACAATATTAAAGCCAAACTGCCTTTAGATATCTGAACAGTGGCTCTAGGAGCAGACAACTCAAAACCTTCATGGTTCCCCTGCCCCCAAGGGGGGAGTCAGAGCCAAGCTATCAAGCACAGAGGCTCTGAGGGAAAGGTAAGGCTCCAAACACTTTAGAGTTGAGGACATTCCCTTGGATCTGTACCTGACACTACAGCTCCAAGATCCGCCATGCTCCAACAGAGTTGGAGCTGAGAAAGAAAGGGCCATCAGATATGACATATCGACTCTGTTTACCTCCAGATCTGAGGGCTCTGAAATGGGAGGTCAAACTGGAGAAGGAGTAATCAAAGGCACAAAGGTAGGATGGTGACTTTTGGATCTGGTGGGGGATGGAGCAGGCAAACCCCCATCTGTATCTGTGTCCTGAAGAACCTCATCATCATCCTGTCCAACTCTGTCAGATCTTCCCTGAGCCTTTCTGAAGCAGAGGATGATGAGGAGGGAGGTCTGGAAGACTTCTTTGGAGTCCCTTGAAGAAATGGAGTCCTAATGGTAGGAGGTACAACCTCCAGGGAGAGACTAGGAGTTCAGCGCCAAGGAGATAATAATAATGTTTGTGTCGGATCTGAAGGCCTAGGATCTGACAGTTTCAGAGTCTTGGCCGGTTGTTCAAAAGTAGGTCTTTTTTTGCGGAGACAGGGCAGTAGAGCATTTTCTGTGCTCGCTGGACTCCTCATGCTTTCTTGTATGGGTTTCAGCCCCTGACTTTCTAGATGGACCAGCAACAGAAGCAGGCTGAGGAAGAAGACCCTTTAGAATTAACTTGTTGCAACGTTCCACAACAGCTTGGGCAATGAAACCCACACAAACATTGCAAGCCACATCCAAATGAATAGGCCCTAGGCAGTAACCGCATTCCCTCTAGGCATCAGACTGAGGAATCTTGTGCCCACAGGAAATGCATATTTTGAACCCGACAAGCTTGTCTGGTTTATCAGCCATGTCTAACAACAAAAACAATTTTCAAGGAGAGAGAGAGAGAGAGAGAGAGAGAAGGAGTCTCTCTCGCTCTCTCTTTTTTGTATTTAGTAGAAAAGGAATACAGGAAAGAAGAAAGGAAAGCTACCAGCAATGGTAGGGATAGATATACCTAAAGGTATAACAGGAGCTAACTACCTAAATGGAGAAACACGAAAATAATAAAAAGGATTGTGGAAGGGTAAGGAAGGGACTACAAATAAGTGCCAGAAAGAAATATTAAAGTTAGTTTGAAATCGCTAATGACCCACATGGAGCTATGAGAGAAGAAATCCCAACTTGCTAGAAGTGTGGCAAATAAGATCTGAGGTAATTTGGAGGACAGGGGCATTATGAATAAGGAAGGAGCTTGAGAGCTGGATCCTAAGCTATAGGTAAGCAGCCAAGTTGGATCTGAGGTTTTGATCCAAACCCACAGGTTGAGCAACAAATAACAATATCAAATCTAAAGTTATAGATGACTTGCAAAGTGAAGGATTTAGTGTATAAAATCCAACCCTGGTAAAGTCACAGCATGATGAACAATATATTACCAATTTAAGGAGAAATAGAACGGAAAGTATCCGATCACTTGCCAAATCAATATACTCTGGAACCTTTACTAGGAAAAGTTCAGCTGGAGTTGCACAACATGGGAAGGAGCTGGAAACAGTGGCAACTCTGATGTACTTAATGCTGTGGAGTGATAGGCCAGTGAGTTCCCATATGAAACAGCAGTGGACGATGCAGTATGCATCTGAAGAGAATATGTCACAGGAAGATATTTTGGAACTTTCTGTGGAATGCACACATAAAACTGAGAACAAAGAAAGTGCTCTCAGTTTAGAAGAACATGATCTAAGAAAAGAGCTGCTTGATTTAACAGAAGTAGATAGACAAATTAAGATCAATGAAAGAAAAAGATTACAGAAAGTTAATAAGATCCAAAATGTTAGAAGTCTAATAACAGAAATTCATGTGATATAACAGAAAGAACTAGGATATATTACTGAACAGCTAAGTTAATAGCAGATAAAGTCTTAGCACAAAAACAAAGAACAATAAGGGAAAGGAAGGGAAGAAATAAAATGCCATTATGAAGCATCGAATAGAGAAAATCATAAAGCAATTAAGACAAGAAGTATCACTGTTAGAAGAATATAAAAGAGGAACAGATCAACAAAAATACTTAGATCTTGGTCTGTTCTAATACTATACACTGCTTTTACAACATCTGTCTTTCTATCAAACACCACTGCAAATAATAAACTAAAGATATAATAGGCAGAAAAAAGTTAGAAGATATGCAAATAAATATAAAAGAAGTAGAAAATAAGTAATTCATAGCCGAGCCCAAAAAAGTTTTTAAAGAGAACTGGAAAACAAAGCAAAAGGAAAAGAAACACCACAAAAAAGAAGAAATAAACACATTTTGCAGAAATATTTATGAATGGGTGTACTTCATTTTACTGAAAGCTCATTTGACTGAAACTCAGTTGCCTGTGCACAATTCACTGAAAGCTCATTTCACTGAAAACTCATTTGACTGAAACTCATTTTGATGAAAGTTATATATGGCCTTTGCCCCACTGTAGTGCGATCCTGGAGTTGGCATATAAAGTAAGGGGGGGGGGTGCAGCCCCCCCACATAATTTGGTTATATATTGTCTTTTGGAAAGAGTTATCTATAGTTTTAAACATTTAAAATAGGTGGGGGCTATGCCCCCACACCTCCCAATGTGGGGGGCTGTTCCCCCACCCCCCTTACTTTATATACTAACTCCAGGATCGCAGTACAGTGGGGAAAAGGCAATATATAACTTTCAATTAAATGAATTTCAGTCAAATGAATTTTCAGTGAAAATGAGCTTTCAGTGAATTGTGCGCAGGCAACTGAGTTTCAGTGAAACAAGCTTTCAGTGAAATGAAGTAGACCCTTATGTATATCCTGTGGAATATTACAAAGATGCTGAATGGTTAGAAAATTTAAAAGAAAAAGTAAGGAGTCCAAAAGTACAGGATATGAAATAGGATGAAGTAACAGCCAAAGAAATTGAAACAAAATTAAGAAAAGCACTTAATTGCAATCCCCAGGCCCAGATGCAGTACCTAACTTCTGGCTGAAAGTATTAACACCTTCACACAAAGATTCAACCCCGAGTCAAGACACAGACCTGGTTAAACACAGGAAAAAAATACTCCGCCTTAACAGTGAACCTATAAGCCATCCTAAAAATGACAGACCAGTAACTTGCCTTCCAGCAATGTACAAACTATATACTAGATTTGACGGAGACTTGAGTTTAAACTCAAGAAGAAAATTCAATCATGGCAATAGAACAAAAGGGGTAACAAAAGAAAGTCATATGGAACAAAGGATTATTTGTTGCTAAATAAAGCCATAATGGAGAATTGTAAAAAAGGGAAGACTCTAAGTATAGCATGGATAGATTACAAAAAACATTTGACAGCATCCCACATTCATGGATAAAAGACAGAGAGATGTATATGATGCATCCTACATTGATGAGTTACATTACAGTGACCATGAAACAGTGGCAAACTACTTTGCAGTTAAGCCATGACAATGGGCAAATTATCCCAGGGCTAAAAGTTCAAAGGGGGATATACCAGGGTGATTCTTTGTTACCTCTGTTTTTTTTTCTTTCTCTTGACAAAACAACTTTGCTTAAAGATTTCTCATCTACTTTTTGTGGATGACTTAAAACTGTACAGTTCATTGGATGAGGAGTTGAAAGCTCAACTGCAAGTGGTTAAAACTTTCTCAGATGATTTAAAAATGTAATTTGGTCTTAACACACATACAAAAGCAACATTTACAGCAGGAAGGTTGTAGTACCAAGAAAATATTAATCTGGGACAGGAATATGATATAAAGGAACTTGAGCAGGAGGGAGTGTATACATATCTGCAAATTGATGAAGGATCGGTAATAAAACATTAAAAAATGTGAATAAAATTCAGTAAAGTATACTTTAGAAGACTAAAACATACTGGAAACAGCCTTTTCATCTAGGAACAAAGTCCAAACTATAAACCAATTTGCCTTTTCTGTTCTAATTTACAGTTTTGGTGTGAATAACTGGCCACGGAAAGTACTGGATTCGTAAACAGGAAAACAAGAAAAAATGCTTCACACTTAAAAAGTGAAATAAAAAAAATCAGTGTATACCACGATTATATATTCCATGGTCTGGAAGTGGCGTGTGCCTCCTTGAAATTGATTATATGCATATATTTACAGTCATGGAACTGCATATATATTTGCTGACCTCATCAAATCCAAACATACTGAAAGTTTTAAAACATGAAGAGAGGAAGTCTAAGATGATCTCTCCGTTTAGTTTAGCAGAATCATTCCAATGTCAAATGGGAATGGAAATTGAACCATAAGTAGAAAAAAAAAATCATATAGCAACTGAATGTCAAAAAATAAAATAAATAATATATAGAGAAGGATCACTTGAGAAGAAGAGAAATATAGAAAAAAACATAAATATAGTAGTAAGTATATAGAAAAAACATAAATATAGTAGTAAGTATAGATATCTCCTGGAACAACTTCATTTTGATCAGGATTTGATGCAAGACTGCTTTTAGCTCACCTCTCCTTAACCAATGGATGAAAGGTTAATAATGGCAACCCTGGATAGTAGACAAAGTACATGTTGGTTTACAAAGTCTGCTGAACATGAGGGAGAAACAAAATGTAGGTTATGTAATAAAAAGAATTGGAAAGAGTCACATCTTGTTGCTGGATGTGATACACTCATGGCAGATGGCCTGTACACTGAAAGCCTCAATCTGTCAATGCTGTCAAACTGGGGATTGTGCAAACAGTACAGTATAGAATTAGTTAAGAATAACTGGAAACATGAAAAGTACAGTTTTGTACCTACCATAAATGTAGATGTCCGATAGGTATGCATCTGCAGTCATAACATATGGGTTGTCCTGCCTCAGGCAGCCCTTTGGTCGGCCGGATTCCAAAGTCTGGGTCTGGCCTCGGCTGATGTCGCACTTTCCCCGACGTTAGAGCTTCTGGGGTATAAAGGCATCAGCCAACGCCATTTTCCTCAGTGTTTCTTGCCCCAGATGCCAGGTGCCCTCTAGGAAGGCTAAATTTGGATAAATGTTGAAAATTCCAAACAGTAGAAAACAATATATATATACATATATACATACAAACAAATACACCATAATAGATTCCCCCAGCTAGCTGAAAGAGGGGTAAGCACCCTAGGAATACCACAGAGGGGAAGGAGGGTGGGTAATCCTGACTGCAGATGCATACCTATCGGACATCTACATTTATGGTAGGTACAAAACTGTACTATGTCCTTCAAGGATGCATCTGCAGTCATAACATATGGGTAGAATACCATAGCCAAACTGGGGGAGGAGGTACTAAGATAATGATGGTGTAGTTAAGATCCCCTGTAAAACTGCAGTAGCAAAACCTGCTTGGGATCTGGAGTATAAAGGTAGATTGTAATGCTTGGCAAATGTATGCACGGAGTTCCAAGTAGCAGCTTCTAAAA
Organism: Protopterus annectens; assembly: GCF_019279795.1. Classification (NCBI taxonomy): domain Eukaryota; kingdom Metazoa; phylum Chordata; order Ceratodontiformes; family Protopteridae; genus Protopterus; species Protopterus annectens. The sequence continues at coordinate 604,465,366 of NC_056751.1, forward strand.
TGTCCTTGGTAGCCACCCCTCGTAGGAAAACTGTAGTGGTGGCTGTGGCTCTTGTGGAGTGAGGCCTGATATTTTCAGGAGTTGTCTTTCCATGAAAAGAGTAGCAGAATCGAATGCAATTTCCTATCCATTTTGAAATTGTCTGTTTGGAAATTGCTTTTCCTTGCACTCCAGTTGCATATGCTACAAAAAGTTGGTCAGTTTTTCTGCTGGTTTTAGTTCTGTCCAGATAGTAGCATAGTTGTCTGTGTACATCCAAGGTGTGCAATAGTTTTTCCCCCCTGTTCTGTGGGTTAGGGAAGAACGTAAGCAAATGAATAGCTTGGTTCAAGGATACCCTGGATACCACCTTTGGCATGAAAGTAGGATTGGTTCTCAGAGACACTCTATCCTGGTGAAAAATAAGGAAAGGCTGCACTGCCATTAGTGCCTGTAACTCGGATACTCTTCTTGCTGAAGTGATTGCTAGAAGGAAAGCAGTTTTCCAAGATAAGAACTGTAAGTCTGCTGATGCTGCTGGTTCAAAAGGGGGAAGTGTTAATTTTTCCAGCACAAAATTGAGATCCCATGCAGGCAGAGGGGGTTTCCTTGGAGGTTTTACATTTTTGATCCCTCTTAAAAATTGTCTGAGGAGAGGGTGAGAGAAGATAGGAGGATCCATGTTGTACTCTGCTGAAATTGCTGAAGCATGAATCTTAATGGAAGAATAGGACAGGCCATTGTGGAACAGTTCTGCTAAGTATTCTAGGATGTGTGCTAGGTTTGCCAGTGTGACATTTGTACCCTTTGATGCACTCCAAATGAGGAATCTCTTCCATTTAGCTGAGTATGTTTTTCTTGTGGAGGGTCTGCAAGCCTCCAGGATAATGTCCTTGACCCTCTGAGATAAAACAGTTTGGTTTTGTTTTAAGCAATTTTCCAGGCAGTTAGCTGCAGTGTTTTCAAGTTTGGATGCAGGGTCTTGTAGTTGTTCTGCGTTAGGAGTAAAGGCCATAGGGGTAGAGGCCATGAGTTCGTCCGAGACATGCTTCTCAGTAGCGGATACCAATGCTGCCTTGGCCAGTCTGGAGCTATCAGAATCACCTTTGGCTGTTCCTCCCTGATCTTCAGTAGAACTTTGTACATCAATGGGAGAGGTGGAAAAGCATACACTGTTAGGGCCTTCCAGCTGAAAGAGAGGGAGTCCACCCTCCAGGCTTGTGGGTGGTATACTCTTGAGCAGAATTTCTTCAGTTGGTGGTTGAGTGGGGAGGCGAACAGGTCTATCTCTGGCATTCCCCATTTGTTTGTTATGGTTTTGAAGATGTCTGGATGCAGCATCCATTCGTGAGCATCCGTGGTAGTTCTGCTTAAGCTGTCTGCTAGTGAATTCTCTTTTCCTGGTATGAATTTGGCCTGCAGTTGGATGTTGAGATTCAGGCCTAGGTTCCACAGATCCATTGCCATCCGGCATAAAGGGTAGGAATACGTGCCTCCCTGTTTGTTTATGTACCACATGACTGTGGTATTGTCTGTCCTTATCAGCAGATGTCCTTGCTGGAGGAATGATTTGAATGCCTCGATTGCATGCTTCACTGCCAGCATCTCCTTTAGGTTTATGTGCAAATTCAGCTGGTCTTGAGACCATAGGCCGTGGATACACTTGTCTTCCATGTGTGCTCCCCATCCTAGGTCTGAGGCGTCCGTGGTGATGGTCTGCCTTGGTTGTGGTTTGTTGAAAGGCAACCCTCTGTTGGTCTGGCAGGCCTGAGCCCACCACAGAAATTCCTTTTTCAGGCATGGAATGATTGGTATCATGGTTTCTAGACTGTGCCTGTGTTGAGACCATACATTCCTTAGGTACCATTGTAATTTCCTCATATGCAGCCTGGCATACGGGATCAAGATTATGCAGGATGCCATGTAACCCAGGGCCTGCAGGACTTTCCTTGCAGTAAGCTGAGTTTGTCTTGTCAAAGCCATGAAGTAGACTGGGAGTTGCTTTTGTTTTTCTTCTGTGAGAAAAGCCATCTGAGTTATTGTGTCCAGATCCGCACCCAAAAATGTTATCCTTTGGGATGGCACTAGTCTTGACTTCTGGATGTTGACTGTGTATCCCAAGGCCTGTAACAGGTGTATGACATAGGCCAAATCCTTTATTAGTTTTGTCTTGTTGTCCGCTTGTATTAGGCAGTCGTCCAGGTATGGGTAGATTTGAATTCCCTGAAGCCTGCAATGTGCAATTACTGATGCCAGGCATTTAGTGAATACTCTGGGCGCAGTAGATAAGCCAAAGGGCAATGCTGAGAATTGATAATGCTCTGATCCTGCAAGAAATCTGAGGTGTCTTCTGCAATCTGGTCATATAGGGATGTGCAGGTATGCCTCCTTGAGATCTAGAGTCACCAGCCAAGACTCCTTGCCAAACATGGGAAGAAGTTGCTGTAGGGTCAGCATCTTGAATTTTGGCACAATGAGATATGTGTTTAGAGCGGACAAGTCGAGAATAGGCCTCCATTGGGTTTCTTTTCTTGGTACAAGGAATAGTCTGGAGTAAAATCCTTGGCCTTGTTCCATAGATGGTACCCTTTCTATTGCTTTCATCTGAAGTAAATTGTTGATTTGTCTTAGAGCCTCTGGCTTCTGGTTTGGTGGAAGGTTTGGCATTCCGCTCTTTTTTGGTAAAGTGTGGAAGTGAAACCTGTATCCTTTGTCTATTGTTTGCAATGTCCATTTGTCTTTTGTAATGCAATGCCAGTTTTTCGAGAATAAAGCCAACTTTCTGTCCAAGGGTGCTTCCAGTTGTTTCCTGGTAGGCGGAATCAGAGCCAAGTCATTGTGTCTGTCCTGTGGAAGTGGTTGTAGTTGCAGCTGTGGTAGTACTCCTCTGGTTGGCAGGTTGCCACTGACGACCCCTGTAGGCACCCTTTGATTGACCTCTGCCTCTTGGGCGTCTATTCCTGCCCCTCTGTGCTCTGGAGGTGTCTGTAAAGGACCAATTCTTTGAAGGCCAGTTTCTGCTGAACCTCGGAGGTTGGACCTGCAGAAAATCCTTTACTGTTTGCACAGATTTTGCTTTTTCTTCCACTTTCTTTAGAATCTCCTGTGCAGGGGAGCCAAATAAACTTTGTTTCTCCATTGGAGCATCTAGGAGTTTAGCCTTGACATGGTCTGGCAAGGATTGCTCTTTTAGCCAGGCATGCCTTCGAATTACTGCTCCAGTCATAGCTGATCTAAATGAAGCCTCCAGTGCATCATAGCCACATTTTAAGAAATGATTACTGACCTGCTGAGAGTTGTGTACCAAATCCTGAAGGGACTTACGGTCTAAAGGTCAGGAGAAGAAAGCTTTTTATTCAGCTGATCTAACAAAAATTCCTGGTACTGTATCATATGGAATTGACAGTTTAGTGCCCTGGCAGAAAGAGTGGCAGATGTATAAACCTTTTTTCCCCATCTCTCTAATGCTCTTGACTCTCTTTCAGAGGGTAGGGGGTTTTTGGCAGTGGCAGCTGCAACACCTTTTGGGCCCTGAGAAATAGTTTCTGGGTCTGCAGCATGGGCTTTATACAAGTGGAAGTGAGAATCCGGGACCCTGTAATATCTGTCAGGTTTGGCAGGGGCCGGGGGAAGAGAATCAGGGGCAGAACTGACATCATTATATGCATCATCAACTACAGTTAGCACAGGTGGTATGGCTAAAGGCCTATGCTGTGGCAAGTGTAAAAAGGTCCTTAGTCTTTTTCTAGAATCAGAGAAATCCTGACCCTGCCATTGAAAGTGTTCCCTCATTGAGTGTAAAGTCTCTCCAAAGGAAAATTCTTCTGGAGGGGAGGCAGAAGGAATAGAGTCTTCTGCATCTGAATCCTCATAAGGTGAGTATGGCCCTTCCTGATGGTCTGATAAATCAGATCCATCCGAGGAGTAATCAGAGGAGAGAGGTTCTGGGGGTTCAGTCCTAGGCCTTTTGTCAGGAGGAGGTTGAGAGGCCCTGTCTGAGTGAGGTTGGGAACCCCTAATCAGAGATATAAGGTCCTCAGCAAGGCTGAGAATCTGAGAACTTGAGGAAGGTCTCTGAGAGGTAGATTTTGCAGGTAAAGCTTTTGAAATTTTAGCTGCTTTAGCCCTGGAAAAGGCCTTAATAGACATAGAAGCAGGGGGCCTAGCTGCCCCACGTGCAGGAGTAGAAATGTCCAATGGAATGATGTCGGACAATTCTTGTGCGCTTGCTTCTTCGGTAGGGATTTCTGTAGCCGACTCAGCCGGGGCCTCTCTGGCCTCGGTTGTCAGAGGTATGATTTCGGCAGAAGTAAGAACCGAGGACTCGGTTTCAGCCGAAACCGAGACACTCACGGTAGGCCTAACCGTGGTTTCAGCCGAAACCGCGGGCCGCGAGTGTCGGTCCTTTTCCTTGCGTTTTTTGGCTAAATGTGTAGTCGGAGTCTCCGACGGCATTTTATATGCAAAAGCAGATCCAAAAAACTCTTCTGCAAACTCCGACCGACGTCTAAGAGTCTGTCGGTTGAAGGACGCACAGGCTAAACAAGCTGATACGTCGTAGTCTGGGCCTAAGCAAGGAAGGCAGTAAGAATGGAAATCCTTATGAGGTATTTGTTTCCCACAAGTTAAACAATTATTTACTTTGTCTGACATCGGCTGAGGCAAGAAAGAGTCCCCAACGGGGTACTTAGCTTTTTTAGAAGTCTTCGGTAGCTGAAATCTCTGGATCTGACCGACCGGCACTTGCGAACAGCTTCTGCTTCGGGCACCGCGCGGCAAGAAAGACTGAGGAAAATGGCGTCGGCTGATGCCTTTATACCCCAGAAGCTCTGACGTCGGGGAAAGTGCGACGTCAGCCGAGGCCAGACCCAGACTTTGGAATCCGGCCGACCGAAGGGCTGCCTGAGGCAGGACAACCCATATGTTATGACTGCAGATGCATCCTTGAAGGACATCAAAGCATTACAAAGAATGATGAAGTGTACATCATATGAGATCACCCATTACCAACAGTTCAAAAAATAAATGCCAGCAAACCAGACATAGTAGTTCATGAAAAGAAAAAATACACAAGCATTGAACATTGAAATTGCTACAGCTAGTGAGTACAGTCTTTCATGTATGGAAACATTAAATCATAAAATATCAGGATTTGCAGATAGAAATGAGAGCATTGTGGAACAAAGATACCCAGGCAATTCCAATAGTAATAACAGCAATAGAGTCCAACAAAAAAATAATCTCCAGTCATATTTAGATATGCTGCCAGTACATGTAACTCTGTATGAATTGCAGGAGAAGTCATTTCTGGTCATACTGTAGGTGCTGTGAAGAGCACTTTTGGCTGACATCAAATACTGAAACAATACTAACTTCACGGACTTTAATTATACCCTAACTTAGGAATGAGGTCCATTCTCATCATGGTATCAGAAATGCAAAAAACTTGGAGAAATTAAACCAGGCAAAAACAGCCACTCATCCGTTGGAAAACTGTGAAACAAGATTGTTACAAGACTTTGTGAGTTCATGGCTGGTGTTAACCATAAAAGTCAAAGAACAGAAGAAAAGCCAAAAAGCAATACCCAGTACTGAAAATACTGAATCCAACCAGGAAAACCTCCTGTGTAGTTCTCAAAAGCTGATGTGCCAAAGCACAGGTGCAGAGTCTACTGACAGTATTCACGTGAGTGATTGTAACATACTGGCACATATCAATGCCATTCAAGGCAATAACACAGATTAAAAACTTTTTTTTTTTTTTGCAGAAGATAAGCCCCTTGCACCCCAGACATGGAGAAGCAAGCATTCCAAATCCCAAAATTCATACATATGAACTTCATGGTCATACAAAACTATGGAATGTAGGAACTCCCCAAAACACCATTTTTCAATATACAGCAATTCTTATATTTTATGTAATAAAAATCACTGTTCAAGGATACACAGAATAACCCCCTTAAGAGGTAGCAGGCTCCAAAATAATATTTTAAACATGCAAAATGTCGTTACGTGAAGAGTTAAGCCACATAAATTACAATACATCCTTTCTATTTTCCTGAGAACCACAAAAAAGAAATTCTGTCACTGGAGAATAAGATGGGGGATAATGAAGTAAATTTATTTACTTAACATGTTCTTACCAGAAAAGTCCAACTGGGAACAGAGCCCATCAGAAAAAAGTAACAATAATGTAAAAATACAACAATACAATATATATATATATATATATATATATATATATATATATATATATATATATATATATATATATATATATATATATATAATATGCAAGAACTTTCAGCACTACTAAAAATAACAAATATGTACATTGTAATATTTTGTGAAAAAGGACAAAGTATGACTTAGTAACTTGTAGTCAGTGCATTTTGTCTATTACAATACTGCACTTAGCTTTCAAGTATTACACAGTTTATGTGTAGACCATGGCAAACAAGTAAGCTTATAAGATAAAAACATACATTACAGAACACCATTTGACATAGGATGATCAGAGTACAGAATATTTACAGAAACTAGTAGAAGGAAATTCAAATTAGTTTAGTTGTCAGTAGTAAGGTACAGTGATAGGGAACAAATGAAAAGAAAGGCAGGTAAATTAAGAAGAGGGGGGTAGTAGATGGTAGTGTATATAGGGGTAAGACAGGGAAGGGTATATTTGGTCAAGACAATTTGGAGAAGGGGAGAAATGAAGTCAATGGGGAAAGGTTTATTTAGTAAGGATAATTTTGAGGGGAGAAAAAGAGATATAGTTAAGTAAGTTGGGCATACAGTGACTGGACTCTATATAGGCAAGTAGGAAAAGTTGGACGGATAGGACTTAGCCAGGGGTGCAGCAATGTGCTGTCTTTTTCAGTGATGCCCAAGACTCAATCAGCTTAGTTGACTCTCCATGTGGGAACAAACCTGGATAAAACATCTGACTTTAGCAGCCCTTGGATGCATGTGTGTATAAACAGATAGGTTAAGATAAAGGCTTCCAAAATAATTTCAATGGAGGGACAATGTGGAGTGACTAGATGCTTTGAATGCTCTTTAGTTGTATTTTTTAATTATTCAGTATAGTTTGACTAATTCTGGTGTTGTAATGTCTGCAGAACTATGTGTGGGCATCCCAGGATATCTCAGAAATCCAACATTGCAATAAAGGTTGGATTTTGTTGACATTCTCCAGGACACAAGAAAAGAAGTTGGAACAGAATGCTCCCTGGTTATAGGTTCATAGGTAGGTACTAGGTTATTGGCCCTAGGACCTATATAAGCCTAGCCAAAAAGGTACCCTGGCTTTCGCCACCCAAGAAAATTATTTTCCTGTGCTCTGTCGAGCAGAGCCACAGAAGTGATCCCTGGGTGAATTTCCTATCTCCCATCCAATCATCAAGATTTTTCTTGAAGAGGGCTAATGAGGAGTTGTATTTGTTATAGACAGTTTGTTCCAGAGTATGGGAAGTCTCTGGGAGAGAAATCTATCCCTCCAGCATGTTCTGTTTATTGTGGTGACAAGGTGTAGGTCCCTAGAGCATGTAGTTCAGAGGGATTGGGATTTCCTTAAGTGGAGCATGTCCAACAGCTCTGGGTTTGACATAGCTTTGTACGTTAGGCAGAGATTGCCTCTGAGTAGGTGATATGTGATGGAGTAAAGCTGGAGTTTTTTGTGACGGTCTGCATAGGGCATCTGTTTGAGGCTGGTAATCCTCTTTGTGAGGCATTTCTGCGGCCTTTCTAGTTATTGTAGATGCCTTGTGAGGTACACACCAAAAGGGGCGTTGTACTCTATAACGGGTCTAACGAGTGATGAGTAGATGGGAAAAATGACCTATTTTTTCCTGGATGAGAAACCTTTTGTGATGAGGTGTGCCACGTAGAAGGATTTCCTGACTACTGTGGCAATATGATTATTAAAGAAGAGACTACTGTCCGCCTGTGTCCCAAGGTGTCTTATCACACTTTCGGTGTTAAGTAGACTACCCCCTATGTGGTAGTTCATGGGTACAGAGTTTTTACCAAAAGGGATGACAATGCACTTTTTGGCACTGAACTTGAGGCCATGGCTTTGACACCAGGCATCTGTCTCAGTGAGGCCCTTTTGTAGGATGTCCATATCATTAGGAGTTTCAATTATGGCTCCTAGCTTGCAGTCATCTGCGAACTTCGTTAGCCTGTACTTCTGTGAAGTAGATACAAACAGGAAAGGACCCAGGACTGAACGCTATGGTACTCCACTTGTCACTGGTCTGAAGTCAGATTTGGAGTCTGCTACTTTCACAGTTTCACTGTCAATTGGCAATCCATCTTGTGACATAGGGATTTATACCTAGTTTAGTGAGTTTATCTATAATTCCAGTGTGGGGATGGTGTTGAAAGCCTTGGCGAGATCTAGATAGGTTGTTTGAACCACCTTACCCTCATCTATGGCTTTGGTGACCACTTCAAAGAAGTCTATCGGGTTCAGGAGACATGATTTGCCTTTTACAAACCTGAACTGGGTGGGGTCCAGAGTTTGGAGATTACCAATGTCATTGTTTACAAGTTCCATGATGATACGTTCCATAGCCTTGCAGATCAGGATCTTCAGGCTAATGGGGCGGTAGTTCCCGGGTTCTGTGGTGGCTCCCCCATTGTGGAGTGGGATAACCGTCGCCATGCGCCATTCAGTGGGCACAAAGCCTGAGGTGAGGCTATGATTGAACATGGTACTTATGAGGGTGCCAGTTCGTTCTGTAGTTCATGTAGAACACAGCCTGGGATGTTGTCAGGTTCCATGGATGCTGTGCTCTTGGTTTTAGAGAGTGTGGTTTTTTACCTGTGTAGCAGTGATTACAGGAACTTGGTATTCTTTTGGTATAGAGATGGGCCCTTTAGGGGGTGAAAGGGGGTAAAGTTAGCACTGAACCTATCTGCCAGGATGTTGGCAATATCCATTTGCTCAGAGTTACAGCACAATGTCACTAAATATACAGAACCGAGTGTGGCTATTGAGATTCTAGACATAGCTATAGAATGGTTTGTGGTTGTCTTTAGAATCAGTGGCAATTTTGTTTTCGTAACTAGCTTTGGAGGATTTTATGAGGGATCTCAGTTTTTTCCTGAGGCTGACCAGGGAGTTCCTCCAATCATGGGATTTTACTCTTTTTTGCAACAGTTTCTTTCTTCTGTTGTAGACCACCAGATCGGCTTCCTTTTTTTTGGAGGATACCATCTTGGTTCTGTTAGGGATTGCACAATCCATGCACTCATGTAAGTTCTATAAAGTACATTTGTGTAGGATTCAGCAGTCGTACCTCTATTGCCCATCTGCATGGGTGTCGTGAGGTTTGCCACTTCTGTCTCAAGAAGCGTGAAGTTGGCTTTGGAGAAATTTTTTACGGTGGTTTCCCTAATGGGGGTGGGGGCGGGTTGTGGATGTCTAGGGTGATTAGCTTGTGGTCAGATCTGACCAACAAGGAATTGACCTCTGGTGTGGAACACCGGTTGCCCATGTTGGTAATGACCAGGTCTAGGATACTGCTGCCCCTGGTGGGGGTGTGAATAAGTTGATCCAAAGTGTTGGAATTTATGAATTCCAGAAAACGTTGCACAAAACAGTTGGTACATGAGTAGTTTTCACAGTTAATGGTGGGGTAGTTGAAATTGCCCATTATTAGGGTGTTAAGTTGTACCCTAATATTTACCAGTGTATCAAGAAATGAGGAGTGGGAATCCTGGGGCATGGTGGGGGATCTGTAGCAAGCTACAATTTGGATTGCGGTCTTGCCCAGAGTTAGCTGCACTTGGATAATCTCGGATGCATTATGCTGAGCAACTAGCCTGGAGGTGTGGATATCCTTAATGAATATGGACACGTCTCTGCCTTTAGTGTTTCAGTCCAGGTTATGTGGCCGAAAAGTGTCGTATGAATTATAGCCTGGTAATGCAGGGGTGCTCTCCGGAGCCTTGAACCAGATCTCTGTCACTGCACAGATGTTGATGTTCTCCATTTTAAGGAGTGCCTTGAGTGAGTGCATTTTGAGGTTTAGACATTTAGCATTGAGTAGCATTACCCTCAGATTTTGCTTGCTTGTACCTGTTACGGTGGTGGGTTTGTCATTTGAACCTTGCCTAAAAAAAGGCACTATAGGGGTGGCAAAAGCCTTTGCCAGAGATGGCCTGCACCTTGTCACCCTTGGGATTCCGGATACTAGCTAAGCATTGTGGTCTGTCGATCATGTCATCCCAAACAGATACTGGATCCCCTTAGAATGACACCAGTAGCTTAGCCAATTGTTGAAGTCAGTCATTTGTTCTTGTACTCTGGTATCATTCTGGGTGATGGCAGGATGCTACTCAGGGCTAGAGTCATACCTGACTGAGCTACAAGATCAGACAGCTCCTCCTTGTCTTTTTTCATATAGTCCAGGGAGGTATATCTCAGGTCGTTCACACCAGCATGGACAATGACAGAGTCATATTTGTACTTGTGGAGTGACCTGAGTGCATGCATTATGTGGCAGATCGTGGCACCTAACAGGCAGTTGACAGTAACTTTCTCCTTGTTTAGCCTAGTGAGTGTAACATCAGTGTGCATGACGATAGAGTCATCTATGGCTAGAGTGTTGGGTATGTTGTTATGCCTTATGGGCTGTGGTTGAGTCGCACACTGAGTTTGTGGGCTATGTGTCATTTGGGTTGTGTTGGGGGGTGGAGGTTGCTTGCATTTCTGCTTTGGAGTCTCTGTTGCTTGGGCAGATTTTTATTGAGAGCCTCCATGAATGTAGGTGTGTGTTTTGTGTTTCTATGTGTGTGTTTTGGTGGTGTAGGCTTTGAGGGACTATGTGATGAGTGTGGTGTGGTGCATGTGTTTACCCTCTCCTCTTGACTGTTTAGTCCAGTCTTGGGTGAAGAGAGCTTTGCTTCTAGTTTGGCTAGGGTTGCCAGCTGTCCGGTTTTTGACCGAACTGTCCGGTTTTCAGACAAATTGTCCAGTTAAAAAATTTAAACTCATGAAGTCCGTTTTTTTTTTTGTGCCGCCAGAGGAGAGGAGAAAGTAAATGTATCCAGCTCGAACGGGAGCGGTACGATACACTACTAGCTACTACACAACAATGAAATGCTTTTAACTTCAGTATTCCTGGTAGCTACATAGTTTAGACAGTACATACATTAACTTAAGTGGCAGTGATGTAATACAAATGGACAAATTTTATTTTCTGCTATACGGATTGTAGAGATATCACTGGAAGGCAGTACTCCACGGTGGGAAAACGGTATTTTTTAGCTATCATTATCCTACCAACTACCAAGCAGTGACAAAAGAAATCTTATAGCAAGATTTAAAATGCTTAAGCACTCTGCCAACATTTTCCAGTGTTGCATTGTAGTACACTCAGACTGATTTTAGAACTTCACCATGCAGTGTAATACTGCTAGCAATTAACACGTCCTGATTTGTATTATCCTCATCTACTATGTTGAACCGTATTCCATGAAACAAATTGTGCAGCTTGCTTTTTGGGCACTTGCAGTTACCCAACATTATTTTGCTTTTACTTAATTCTGTCGCAAGGGACCACATTGAAAAATAAAACTATCTCTTTGCCATGTTCAGAAAATGGCAAGTGTGCTAGCTGCATGTGATTTCTTTTCCTACGTGCATCTTTCTTAGATCTAGAGGCTTGAGTCATCTTTCATTCAGTCTTATTGCTATTTTACAACTGCATAGCGGTCCAGTCTGCATCTTCGTAAACTTGTATTAGAGCGCATTGTTGTAGGAAGTTACCTGTTTTAACCCGCAACTTTGGCGTGATATAGAAAAACATTAATGAAACTCTTTAAAGTATGTGTGCTTTTCTGAGATTATGACGTATACTTTGAAAGTAACATAAAACATGTCACCTGTTAGAAATCCATTCATCCACAACCCCTTTATCCCATTTTTTGCATATGTGACATGTAAAGAAAAAGAGTGGGAGGTCAGTCGGACCCAGTACAAGATCTTAAGTACTAGCATCTGAAATATCACACTAGGGGCAGTAACACTTAGCTCAATTGACCCCCACCCAATACAGGCGCAGCCAAGGACTGAAACTTCCTAATCCGAAGTACAAAACGGAAAATACGTTACATCTTAACAACTGAGTACCTGTCCCACGCCCCAGTACAAACAGTATTTGACAGAACTTTCACAATGCAAGGGAATGTTAAGATCATCATTTCTGAGTGAGCAGTAAAGTGATGTTATTGACTTAAATGATCTTATGGGGTAAATCAAAACTTACAATTTTTTAATAGCAAAGATAACTGCTTACATTTTTTTTGGATTTTTTTTAATCAGATTTACCACCATGTGCACAGGCTGCTAGCTCTTGACCTTTTATCTCCATGGATCATCCATAATTAGGTTTAGGAACATAGAAAATAAATAACTGGAGAAAAATGCACCATATTGACACTTTTCATCAATACTGGTACTTACATCTGCAGCAGCCTAGCAGTGCAATTAGTGCCGCCTGTGTTCTTTTCTCCCCTTTAAGTACGGCTTAAGTCATCAAAGTGGGTGGTCCCATCAGCTGATGCCACTGTGATGTCACAAAATAGGTGGGGCATGGGCAGGAGAGGGGGTGGGAATGGGTGGAGTTATGTGTGATGCGAGGGGCGTGACTTTAGTCCAGTTTTAGCTGCAAAGAAACCTGGCAACCCTAAGTTTGGCTATATAAGTGCATCTCTCACAGGTTGTAGTGTTGGAGGAGTGGGTTGTCTGTGTACATGAGGCAATTGCTGCATTGCCCCAAGATGCCCAGATTCATCAGGTAGACAGGAGGAAACACCAGGACATGCCTGGATAGGTGCTTATTTATTAAGTACTAAAACCTGTTTTCCTCTAGACAAGTAAGGAAAGTTGAGTGTTGTAATTTGTAGTGTATTTAGTGCTTATGAGTTCTGAACAAGTGCTGAGCTCAAAGAAACAGATCTGAGTGCTAAAACTACAAATTTTCTCTTAGAACTAGCCAGTTTTTAAGAGCAGACATTATGGTGCAGGGAATACTTTAACCCTAGCTAAGCGGTGAGGGCTCAGAAGCTTACAAACAGTCCTGGATACAGCAAATCTGTATCTGGACTAAACTACTCACAGAAAAGGCAGGAAACAAGCTTAGAATTTTTTTTTTGTAAAGCTGAAAGGGAGTAAGGAGGAGCAGAATATAACTCACGGTTAAGAACTAAGTGGGTTGGCCTTCTCAAATGTTCTCCTTGTATTAGGTAGAATGAGGTAATGACACTAAACTGGGAGGAGTGTCCCAGATCAAATTTACAGTAGGGGCGACTGAAACTGCAGAATGGCATTTTAAAATTCAAGGAATCAGAATGGCACATCTGAAAGGAGGTAAATTTATTATGACATGAATCGGTTTGATAAGTATGTCAGCTTTAATGTTACATCCAGAGGTTTTACAGTAGACTGCATGTGAACAGCAGAATTCACACAGAAAGGGGCAAACATATTCAAAGAAAGGAATTCTATATCTTTGCAGCATAGTATTGCCTGGATTAGGGTTTAATCAAAATGAACAACACAACAAGGTAATGCAACTCATTCTACAGGTTTCAATGGAGACCATGCACAAGGACAGTTATAAAGAAAAAAAATGGAAGCATTGTATAATAAGGTAGAAAAATGGTAAATGGAGGTTTTGCAAAGGCAAAAGAAGTTAACTAGTTACTACGGTCACATAAGACTGCAGATTTGGAGTTTTGTTTACATAGCAATGGTAGAAGCAAACAGAAAGGAAGAGGAGGTATTAATGGAACCCATGTACAAAGAAAGTTCTAAAGAAAATGAAAACAGTGTATAATAAGGCAGATAAAACTTTTGCAAAGGCAAAATAAGTTAACTAGGAATACATAAGACTGCAGATTTGGAGTAAGGAGAAAGGGAGAGGAATTGGAGCACCAGGCAAGGAAGTGGTTCTTTCAGAGACTTTTCAGTCTCTTTAACCTAAACTACTCAGAGTAAGAAAAGCAAACTGAAAATTATTTAAATGAACAAAATAATGCTCCGGGAATGCTTACACCATCCATAAGCAGAAACTTCATGTGGTCAAGGCTCCTAAAAAAAAGTCTGCTATGGTCTTGCGAAATGGGGCAACAACAACAACAGAACTTCAAAATAACAACTTGTTCTTCATTAATATTTACAGAAACTGCAGAATCTGTTACTAAAAGGTATGAACACTGTGCCTATACAAACTCCAAACTGTGTTGAATTGTTGGTAGGTATGTATATAAATTTTGTAGGAAACTGACTCTCTTGTTTATTTTTAAAGGAAAAACATTCAGATACAAACAGTTTGAGAATGCTATTTAACTGATGAACTGCTTAATGCAGCTAATTATTCTGTCTGTACAGATGAGACATAAAGGTAATGTAAATATGCATTTTTTGAGAACAGTTTCAGATAGGAGTATAGATAACAAAGGGAACTGGGTATTTTTCGACAAATCTCACTGTATCACGTTTAAAGACATACTTGGTAATATGAATATGTGTAGTTGAACAGATGCCTTTACTTTGGGATAAGAACTTTTTCCCTTTTTTTAGCATAAGGGTGAAAAAAAGTACAATTGTGTACACTTACTATAAATGTAGATGTTCGAGTGTATTCACTGTTGCAGTCATTACATGTGGGTAATCTGCTGGCAGGTTGCCCTCCGGTGGCCTGATTAACAAAGTCTTGGGTCCTGCGTCGGTTGCTGTCCCTTCTTCCATGACGTCAGGTCGTCAGGGGTATAAAACATGCAGCCGATGCCATTACATCAGTTTTTCTTGCCCCAGAGGTCAGGTGCCCCCCAAATGGGGAGCCAAATATTTAGGTAATTAAAAAACACAAAAATATACCTCCAAACAAAAGCAAATACACCAAAATTCTTTTAAGCATAGTAAAGTAAAGTAGAGGTATAGTAAGAGAAAAACATGGGGTCGGAGGGAGGGTAACCAGGAATGCAACAATGAATACACTCGTGTACACTTACCATAAATGTAGATGTTCAACTGTACTATGTTCTTCGGGTTTCACTGTTGCAGTCATTACATTTGGATAGATTCCCAAAGCTATGGTTGGGAGGATGGATTTATACAGCCTTAGGACCAGCTATAAGGCCCTGCAGGACCAGCAGTGGCAAAGCCAGCTCTGGATTTAGAGAAGAAGGGTAAATGGTAATGTTTGGTGAACGTATGAACTGAGCTCCAGATAGCAGCTTCTAGAATGTCTCTGGTAGGAACACCTCTGGGAAAGGCTGTAGAAGTAGATGCAGCCCTGGTGGAATGAGATCTGATCCCCTGGGGGATAGTTTTACCATTATGCATATAGAAGAAACGAATACAATGACTTATCCATTTGGAAACAGTCTGCTTTGAAATAGCCTTTCCCTCTGCCCCTGCAGCAAATGCCACCAGTAGTTGTTCAGATTAGAGATTTTGTCCTATTTAAGTAAAATCTAAGTTGTCTTTGTACATCCAATGAATGCAGAATCAGGCCTCTGTCCACCATAGGAACTCTAGTTGCAGACAAGGTATGATAGGAATCATTGTTTATTTATTTATTTATTTATCATTTGTTGACCGGGAAAGTCCGACTAGGTTCCACAGAGCCTGTTTTCAGCGGAGGCCCGGGGAGAAATGCTCCAGATGCATGTCTTTGGAATGTGGGAGGAAACTGGAGTACCCAGAAAAAACCCACGCGAACACAGGGAGAACATGCAAACTCCACACAGAAGGCACCCCAGCCGAGAATCGAACTGGAGAACCTCTTGCTGTGAGGTGACAATGTTAACCACTGCACCACTGCGCCGCCCAAGGCTGTGACAATGTTAACTCCATAAACTTTTTAAGTACCACTGAAGTTTCCTCCTATGCAGTCTTGCATATGGAATTAGAAGAATGCAGGAGGCCATGAACACCAAGGCTTGCAGAATTTGTCTTGCAGATAGCAGGGTTTTTGTGGCCACCTGTTTGAAGTAAGTTACCAAATGAATTTGCTTTTCTGGCGTAAGGTAAGCCATCTGGGCAGTTGTATTCAAGCTTGCACCCAGGAATGTAATTTTTTGAGAGGGTACCAGTTGTGATTTATTTTTGTTTATGGTGTACCCTAGACAAGATAGAACCCTTTTTACAAACGCCAGATGTTTTAGAAGAATGTCCTTGTTTTCTGCCTGAATTAGACAATCATCCAGGTATGGATATATTTGAATATTTCTTTGCCTGCAAAATGCAATTACTGGAGCCAGGCACTTTGGCTTATCTACTGCATCCAGGGTCTTCACAAAGGGCAGTGCAGAGAACTGGTAATGCAAGTAGCCTGCTTTGAAGTGGAGGTATCTTCTGCAAGATTCCCTGATTGGGATATGCAGGTAAGCCTCTTTGAAGTATAGAGTTACCAACCAGGCATCTTTGCCTAGCATAGGAAGTAACGGTTGAAGAGTCAGCATCTTGAATTTTGGAATGTCCAGAAATGTGTTTAGAGTAGATAAGTCCAGGATGGGATGCCATGATTTGTCTTTTCTGGGTACCAGGAAAAGTCTTGAATAGAAACCTGGTCCCTTTTCCTCTTCTGGTACTGATTGAATAGCCCCCATGTTCATGAGGGACAGTATTTGTTTCCTTGCCCACTGATTTGGGGGCAGGTCTGGCCATCCATTTGGGATTGGCAACGTGTAGAAATGAAATCTGTATCCCTGGTATACTATAAAACCCATTTGTCCTGAGTTATAAGTTGCCAGTTTCTTGCATGAAGTGCCAGTTTTCCCCCCAAAGGGGCGGCTAAAAGGTAAGTGCTTGGTAAGTGTAAAGGAAGTCATTGAGACTGCTTACCATAGGGAGGTGCCTTGTTTCCAGATTTGGAGGAGGAGGCACCCCATTGTTTTGTTCTAAAAGTCCCTTGTGACTGAAACCTGGAGCCTTTGGAATGTCTGGGTTTGACTTGAGTGGCTTTCGACGGAACTGGAAAGGACCACTTCTTAGTAGGTCAGTGCCTACTAAATCTTGGAGGTTGCACTTGGAAGATTAAGCTAAATCTATGCAAACTGTGAAAGATTTTACATCTTTTTTAAAACTTCTTCAGCCTTATTACCAAAGAGACGGTCCTGTTGTAAAGGAGCATCCAACAATTTTGCTTTAACATGATCAGGCAGAGTTTGCTCTTTGGGCCAAGCATGCCTTCTTAGCACAGACCCAGTTACAGCAGCCCTGCAAGAGGCCTCCAAAGAATCAAAAACCACATTGCAAAGTATGTTTTCCAACTTGTTCAGCTGAATGCAATAAATCGAGTAAATCTTTATTTTCCACACAGTCAGAAATTAACATAATTTTCTGTTTAAGCAGTCCCATGATATGCTGTTGATATTTAAGCATATGAAATTGACAGTTTAAAGCCCTGATTGCCAAGGTTGCAGAAGTGTAAATCTTCTTACCCCATCTATCCAGCGCCATGGAATCTCTATCAGAAGGGGTAGGATTTTTAGCAGTAGAGGCCTTAATGCCCTTGGGACCCAGAGAAATGGTTTCAGGATCTGCAATAGGATTTTTGAAAAGGAATTTGTGAGAATCAGGAACCCTGTAGTATCTGTCTGGCTTACTAGGAGTCATAGGCAGAGAATCAGGAGTTACACTAAATTCTGAAAAGACATCATCAACAATGTCTAGAATAGGATGTATAGCCAAAGGCCTATGCTGAGGAAGAAGAAAATACTTAAGTCTCTTTTTAGATTCAGAGAAATCCTGCCTTTCCCAGTGGAAATGTTCCCTTAAGGTATGTAAAGTTTCCCCAAAAGAAAAATCCTTAGGGGGAGAAGAAGAAGGAATGGAATCTTCTGCATCTGAGTCCTCATAAGTAGGTATAGATAAATCATGTTCATTAGAAGAGTCAGAAGATATAGAATCCTGTTCAGAAGATTCATAATCAATGTCTTGCCTAGGCCTCTTAGAAGGGGGGGTGGTTGGCTACCTCTGATCAGAGTAATTAAATTTCAGCCATTTTGATCATTTGTTTTTTAGGCATTGGGGCCTGCACACATGGCCCAGGTGTCAGTTTTTTAGGCATAGATTTAGATTTTGGCCTTAGTTTTGAAGATGGCGTCGGTCTAATATACAAATCTGTAGGCCTGAAAACACCCTCAGAGGCCGTTGCCTGCACAGCGGCTCCGGACCCATCTAAGGTAGAGACATCTGCGGGTTCCATAATTGAAGCATCTCGCGGCATACTGGACTCCGAATGGGTCTCAGTAGAGGCCTGCAAATCAGAAATAGCAGGTATCAGGAGCTGCGAAAGCACCTCACTGAGTACCGGCGAACTGGCGACTGGCTTAGGAGAAGCGCCATCGTCAGTTTTGGACCTCGACGGTCTGTCTCTGTCTTTTTCTTTGCGTTTTTTAGGTATTCTGGTAGTCAGATCGCTAACTGACATTTCTGGATAATTAAAACGTGAGCCAAAATATTTAGAAGCAAAAATATACTGACGTTTAATAGTGCGTTGATTAAATTTAGCACAAAACCGACAGCAAGGTACGTTATGGTCAGGGCCTAGGCAAGGAATACAGTACAAATGAAAATCCTTATGAGGTATTTGCTTCCCACAATTAATGCAATTATTAACTTTTATTGACATCGGTAAGGAGCAAGAAAAAGTTTCCCCAACGGGGTACTTAGCTTTTTAGTTGAAGACTTCGGTTCTGAAACTCAAAAACGAAAATTTCAGGAGTCAGCTGACCAGCACTTGCGAACTGCTTCTACTTAGGGCACCGCGCGGCAAGAAAGACTGATGTATTGGCATCAACTGCATGTTTTATACCCCTGACAATCTGACGTCATGGAAGAAGGGACAACAGCTGACGTAGGACCCAAGACTTTGTTAATCAGGCCAACTGAGGGCAACCTGCCAGCAGATTACCCAAATGTAATGAGTGCAACAGTGAAACACGAAGAACATCTACATATTAAGAGACTGGTAATCCTGTTATGTATATCATTCCAAAAATACATAAACACTGTACTAACCTACCAAGATTACTTTGTCATTTGGGAATTATGTTAAATACACTGATGAACAAGATCTGTTGAAATGTGTTTCTGTACATATAAAAGGTACAAAACAGTACTAACATTAAGTTAGGAAACTGGTTTGGCAAGACAAATTACTATGTAGCAATGGTCAAAAAATCATTCTATACCAATATACCGCATAAATGGGGTTTGGAGGCAGAAGTTAAGTTTCTAGGTGATTATATTATTTCATTTTTAGAATTTTGCTTGTGACACAATTACCTTGCATTAGATGGAAACAGCTATAAGTGGAAAATATGCCCCCACATGTTCTTTGGTATACACAGGTTATTTTAAGAACAATTTTATATATAGCACATTTTATAGTCAGAATGTAGTGTTGAACACAAATTATGCAGATGATTTTTTTTGTAAAGGGGATGTTGAAAAATTTAAGTAGTTTTGTTTAAACTATTACCATGGCCTTTTTCACCAATGATTAGAAAAAAGACAGTGACTATTCTCTTTTATAGTCAGGATAACAGCAGATTAATAAATCAGCTATTTGATCTGCCTATGGTCCTTGATTCCCTGTCTGAAGGCAGAAAGACCAAACACTGGCCTTCTGACATTTGTGCTAAGTAGACAGATGGCATAAATGACTGCCTTAGGATGTTTAGTAAACATACAGAACCACTCATGATGTGGCCTGTACAGACTATTTGTCATCTTGGATACTGCAGGTCTTGAATCGCATTATAATGCAAAAACTGAATACTTAATGATGAAATATCATAAAGGGGAAATAATCCACAGCTTCATGTCAGCTTTCCCAAAAATGTCTACATCCCTATGGCAGGCTTAATAAACAAGACAGTTTGACCAAAAATAGATAGAAGTCCTCAGGAATGGAAATGAAGAAAGGAAGAGGAATCATTGTCTCTGTTAGTTTTGATGAATTGAAAGAGCATCATTTGTGATTCAGCCATAGTTGGATATTCAGAATGAAAGGAAAATACTCTTCTGTTTGCTGTTTTCTTCAGCTCTGTCTCTGTGCCCATCTGCACCTAAAACAGGAGTTGCTGAATACATATACTTAGCAAACACTACGAATAGCAAAAGCCTATTGCTGTCAGTGAGGAAAAAGTACAATGCATACAAATAAAGTTATAATAAACAGAAGTTATTTACTTACCATAATCACAGATTTGTAGGACTAGGTCCATATTCCTCTGCCTCTAAGACTAAGGCAAACAGGACTTAGGCAGCTAGGTACCTAAACAATTCCCAAGCCTCTTGACTCCTTTCCTTTTGCCATAAACTCATGTGCACAATGATCCTTCTCCAGAGCACTGTTATCCTGCTCTAAAGTGGTTTGAACAAGAAGCCAAGCAAACAGTGTACTCTGAAAAACCTGCCAAATCAAACTAACTGTATGGGGGGTTGTGGAGTTCATAGAGAAATAATGAGTTGTTTACACATCTACTTCATAATAAGTAAACAGTAAATAAGCTTTCGATATAAAAGGATCTGTCCATGGTCCTACACTTCTATCTTTATGGTAAGTACATCATTTTTGTCTGTGACAGGGCTGATCCATCTTCCTCCAACTCAAAGGCAGAGTTTCAAAACTTATCAAATTGAGTGGACCCTATCAAGAGTAGCTTTCATAGGTAATATCTCAGAGGATAGCTAGAACTGGAGAGCAGCTAGCCTGAAAAAATCTACAAAGATAAACACAAACGTCCTAACTACTACTTATTACTACTATAGAAATGTTTGTCTCAAGAGGTCGTATCCTTGGAACTAAAATCAAGTATACATTAAGCAGGCAATCCACTTGCAGAGCCATGTTTAAATATTATCTAGTTAAACAGGATCCCCAGTTGCACAAATGTGAATTTTGTTTTAAAATAAGTGAATTGGGCAAATAGGAAAAGAATATGCTGGAAACACTTTACAATTGAATTGCTGCAGAGACTAAAGAATATTTTTTTGTCAATGTCACAGGTCCCCTCCAAAAAGAGGAGAAGGAAAAAAAAACAAAAGAAAACAAGCAGATAAGAGAGAAAATAAATAAGCTTTAGATAATATTGCAAATATTCCACTTTAACAGTGATATGGCCTGACTGATCATCATCAGGCTTTTCAGACTAACGGCAAAATAGTTGGAATGTAGAATAAATGCTAATCTCAATGTAGGAGATCAAAACTTTAAAGGGGTTAGTAGGTAATGAACAACACTATAGGTCAATTTATTACTTTTTTATATTAATACCACCAAACAAAATAATAGGTTACTGGCTCAGGGTCATACAGAGTCTAAAGGGCACCTTAAACAGATAGAAAGAATGAGAAAGGGTAGGCATATGGTCTGATCCGACAATATACTGTTGAAGTTCTTTCTGGCTACTGCACTGGCAATAAAAAGAAAAATCAATATGAAGCATAATGTGTTGGCTATAAGTTTTGCAAGTTAGAGAAGTCTCAGGTAGACACTGCATCCTTACAAATATGTGCCTCAGTAAAAAAAAAAATGGTGCATGGGCCAAACCATCGGTAAAATTTGAAGTCTCAAGACTGACCAGCTAGAGAAACAACAGGACTGGAACAGATGATGCCTGTATAGCACAATATGCATTCCACTAAGCTGGGGGAGGCTTGGTGAGAAGGATGACATAAGCAGATCTATGAATAAATCCTGCAGTCTAATCAGAACAGGAAGGACATAAGTATTTGTTGGATAAACTGGAAAACATCCATAAAGATCTGTAAATAAATCTAGCCATCCATTCAGAACAGAGAAGGAAAGTAGAAGCCTTTGGATAAATGGGAAACATCCACAAAAAATGGATCCTACAAAAACATGTCTAAGATGCATTCTGCTATGATTAACCTGCCATGCAAAAAGATAGAAAAGATGAAAAAATCTTACAAAATCTAATTTACGCAAAGGTCAGAGATTATATTACAATGTAGAGAAACTTTCTAAGGTGAGAGTTTGCATTAAAAAATTACATAAGCTAATATACAAATAGGTTCATAGGATGATACTAGGCTATTGGCCTGGAGGCCCTTATAAGCCTAGCCAAGAATTTCGCCCATGTTCCCACAAAGTCAGCACCTGTTTGCTCTGTCCAGCAGGGACACAGGTGGGATCCCAGGGGTGTATTTTCTATTTTCCATCCAGTTGTCCAGGTTCTCTTAAAGATGGCTAGAAAGATACTCTGCTTGACATGAAGAGGGAGTCTATTCCACAGATGGGTGAGTCTTTGGGACACAAATCTATCCTGCCAACAGGTTCTATTAATGTCACAGACAATGTTGAGGCCTTGTGTGTGGGTTGCGTGAGTGGAGTTTGAATTACAGATATGCAGCAACTCCATTAAGGCTGGGTCTGAGATGGCTTGCATGCCAGACACAGGTCACCTCTGAGCAGTTTGTACCAGACTGAGTAGAGGGACAGGGCTTTTAGCCTCTCTGTATAGGACAGATGTTTGAGATCCTGGATTTTCCTGGTCAGGAACCTCTATGGTCTCTCCAGCTGCTGCATGTGCTTCGCATGGTTGGTAATTTTGTGCTCATGACTTTGCCTAAAAAAGGCACTATGGGGGGAGTAAAGAGACTTTGCCAGAAGGCTGAAGCCCAGGGGAGACAGGTGAAGGCCATCTCTGGCAAAACATTGTGGTCTGAGAATCATGTCCTCCCAGGCTGTCAGGTACTGGATTCCCTTGGAAAGACACCATAGGTTCATAGGTTGGTACTAGGCTATCAACCCTAGGGCCCATACAAGCCTAGCCATAACAATTCCCTGGCTATTTTTTCCCATACTATTTACTTCCCTGGACCCCTGTCTAGCAGGGCGACTGACGTGATCCCTGGGGTGAATTTCCTTTCTCCCATCCAATCGTCAATGTTCCTTTTGAAGAGGACCAAAGAGGCACTCTGCTTGACATGTATGGGCAGTCTATTCCAGAGTCTGGGGAGTCTCTGGGTCAGGAACCTATCCCTCCAGCATGTTTTGTTTATTGTGATGACAAGGTTTAGATCCCTGGAGCGTGTGGCTCTGAGGGATTGGGATTTCTTTAAGTGTAGCATGTCCAACAGCTCTGGGTTTGACATGGCCTTGTATGTTAAGCAGAGATCGCCTCTGAGTAGACAATATGCGACAGAGTATAGCTGGAGTTTTTTAAGGCGGTCAGCATAGGGCATCTGCTTTCGGCCTGTGATTCTTTTAGTGAGGTATTTCTGCGACCTTTCCAGTTGTTGCAGATGTCTTGAGAGGTACATACCAAACGGGGCGTTGTATTCTATAATGGGTCTAATGAGGGATGAGCACAGTGGGACAATGACCTCCTTTTTTCTGGATGAAAAGCCCTAAGTGATGAGGTGTGCCACATAGAAGGATTTCCTGACTGTTGTGGCGATGTGGTTATCGAAGGTGAGACCACTGTCCACCTGTGTCCCTAAGTCTCTTATTACACTTTCGGTGTTTAGTGTACTGCCACCTATATGGTAATTCACGGATACATGTTTTTTCCCAAAGGGGATAACTATACATTTCTTGGCATTAAGCTTGAGCCCATGGCTCTGGTACCAAGCATCTGTTTCTGTAAGGCCCTTTTGTAGAGTATCCACATCATTTGGGGATTCAATAATGGCTCCCAGTTTGCAGTCATCTGTGAACTTTGTTATCCAGAGTCCCTTAGTGTTGGCCTGTACTTCAGAGAAGTAGATGCCAAACAAGAGCGGTCCCAGGACTGAACCCTGAGGTACTCCACTTGTCACTTGTCTAGAGCTGGATTTGGAGTCGGCTACCTTTACAGTGCGGGTTCTATCAGTAAGCCAGTTAGCAACCCATTGGGTGACGTAGGGATTAATGCCCAGCTTAGTAAGTTTATCTATGATTCCAGAGTGGGGGATGGTGTCAAAGGCCTTGGCAAGGTCTAGATAGGCTGTGTGGACCACCTTACTCTTGTCCATGGCTCTGGAGACTGATTCGAAGAAGTCAATCAGGTTCAGGAGACAAGATCGGCCCTTCACGAACCCAAACTGGGTGGGGTCCAGTGTTTGAAGGTTGCCAATGTCTTTGTTTATAAGTTCCATGATAATACGCTCCATGGCCTTGCAGATAAGGCTTGTCAGACTGATGGGACGGTAGTTTCCGGGATCCAAGGTGGATCCCCCCTTGTGGAGTGGGATAATTGTAGCTCTGCGCCACTCAATGGGCACAAAACCTGAGGTGAGGCTATGATTAAACATGACACTTAGCTGAGGTGCCAGTTCATATTGTAGTTCATGTAGTACACAGCCCAGGATGTCATCTGGTCTCATGGATGCTGTATTCTTAGCTTTGTAGAGTGTGTTTTTTACCTGTGTGGCCGTTATTACCAGAATTTGGCAATATTCCGGCACTGAGATGGGCCATTTAGGGGGTGAGAGTGGGGTGAAGTTGGCACTGAATCGATCTGCCAGGATATTGGCAATATCCTTGGGATCAGTATATTTAATGCCATTCTGTTTTAGCTCAGAGCAGATCTGAGCATTGCCATTTAGATTCTTGACATAGTTATAGAATGCCTTGTGGTTGTCTTTGGAAATTTTATTTTCGTAACTAGCTTTGGAGGATTTTATGAGGGATCTCAGTTTCTTACTGAGGCTGGTAAGGAAGTTTTTTGTATCCTGGGATTTTCCTCTTTTCTGCAACAGTTTCTTCCTTTTGTTGTAAAGTTTGTTTATGGCAGGGGACTACCAGATTGGCTTCCTTTTTTTTTGGATGAGAGCATCTTGGTTCTATTTGGGATGGCACAATTCATGCATGAGTGGATGTGCTCGTACAGTGCCTTAATGTAGGATTCAGCAGTTGAACTTTCAGTTCCCGTCTGCATGGGTGTCATGAAGTTTGTCACTTCTGACTTGAGTAGCATGAAGTTGGTTTTGGAGAAGTTTTTTATGGAGGTTTCCTTACTGGGGGGTGGGGGTGCGATTTGGATGTTAAGGGTGATTAGCTTATGGTCAGACCTGACTAACGAGGGGGTGACCATAGGTGTGGAGCATTGATTTCCCATGTTGGTAATGACCAGGTCTAGGATATTGGAGCCCCTGGTGGGACTATGGATTAGTTTATCCAAGGCATTGGAATTTATGAATTCCAAAAACCGTTGGGCAAAGGTGTTGGTACACGAGTAGTTTTCTCAGTTAATGGCAGGGTAGTTAAAATCACCCAGTATTAGGATGTTTGGTTCTATCTTAATATTTTCCAATATGTTTAGAAAGGTGTAGTGAGAATCTTGGGGTATGGTGGGGGATCTGTAGCAAGCTGCAATTTGGATTGCAGTCTTACCTAGTGTTAGTTGCACCTGGAGAATTTCAGACGCATTGTGTTGGGCAACTAGCCTGGTGGTGTGAATATCCTTGGTGAATATTGACACTCCTCCACCTTTAGTGTTTCGGTCCTGCTTTGGTGGCCGAAAAGTGTGGTAAGAGTTGCAGCCTGGTATTGCAGGGGTGCTCTCTGGAGCCTTGAACCAGGTCTCAGTTACTGCACAGATATCGATGTTCTCCATTTTTAGGAGTGCCTCGAGAGAGTGCATTTTGAGGTTTAGACTTCTAGCATTGAGTAGCATCACCTTCAGATTTTGCATGCTTGTACCTGTTACGGTGGTGGTTTTGTTCTTTGAACTTTGCCTAAAAAAATTGCCAGAAATTGACATGAAATCTGGAAAGGAAAATGGTGGTAGTGCAATAGAAACAGGTACAAATTCCACAAGTAAGTTCCACAAGCAAACAAAAAACAAAAAAGGAATGGGACCAATTCTATAAATAAATATGGTAATACAGAATGGCCCAAGTAGCTGAAAGACCACATAATCTGCTTCCTTGGAAACATAATAAGGAGAAGGATTGAATTATTCATATTATTTTGTACCGATTCACAGCAGTAGTTGTAAAGAAAACTAAGCCCATTCCGTATCACAGTAAACAGAGAATCAAGGTTAAGCAGTTAACTCTAGAATTACTGCATAAAAATAGCACTAAAAACAATACTGATATAAAGGACAAAAACCTGAGAACTTACCGACAGACATATTGGGAGTGAGAGTTTGAGCAGAAAATTATGATAAAGTTGAGGTCAGAATTCTGGATATTGGTAGCATCCTCTATAAAAGCTATCACCATGGGGCTAAGCTTGATGGCTGGAGCTCCCCAAGAATAAGTTTAATCATGCATCTATTTTACCGGTACAGAATAACATTTAAACATCCAGTAATGTACATTCTCTTTTTCAAACACTAACCAAAACAGTTTTTGAACATCAACAATAAAACTTTCACAGTTTCAAGCACAATACACTGCTACGAATATATTTATTTTCATTAGAAAATCCCATTTATAACAGAAAACTAAATGAAACATTGTAACACCACATAACACAATATGCTAAAAAAATGAAAAATGGCAATTCCCACAAAAAATAAAATACATATTTACACCTAAGAACAGGAACATCTAAATCACATATAAAATGTCCATTCTCAATTATCCGGACTTAATGGTACCCCAAATAATTAACAGTATCTGCAAAACAAGAATCTGATGCAAAGAAAAGGCCCATGCTGAAGGGAAGCAGGTAAGTCAAAACCTTCTAAAACTGTCCTGAAAACCAAAGGTCAGAACTGACCATAAGAGACAAAGAAAAAACATCAAAACCGTGAAAGAAAACTCTGCATATACAAACTCTGCAAAACAAACAACAAAAGAAAGCCGAGGGCCATTTATAGATTTATCTGTTCTTACACACAAAAAAAGAGAGCTCTGCAGAAGGGTCATTCTGGCCACAGATTTATGGGTATTGGGTCAGGTGTCCTGGGAAAGTTTTAGATATCAAGCTCAGTCCTGCCGGCCTTAGTCCTAGAAGTATAAAAAGACAAACCAATTTTCTTCTCATAAAAAGTTATGCACTTTTTATAGTGTACATCTAGAAAGAGGTGGGTATAAACTTTGTAACAACAGGTTTAATGACAAGCATTAGAACTGCTTGACAAAGTTTCCCAATCATGCTACACATCTTCCCTCTTTCCCATAATGCACTGTGGTTCCTTGTCTCTCAAGTTCTTCTGTAGGTGTGCTAAGAAACACATAATAAGCAAGAGAAGCGAAAGAATGGAAGCTTTACAACTGCTATGCTAAAGGCAGGGAACAGACTTGAGGGTATGTTATGAAGGAATTACCTACCTCTTACAGCTCTACTGCTACAAGTAAATAGCCTTCATACTGGACAAGAAGTAGGTCCATCCTCTGTAACATCAAGACAGAGGCCAAAGCAAATCTTCCTAAGTGGACATCCACAGTAATACAGTAACAGTATATGTAGCGAGACAACTATCTAGCTAGTGTCAATATGGTAATTTTCTGTCCTAGCTTTGTTATTGAAAATTTTCAAAAAAAAAAAAAAAAACTGTCTTTGCAGATGGCTTTATGCCCATCAATGGAAAATCCAATCTCCCTATCCACATTTATGCAATGGGGCAGATATTCTCCTGGTTACCACATATGTGAGATGACAGGTAAGCAAATAGGCTGACGCAGGTTGGACTCTGTGGTGAATTTAGGCAAAAACAAAGGTTAGTTCTGACTGTAACTTTATCTCCAAGAAACAGCAAATAAGAAGGATCAGCTGATACAGCAGAAAGTTCAGAAGCGCTCATACATTAGGTTAATAGTAGAAAAAAAGTGCGTCTTCCAGGAAAGGAATTTTAAATCTTCCAAAGATGTTGGCAGAAATGGAGGGAAGGGAAGGTTCTCTAGCATGAAATACAAATCCCTAGGTGGTACAGGACCTCATATGGAAAGAGGAGGGTTTCAGTAGAAGAGTCCCTTTCAGAAAGACCTTGCATACCCTGGGTGATGCCAGACAGGTTCCAGATTTAATTACTCCTCTTTAAAAGTCCATCTCATGGCCATTTCCAGTTTCCATTTAGAGCTTGATTCTTCCAAAGAGCAGGAAAAGGCCTTATTTCTCTTTGCAAGCATTAGACAAGAGGTCTAAGTCCATTCCTCCTTGTATGTGTTATGAGTGAATGGCCTATGTGAAGA
The DNA here is from genome assembly GCF_019279795.1 of Protopterus annectens. NCBI lineage: Eukaryota > Metazoa > Chordata > Ceratodontiformes > Protopteridae > Protopterus > Protopterus annectens. Next base: position 604,493,471 of record NC_056751.1, read on the forward strand.
TGACATGATCTGTATAACTCAGGTGCACAAAAAGGGGATTACTGACATGGTGGAAATGGAAAAGCCAGTCCAATATTCAGAGGGAAAGTAAGTCTCGGTGAAGCCTACCAGATGAATGGGACAGAAGGGTCTCTGCTGGGACACAGTCATAACTGTTTCAACATAAGGTACGGATGAAGCAAGGGAAAACATGCCCAAAGCCAGAAGGTTGCTATTAGGAAAACTTCTGCCTTATACAGTTTGCTCTTCTGAATGAAATTCAGTATCAGGAGAAATGGGGAAATGTAAAGGAATTTGGGGTCATTTAAGAATGACACCATCTTTTGGATAACCTCACAAAAGTAGAACCAAAGAGAAAAAGTTGCTGCATTTGGCAGAGCTCAGAGATAAGAAATGGTTATGTTGTGGTTTGCCCCATACATAGTATAATTTTTAGTCACCATGTGGCTGATGGACAACTTATAGTGCATAAGTAGACAGCGAATGGTCTTCCCTTGGAATGTGACTAGTAACTATTAAACAGTAAGACTGGATTATCATGTGTCAGACTCTCATATGCTATCAGTGAAGGAGTAAAGGTTGGGTCCTCCCTTGCTTTCTGATGAATCACACTACCATCATTTTGCTGGAGTGAATGATTATCATGGCCCGAGTAAGGGAGCCGTGAAAGGCATAGAGAAAAATGACAGCTCATGTCTGCAGGGTACTGATATAGATGCTGGACTAGTGGAACATCTAAACACCTTGACTAGTCTTACCCACTGTACAGCCCCACCCCACCCTATGACAAAAGCATCTTTAGTGACCAATGTTTTGAGGGTTGGCAAATGGAAGAATTTCCTATATCAGAGTTCATAGGACTGCCCACTATTGCAGGCAGTGTTTTTTGCAGGTTTCAAAGATTCTTTGGAGAAGGGACACAGGATATGAGCTCTGGGACCATTAAACTTGTGTTGCCCACTGCAGCACGCTCATCTATAGCTTGACTTGTGATATTGTTTGAATGAATGTAACCAGAAGTCCTAAGGTTTTAGGCAAACCTTAAATGGTACAGTGCTTGAATTTAGGATCCTGGATAACTTAGCCTGGTGACATAATATCAGGTGTCGAGGAAAACATACCCAGCACAGGACTGTACCCAACTGCCCTCTTGTGAAGATCAGCAACCAGATGGTAGCAAGTGATGTTTCAAATGATTCATTGATGTTCTGAGGGGAATTAAATGATCTCAGCAGAGACTGCCTGGACAAAGTCAGGGCCTGAAGAGATGGAGAAGAAAGTAGCCAACAGTAAAAAATGTGAAGAGATCTTGACTCCTTATAGTCTCTAGACAGTGTCAGAGCCTGAAGTTATGGAGAAGCAAGTTGCCAACAGTTTAAATGTGGGAAGACCCTGAAAGCCCCTGGAATGCTGCTATTAAAAATGTATACTTGATGAACACATGGTGACTAAAAGGACATCAAATGGAAGTGTCTAAAACAGTTCCCTGTTGAAATGTTGAACTTGAAATGCCGAGTGCAGGCACAAGGAAAAAAAAGATCAAAAATGCAGGAGAAGAGTGAATCTTGAACATCACTCTTACCTTTTAAACTTCTTTTTGTAAGGGTCAATCCCCTCTGCACCCCCCAATGTAGAAGCAAGCACCCCAAACTCCCAAAATTATATACTAACTCTGAGATCACTATACCTCAAAGAAAAAGGAATATTCTGAGAAAGAGTAATCTTGGAATTAGTATATGCAAGTCCATTTTTACAGCCATTCAGTCTCCGTATTTCAAAGCTCACTCTAGTGGGTCTAGACATTTCAAACGTTTACCATCTAGAACTTGTAATGACTGGTCTATAAGTGGAAGTACACTGTAGACTTTTTGGTAATTTAAATGTGTAAATAGGTACCATGGACATCTAAAAAGCACATCCAGTCTCCCCTTGATAAACATGAAAAAATGGACAGCACCATGAGAATTCCAAAGGTTTTTTTAGTGAATGAAGGTGTTTAGGCCACTGAGGTCTGCAATTGGCCTGAGGTCTTCTATCTTTTGGGTACTAAAAATAACCTAGAATAGTATCCTAACATTTTCTTGTCTAGTGGAACCTCCTGGGTGGGCTTGTTTTAGGAATAGAATGAAAACCCCCTTACCTGCAGAAGTTTTCTCACAGAGTGAGATAATGGTCAAGGGCTGAGATAGTGGAATGAGAGGTTACCACCAGTCCTTGGTAATGGTAGTCAATGTAAAAAGGTGGGAGGAAAGAAGGCTCTCACCTGCTTCCAGAGTGAAGATCAGGCCAGGTCTCATGACTGCCAGTATTCACATTGGATAGACCATTGCTTTGCTTAAAATAGGCATGGTGCTTGGGCTTCATTCCAAGTGCCTCTTTCTAAGGCTTTTCCTGTGTGTCATACTAAATTAATGTGACACTGATTCATTTGCATCTTAAAACAGGTATGTTGTGAAGGGTGGAATTTCATACTTATAGGTATAAGGATATTGCCCTGATTCTCCAAATTTTCAAGGTGTTCCTGTATCTCTTTGCCACAGGTGTGCAGACTAAGAAAAAAGGCAACCCAAAGGGTCAATTTAGTATCCTCTGTGAAGCATTTCCATTCCTTTCAAATCTTCCCAGCTACTAGGTGCACACTGCAGTCCCTGCAATAGCATTATCCCCTTTTATGGAAAAATCTTAAAATGTGCGACAACTGTGGTATAACTTCATATCACTGGTCAGCTTGTAAAACACTTTTTAGGATCCAGTTTGGAATTAGTGTTACTGTTTTGCTCCAGGTGGGAGAAGCAACAGAGGAAAGTAAAGTTGTGTAAGTAAACTTTTCATAATGGCAGATGTAATGGATTATTTTTGCAGTAGCCTAAATAACACAGGTTTACTCCACCTGCACAGGCCAGCTTTGAAAAGTTTTGGGCACCGTTCAGGTTTTCCTCTTGCCAGGAGCACACACAGTGGTCCTATAAAAGGCAAGAGGACCACCAAAAGCTTCAGCTCAATTTTTGCTAAGAAGGCAACAGCCCTGAATACATGTTTTAGGAAATAAAGAAATCTATTGTTTAAACTGTATACAAAATGGTGAAAGGAACTACACCTTGGCAACATATCAGGAACATGGTAGAAGAAAAAGAGGGTTGGAAGGAGGGATGATAACTGCAACTGTGATGCATTAGAAAATCTGTGGTTAAGGTAAGTTTAATTACAAAATTGTACTTACTGTGTTCAAAATGATGAATCACTGCTGCAGTAGCCTAAGCGATGTGGGCAGACAACCATACAATTACATTCCAGTTCACAGTAATGAAAAAACATCTGTCTTCCAGGGCTGTCTGCAAGGAGTCCTAGAACAGAACTTCTTTAATTGCCTGTTCAGAAAAGAGGCAAATAGATCTAGTTGAGGTGTTCCCCACAGGTGGATCCGTTCTTGGAAGACTCCAGGATAAAGTTTCCATGTGTGAGAGTCTATCCTGGTCTTGCTGACCTTGGCTGCAATAAAGTTTCATTCTGATGGACTGTATGAAGCCTGAAAAGTCAGACTGATTTAAATCTCTACCTCCTAGGCTATCACAGCCAGTCTGCAAAGGGGGTAGGTTCTGATACTCCTGTTTTTTTATGCACTACATCACTGCAGTATTGTTTATGTACACTAGGAGAGGTCCTGGGGACCAGGGGTGATTCAAGGTCTTCCAGGCCTTGATAACAGCCAACATCTCCCTATAATTTATGTGCTTCTGTCTGTCTGCAGGATCCCACAGAGTTTGTGCTTTTATCCCATTTGAAACCACACCCCATGCCACATCCAAAGCATCTGTGGTGACTGACTGGACAGGGGATGGAAGGGAGAATGGAGGACCTAGATTAGTTAGCTATCTGGTCTAACCGCCATCTAATTTCCCTCTTCACAAACCCCAGAACTGGAATCTGAAAAGTCAAAGCATTTAAATGCTGAATCCAGGCTAATTTGAGGTATCACTGAATTTTCCTCATGTATTGTCCTGCTAGGGCTATAGCATGACAAGATGTCCAATATTCCAAAAAACTATCTTGCAAATATTTGGCTTTTACTGGAGTAAGTCAGAAACAACAGTTGGAATATTTCTACCCCACAGTCAAGTCCAACAAACATCCCAGGAATTCTATTTACTGTGAAGGGATGAGATAAGACTTCTACTAACTGATATGAAATCTCAGACTGAACAGAAGTTCCTTGAGAGTACTGGAGACTCTTATCAGCTGGAAAGACAATCAAAAAAGATAATACAATTGGAAAGATATGAGAAAATGTGCATACCTTGTGCTCTGCAATAAGCAATTACTGGATCTAGCCATTTTGTAAATACCTTTGATGCAATGGAAAGTCCAAAGGGCAAAACAGAACTGGTAAGATTTGATGTGTCTTGACTTACAATAAGAAATACTTGTATGACAATGGGAATGTAGTAATAGATGTCCTTTATCTCTAGCTTTAAGATGAAAACTACAGCTGCTATCAATGGGACTAGATTCAGAAGTGATAACATCTTCAACTTATAAATCTTGATATTAAGGTTTAAACAGTAAAAGATCCAGTACTGGCCTGCGGGACTCCTTTTGACTGGGGGCCAGACAAATCCTTTGCATCAAAGACTGAGGAGCACAAGCTATATTACTCCCTGTGTCATCATGTTGTTCAGAATGGGAGGAAACAGAGAAATATGGTTCCCTGGGCAAGAGGAAATTCACAAGGACTGAGCAGGGATACACATTCCCAGGAGTACATTCCTTGGAATACCCTCATAACCGAACTGTCTAATGCCAAAATTACAGCAAAAGTCAGAGGGAGGTGGAGAGGTTGCCAGGATGGGTTGGATAATCATGTTGACTGGGAAGTATGTCCTTGAGTTTTTTTTAGGCTTTTCCCTTTGCATACTGACCCCTTGCTGTTTAAACTGTTTGTTTGAAAAGGGGGCTGACGAGGTGGAAAACTGTTACCTGGTTCAAAAAAGAAGCATTAAAAAGCTCAGACTTTACTTGATTCAGAGGATTTTGAGACCTAAACTGAGCAAGTCTCAAAAGTGAACCTGAAATAGTCACTCTGGAACACAGTTAGAAGGCATCATAGGTACACTTCAGAATATCCTTAGTCACCCGATTAACAGATGTTAACATTTTTTTACCTTAGAAAATATTAGATTAGATAATAACTTCTGTATACTTTCAAAAAAACACAAGAAAAAAAAATAACAAATGGGCTTGACAATTTAAAATATTGATAAGCAGAAGTACTAAAAGCATACTTCTTCTTCCCCAACTTATCCATTGCCTATCCATCATTATCTGAGGGAAGGGGGTTAGAAGCAATAGCTTTTCTGGCAGCAGCAGATTTCGATAGAAAGATGGCTGCTGGGTTTGCCTTGCGATTAGAAAACAAGCACTTATAAGACTGACGTACTGACTGGAATCTATGAACTTTTTGGCAGGCAAAGTCTGTCCTGTCAGGTAAACTGACAGCAGTAAGAAAAATCATTCTCTAAAGCTGGTGAAACAGGAGGAATCAGAGTTGCTTTAAGTCATCTGCAAAAGTCCTAGATGATTCACTCTATTCCCAATGAAAAACCTCTCTAACATTAGATAAAACCTCTGAAAAGCAGATTTCTTCATAAGGAATGTCTGTAGGAATGCCTTCTTTAGAATCTGAAAGCTCAGACTGAATAGAATCTTCAGAAAACACTCCTCCCCGTATAAAGTTTCACTCTGACCAGAAAATCCTGTCAGTCTGAGAATGATTTTTTTTTCTGCCTGAGGATTGACTAGGTATTGAAAAGGCAGCCCTCAGTTCCTTAGCAAAACCCAGTTAATCAACTCTATCCATAGTGATAGAGACAGGTTAACAGATTGGGGGAACACTGCTTGGTGAGAAAAACTAATAGGCCTTTTAGGCGCACTGGTCCTGACCTTTCCCTTTTCCAGTAAGTGACAAAGGTAGTTCTCTCTGGCCCACACTGGACTTCTCTAAATTAGTAGATGTGTCTACCCTCCAGTCGTTGGAGTCTGCTAAGCTGCACTTAGAGGACCAGGGATGACAAGATAGCTGTGGAACAATGAACGGCTACAGCAATGTCATTCACCAGAGACTTGGGCAAAAAACAGCCAGAAGCACCTACAAGATTCCTTAACAATTCTCTTCTTTTTATGTATTGGGGGAAAGTAGCACAGAGGAGACAGATTGTCTCTCCATATGTAAGGCAAGGAGGAAGAACTCAGTGAGGATATAGTGTACCTTGATGTGTTGGTAAGTTAAGTGAGAGAAGAAACTGGCAGTTCTCCAGTAAGTATTACACTGACAGTACCCCACAAGCACAATATCCTTTCCCCAACAAACTAAACACAAAACTGATGTATTTTTTACTCATAAATAAACCCTTTTTCTCATAAAAAAAGTTCAAAAAAGCACTTGGTAAGCATAACAATAATTCAAATGTGTCCACCCCTTTTTTTTGTTTGTTTCCTAGGCATGGGCACCTGTGCACACAAAAAATTCTTGTCAAAAAACAAAATATTCAACATAAAATTCAATTTAGAAAGGAAGGCCTTCCCCAAAGATTTATCTTCCCATCCTGAAGATCACAGCTGACAGGTGAACTACCAAAAAAGTTCCCACTTCAGCTGCAATAAAACTTAGAAGCTTTTGGTTCTCATTTTGCCTTTTATAGGTGCAGTCCACAAGCCCCTAGAAGGGAGTGGGGGGTGGGGTGTGCCTAGCAGGCTCCCAAAAGCTTTTGGAAGTTAACCAGTGCAGGTGGGGTACAGCCATATAGCTTAGGCTGCTGCAATGGTGATCATTTTGAACATTTCCACAAAAAGTGAAAAGGTTGCAAAATGAAGGCTCAACGATACACACAAGAAATTGAAAAATGGGCATTAACTGAAAGCTTTGCTATTTCATGCAATAAAGTGAATTTTGCGTTAAATTCTGTGCTGGTGTTGGAGGGCTCCATTTTCTCTTTCTGATCACTTTGAACACTACTGATTCCTAGCTGCCAATGATGTGTGTGTGTGTCTGTGTGTCTGTGTGTGTGTGTGTCTGTGTGTGTGTGTGTCTGTGTGTCTGTGTGTCTGTGTGTCTGTGTGTGTGTGTGTGTGTGTGTGTGTGTGTGTGTGTGTGTGTGTGTGTGTGTGTGTGTGTGTGTGTGTGTGTGTGTGTGTGTGTGTGTGTGTGTGTGTTGTGTGTGTGTGTGTGTGTGTGTGTGTAGGGAATTTCCCAAAATGGTCTGGTTGCTAACACCTTTAGTTTAAATTTCAGACCACAGGACCATACAATGCTCTATTGTACTGAGCTGCTAAACGAGTTATGTAGTCCATCTACCAATACAAGGCTATACTTACAAGCCTACTGACTTCTGCAACAACTGGGACAAGACTTTGCAAATCACTAAATGGCTTTCAACTCACTTTTCTGGATCCAGTTTGGGGTTAGTGCTCTTGCTTTGCTCCTAGTAGGAGACGAAGCAGAGGGAAAATCATTGCTAATCTTCCTAGACACTGCCATTTGCTGGAACCACACATGACAATTCACTAGCAATAGGTGAATTCATAGTCAGGCACACACATTCTACTTGACACAATGACCACAGAGTGGGCCATTGTCAGCAATCTCCAGAGAGCCAAGATTCATTAAGTAACCATATCAAGGGTCTATATTAGATAATCAAACTTTCAAAAGTTCGACTGTCATATAGTCGACACTATATGATCAAACTTTTAAAAATTCAAACATCTAATAAAAAAAAAAAAGTAAACTACACAAATAACCTACCTGAATGTTTTACACAGGGGGGCAAGCCCCCCTGCATCCCACCCCCCACTCTTTAAATATACCAACTCCGAGATCGCACTACAGTGCAGAAAATGGAAATCTTCCCATTCCGCGCTGTATGGAGATCTCTGTTAAAACGTTCAAACTTTCAAAAATTCGATCATATGGTGTCAACCATATGACACTTGAAATTTTGAAAGTTTGATTATCTAACATAGATCCCCATATCAATTAGGTCCCTTTCACTCCAAGTAAAAAAAATAACCTCACAGTCACCCAAATCAAACTAATGAAACAACTTAACTCTCTATTAATAACATTTTTATGGTTTCCAAAAAATCCAAAGATTTCTCATTCATGGCATTACAGAAGTTGGGAAGAGGGTGGAATCTCATTTTCACATCTAGAACTATACTGAATCAATTGCTATTTAGCCAATGACTTATAATGTTAAAAATAAATATACTTCTAACTGGAAAAATCTACATAAAGCAATATTACTAGACAATTGTGAGGAAACAATAAACAATGATATGTTTTCTGAAGTAGAAAAAGTTTACCTTGTCATAAAAAAACATTTGCTTTAATACAAGTAACAAAAACATTACATTTAATACAAGTAACTAAAACATTTCTCTCCATTTGTTAATTACATAGTAAACAATTTCAAACAGCTAATGTTCAAAGATAATAAATAAAAGATTTCTAATTTTATAATGTTTCCCATAGCATTAACAAATAAATGCTTAGACTCTTATAACATGAAAAAAAAATAGAAGGAATGAAAGGAAATGGGCTAGTTTTCTGGTATCAGATCAGACATATATATACATTTATTACTACATCTATATTGTTTATATACAAACAAGGTATCTAGTTCATATGTACATGGGTTTTGGTCTATATACTTTCTGTGTATGGAATTTGTTAGGAGTTTAATTTATAAACATCATTGATTTATAAAGTGATAGAATATATTTATTAAATGTATGCATATTTCTGGAGTACAATTTGAAAAATAACAATTCATTATATTGTGTTGAGTTAAATATGCTATTATTCTTCATTTTATGAATTTTATTTTTTCAAATAATTGATTAATTACTTAATTATTTTATTGATTTGATAGTGGATTTTATCGGGTTATATAAAGAAAGACAAAGCTGGGAGTGTTTTGTTAATTGACTCTGACGAAGCCAGTTGTACTGGAGAAAGCGCTCAGTCTATGTGTACCTTTGGATTAAACTGTATTTAATTCTACTCCTGGTCGGTGCCTCATTGTTGGAATTCGCTAACTCTGTGGTTGATGGTATTCGTTTTTGCTTTTTTCGTGTGTTCCTGCCTTGGAGCTGTCTACTATTTTGCTTTGGTATCAGATTCTTGATCACAATTATATACAGGAGGCAACCTCTCTCATAGCAAGATATAACATATATCAAAACAAGTGGTTAAACATACACACTTTTAGAGAGCATATAATTAATGAGTTTAAAATAAATTAAATAGTGAAATCCACACCTAGACCCAAAATTCCAACACTTTTTTGTGAAATCAGTACACTATGTACAAATGATGGACTATCAGTGTCAAGGTTATACAGGACATTGCAAATGGATTTCCCAGCTCCAGATGAGTCCCTATGGATCTATGCATTAAAAATTAATAAATCTAGCTTTTCAGAAAAAGAGAAATCAGTAATACTTAAATCAGGCAGTAATAGTACATCATCTTCCTTTTGGAAAATTTACACATGGAAATTTATTCACAGAAATTTTTCCACACCCCAAAAAATAGCATTCAGGCAATGAGACATTATTATGTTGGAGATGTGAAGAAGCAGTATATGCAGACTGGGTACATATGTTTTTAAAATGTAATACTGTAATTCCCTTTTGGTCGGAATTCAAATCCTTTATTAAAGTGTTGTGGTCACATAAATGTGAAGTCACTGAATCATTGTTATTATTTAATGTTCCGATTCCAGTGTATGTTCCAAGTACACAAGTGCACCTCCTTTGGTCCCTTCTTGCAACAGCAAGAAAACCCATTACCTCAAACTGGAAAAGTAAGAAAATTACACCTTCTGTGGAATTTATATCACTGGCCAAAACGGTTTGTAATACAGAATTAATGATTATAACTTTAAGAACTACAAGAATGACACACACACAAAAATAGCTTGGTTAAAACTTAAAAAAATTGTTATATAAAATGTGAATGTATTGACAAAGTTACTTCTGTTATGGACATTGTATATAGTTAAGATTTGTTTATATTGTTTAACATTTTTGTTGCATTTGTATTTATGAAAAATCAATAAAAATATGTGAAAAAAAAGAAATACAACCAAACTTAGCCAACAAACTGATTTACTCCATAAAATAAACTAGACACTCCTAAAACTACTAACTCTCAATGATGTTGTCCAATACTTCAATAATACCTTCCTGAAAATACCTGATACTCTAGCCCCACTACAGACAAAAAGGGTAAAACAAAATACAACCCCATGGATAATTGAACACTGCATTAACCTGATGAAGCAATGAGACCTAGCCTGGAACACTTGAAACAAAACAAAACTAAACAAATCTTCTCTCTTTTAAAACCCGCCACAACAGCGTAACCAAACTAGTTGACAAAAGTAAAAAATTCTACTACATTGACAAAAGTAAAAAAATTCTACTACACTAACATTCAGCTACAACACAAATGCAACCCTAAAAAATTCTGGCACTCTGTTTGTACCTGGGTTAAGAAGGATTGATACTAAGAGCACTCCCCTCTTCTCCTAATGCTCCCCATCATTAATAACAGAAGAATTTAACAAACACTTCCATAGATGACTTACTGATTTCTAATACTAATTTATCACCCCCCCCCAATAAATCTCTCTTACTAACACCAGCAACTCCTCTCCATCCAACTCAGACAATATCACAAGCAACCCACATTACTGACCTTTTTCTTCTTTCAGCCTACAGCCACTTCAACAATAAAAAAAAAACTACTGCTCAAATTAAAATCCTGCTACACATCAGCAGATAATCTCTCACAATACATAAAACGTGCCACAGATTCAGTCGCTTATCCAGTCAGTATCCTCATAAATAGACCTCTCTCTGAATCCACAGTTCCAACCATATGGAAACTGTCACATATAACCCCAATACATAAAGGAGGGAACTCCACTGAAATTTCCAATTTTAGCCCATATCAATATTATCTCCCATTTCAAAAATTCTTGAAAGGTGCATCCACCAACAGTTAATGAAACCCCTACTTCAAAACAACTTGTTTACTAACTCAGATCTGTGGATGTGCTGTGTCCAGCCCAGAAGCCATGCTATTAACCTTTACAGACACCATAAATAAGGCTATTCTCCTCTGTGTTCCTGAACCTCTCAAAGACCTTTGATATAGTCTCACATCCTTTACTCCTTGATACCCTCATCCAACACAGGCTGCTCCTCTACCACAATACAGTGGTTTCAAAACTACATACAAGACCAAAGGCAAGGTGTTAAATGGCCCAACCAACTCTCCCACTTTTCTCACAACCCAACTAGAGTCCCCCCCCCCAGGCTCCATCTTAGGTCTACTATTGCTTAACTTAGTCACCAATAATCTACATACCACATCTTACCCTGGAACACTTATACTATATGCAGACGATTCCACCATAAGCTGCACCTCTTTCACTCTCCCAGAGTTACTCAACAATACCCAAAAATCACTCACTGCCATTTAATCATGGCTCACAGATTCCAAACTTTTTCTAAATCCCTCAAAAAATAAACTCATGCTCTTTTGCCCAAAAAATACCCCCATGCTCTTTCTCCCAAAAAATACCTCCTTCGGCTCAGACCAATCTAATATTCATTCAGCTAACAACACAATCATTTAAAGAGTACATGAAACAAAACTACTAGATATAATTATTAATAGCAAACTCACCTTTGACCTCCATATCCAGCAAAACATAAGGAAAACCCCCAAGAAACTAGAATTCCTATAAACAAGCAATCCCTTACTACATCAACCAAGATTACACTAACTAAAACTTTCCTTCTCTCCTCCCTATTTTATGGTTCTTGTTTTCTTACCAACTGCAATAACCCACCAAGTCAAAAATGGAACAATCGTATAATAAAATTGCAAAGTTTGCCACTAACTCCAATTACCATACTCCCCACTGCAATCCACTAGGGAAATAAATTGGCTGGAACTCTCCAACTCCAACTAACTACTATACATAAAATAATCTACAGCCCACCCCCTGTCCTGCCTTAGACAAGATTGTCAAACACTATATACCAAACAGATGACTCAAATCAGAAGACAAAAAATTACTAGAAATCTCCAAACTTTCTAAATGACATGCCCACTGGCTTTACTCTTACTCTAGTTCTAAACTATGGAACTCTCTCCCTTCAAATATCAGATCAATCCCAAGCCTACAACTCTTTAAACCCTTCCTAAAAGCAAACCTACATAATTCCTGGTACATGTTTAACTCCAGGCCGATTCCTTTCCACCATGTCTACCTCTGCCTACCCCCAGTGTCTTGCTCCAGTCTCTCCTTACCCCTGCATACCTTTGACGTTTACATAAATCTCTCTTCCTCTAGCTCTAACCTCTGTCTATGTTATTCCTCTGTCTCTTTCACCCTAACTTCTTTCCACTTTTCCCTTTCAGTCTCTTTAGTCCCCCACTACAATCATAATATATCAAAGCTTTATGTTACTTCTCTCCCTCGCTAATCAATGCTGTATATATATATAAACCTGTGTAGTCTACTGCAGCGGTATTCAAACTTTGACTTTGTGCAGAACCCCAGGGTTCCACGAATCAAAGTTCTATAGAATTTTTGAACAGAACAAGTAAATGAAAATAATGAAAACATTGATGTCACAGGCAAAAAAAAAAAAAATCACATTTTGTCCTTAGGTTCATAAATGTACATATCTGCATTTGTATACATTACAATTCCACTGAATTAGATGCTAAAAATAAAATTTACTGCATAATTTATTGCTCAATGCATTTATATTATTTTATATCTCTATCTCAAACGTAAATCATTTCTCTGAAGTTGATACATATGGGTGGCCCATCCATACGCGAACCTCTGTGTTGCTACTCAAGTTTATATTACTCTGTTGAAAACTCAAACTGTCAACAGCATAATAATCGACCTGAAAATGTTGAAACCCCTGAACATCGAACACACACAAAAAAAAAAAAAAACATCCAAACACAACACAAATTACACTATGCAGGGGGGCAAACCCCCCTGCACCCCCACACCCCCCGCTACTTAAATATACCAACTCTGAGACTGCACTATATTGCAGTAAATGGAAATCTCCCCTTACAGGGATTTCCGTTTACACGTGCAATGACTTTCGCTTTTGACATTTTGGTGCCGACAATATCAGCTTCGATATTGTCAGCCTTCAACAGGGTGAAGTAGACCCTGCTACTCAGTGACAGTGCTCATATGACTTCTGGTAAGGGCGAATAGCACATGTATCCCTCATACTTGGGTTCTTTTCCAAGTCTTAGTCTGCAAGTTCGGAGCTGTAATTTACTATCCGCACATTCATGCCATTCCATTATCAGGTATGTGATCTCCAAGATATCCACTTAGCAGTCAAGAGAAATAGAGGAAGGACCCTCATGATCATTAGTGGCATAAATTAAAGGCAATCCAAATATTGTTGCCCATTAACTTTTTATATTTAACATGTTTTTTTTCTTCTCAGAATAAATGAATATTTATTTTAATAATGCAGGGAGCACTAAAGAAAGTGAGACATATGTTTCCTTACCTCTTGTACAGTAGTTAAGTGTCCTGTGTTGATTATTTTTTTGTGTTTCTTCCACTGAAGTCTCTCTTTCAAAAAAGTCTAACAGATCTTTCTGGTTCTCTTCCTGTCCAATATATTTGGTCCATTTATCTTGCTTGAATTTAAATAACTGTAGCAGGTGACTGAACAATGGAGGAAGGAGAGGTGCAGTCTGAAAGTTTTCCAGAAAACGAAAGGGTACAATATTTTGCTAGTTTGCCCTTTGTTCTACTCCTTTTTGGTTGCACCTTATATTGTGAAGGGGGCAAATATGGCCAGCATGATTAGTTTTGCACGTGAAGTCAATTACCTTTGACATCAGATGGATCTTGGACCTCTACAAATTAAAATACTAACTTGTTACCAAAAGATATAGTATCGGAGAAATTAAAACAGCTTAAAGCTCCAAATAAAAAGAACTTGTCATTCTGAAGTATTAGCTGTGGTTGTGAAGGGGGCAAATATGGCCAGCATGATTAGTTTTGCACGTGAAGTCAATTACCTTTGACATCAGATGGATCTTGGACCTCTACAAATTAAAATACTAACTTGTTACTGAAAGATATAGTATCGGAGAAATTAAAACAGCTTAAAGCTCCAAATAAAAAGAACTTGTCATTCTGAAGTATTAGCTGTGGTAACTAGAGGTGCAAAATTACAGTTGCAGTTTGTACATAACGAAAATAATATAAACTGCCCAAAACCTTTAAAAATCATTTTAATTCTTTCTGACTGCTACCAGTTACAAAACACATAGCGTCCCATTTGCCAGGGAGCAGCCCGAGTAACTGTTTCCTGTATAAAATGCCCAGCCAGTAAGCAAGTGTCAATTCTTCAATAACAAAAGACATACTATTTCACTATCCATGGCTGGAATAAACCACTCATTTGCCCTGTGATTGGCAATGGTTACAATGGAGTTTTCCCTGTGGTGTTTGGCGGGTCAGTCCCGGCCGGTACAAAAGTTACACAAATGTCTTCAGAAAAGTTAAATAATAACTAAAATAATATATACATTGTTAGACTGCTGTAATAGTAAATATTCATTTTTTCTGTAGTAACACACTTTCATATAGGTGCAAGACTTGTATGGTCCGTTAATTGTCACTTAACATAGCCTGACTAAATTTTCAGGTTTAATTGAAAAAGTCTTCCGTGCCTTACAGCAACAGGAAAAAAATGTGTTGATTCATTGTTAAATTCTTCATTTAACATGAACACAAGCACACATTTTGGGCCCATTTCATACCTGTTAACAGCTATGATTTTGTATCATCATTATCATCATACTGTCTGGTTTGATTCTCAGCTAGAGCATCTTCTGCATGGAGACATGCGTGAATGGGCGTACCTTTGTTGAAGGTTGTGCGTCAGGGCTGGTAACTCAGCACGTAAAAATCAACTACCAATCATTAGCGGACCAGAGTTCCGCTGTGGCGACCCCTAACCAGGAAAAGCCGAAAGACAAAACAACAACAACATACTTGTCATGCAAATGTACTGATGTTGCTGGTATTTATGAACACGTTACTAACTCAATAGTCTTGTTTTATCAACTACATAACAGTGTGTAAAACAAGATAATTCATCCCTTCTAACTCTAAGCCTTAAAAAGGACTGTTGATGGTCACAGGTGGAGAGGAAAGCTCAAGGTGGTTGACAGTTACTTGGTAGGGACCCAGATAAGTAACTGAAGTCAAGAGCTCTTGCAGCAAACTGTAAGACATATTTTGCTAACCAACATCCCTGTGTCTAATGGCCTAGTCTCTTGGATAGATGATATATTAATGTGACAGACATTCCAGAAAGCCATTTATTTGCTCATTACTGATCATAATTGCCTGTGATGATGTTAATGACTGCACTGCCTTACTAAATAAGGGCGTTTTCAGCAGAGGCCCAAACGGTAAAGATATTCCAGCAGAAATAGTACTTAGTACAAGTAAATTAAAAGGTTTGAACAGAGTGTGCAATAGATAGCTATACCGTGATTAAGTAAGAAAACTCATTTTTTTCTTAATACTCAACCCACTAGCAATGTGGTCAGATACAGATACACACACAGACACAAACAACCCCCCGCTTATGGGCTTACTTCAGTCTAATGTAATTCTAGCTTGCTTTTTAAAATGCTATATGGATTTTTTTGAAAATAAGCACTTTGGTCCTGCGTCTCTGCATGTACAAAATGAGCCATGGTTAGTGGAACTCAGTTAGTCTGAGTTAATATATAAATAATGGATTAAGTGGCAGGAGATGAGTTCCAGGTAATAAAATGAATGGTTGTTGTCTTTGCTGAACTCTGATAAGAATTCCTTCATTTTTTTAAATTGCGGACTGACAAGGGCTACAAAAATCTCCACATTATCAGTGATGCAGAGTAAAAAATAAAGCAAACAGACTAATGCTGTCATTATTATTGCTGTTGTGTTTGGACAGTGCACAGTAACATCCTGGTCTTCCTGAACAACGATTCTAACCATCACAGTGGCTAAAAGGTAGCATTCATGGCAACAAATCATTCATTTTGTACTAAAAGCTAACTGGGTAGTAGCCATCATTGACCTCTAATTGTATGCTGAGCAGCAATGCATATTATTCAACATGAGTCCATGTTAGCTTCAAATTAATGTCTACCTGGAGTATATCTGACAGGTATACGTATATTTTCTCCTTTGCAGTCTATCAAGACATTAAGTGTAAAATTGCACTGGCCTAATGAACTATGGTACATAACGCTTTTATGTACGTGCCATAACCTTAAATTATCTGGATGTATGTTTCAGATATATAAAGTCAATGGTTGTAATAAAGCATTTTTGAAGTTTACTGTCCAAAGTCTTCATCAGGGATGGAAGACAGGGAGCAATTCTTAAGAGATACTTTGGAATCTGGATTCATTACAGGCAATGATGATAATGAGTGTTTAATTTCTCTTGCTGTCCAGATGAAGCTTCTAGAAATTTCTGTTTAGTTAATGTTATATATGTATTCCCATTTTTGGAAAGGATAATCTGCTGTACATCATCTGAAAGGGAAAATTATCATTAGCAATTCTTATTTTTCTTTTGACTGCTCCCATTAGGGATCGCCATGCCACAATGGATCATCTGCTTCCATTTCTTCCTGTCCACTGCATCTTGTTCTGTCACACCAACCACCTGCATGTCCTCTCTCACCACAGCTGCATTACTGAATGGATGGTTATTTCCAGTGTTGACTCAGGAGGATAACCCTATATATGCATTTGGGACTGACAGAAATATTATGAATATAATTCAAAAACTATTATACTCGAGGTAAGTTCTTTTCAACTCTTAAAAGTGACCGAAATTACTGGTTGATGACTGAGATAAGTTTTCTAATTTAACTTCAACCAATCCATTTTTTCAGATAGATTTCTGGTTGAAAACTGGTAAGTTACCTTCTTTTTGCTTTAATTGTCCAACCACTTCTACAAGCTATGCAAACACTTCTGTTTTATCTTCTGAAGAGCAGTTAGTTCATGCTACCAAAAAACCTAAATTAAGTGAAAGTAGTATCAAAAAGTGAAAATATGATGAAAACGACTTAGCATTTGACTTTACTTGAACAAGAAATGAAGAGCCAAATGGGCTGTGTGTTGAATGTGAAAAAGTCATTAGTAATAGTAGTTTAAATCGGGTCTATATTACATGATTGAATGTTTAGTCAATCGAATAACGAAACGTCGATCACTAAACATCGAAGACCCAAAACTGCGAACAGCAATTTCCACTCAGGGAAAAGTCATTTGGCCACTACACGGATTTTGTCCTGTTTTCAATGTGGAGCGATCTCGGACTTGGTATATTTAGTTAGAGGGTGTGGGGGGGGGGCAAGGCCCCCCACTTTGTGTTTATTGCTGTTTATTTTTTTTTATGTAGGACAATGGCATTGTTTCCCTGAGTGGAAACTGCTGTTCATGGCTTTGGTTCTTCGACGTTTAGTGATTGACGTTTATTCGATTAACTATATGTTCGTTCATGTAATATAAAATCCTGTGAAATTAAAAAAGACATAAGTCAAATCATCCACATTTTTGTAATAACATTTTTGAATAATTTCAATGTAAATGTGATGAACTGAAAAACAAAAAGAATGCATTTTCTAAGTACATGTATTCTGACAACGAAACATCTCTTGAGGCTTCTTTTTGAGTTAGTTACTGAATTGCTAAAGAAGGTGAAGTATATACAATTGTTGAAAATTTAATAAAACCCTGTATTAAATATATATCTTGCAAACTTGGTGAGAAATATATTAATGAAATTGCCAAAGTAACACTGTCTAGTGCCATTTCCTTAAAAGGTCTCACAATTGTGGCATCATTTTGTGAAAATGAATTAATATGCATTTAATTGGCTGAATCCACAGATGTTGCCGGTTTAGCTATTTTGATTGTACTGGTTCACTATGTCTTTAATTTCACAATCCAAGAGGACATGCTTTTTTGCAAACCTCTTGTAGAGAGGACCACCGCAGAAAAAATTTCTGAACTTGTTAATACGTACATGCAGGAACATGAAATAAGTTGTGATTTGTGTTCACACACTTGTGCAGATGGGGCAAAATCTGTATTAGGTCCAGAGAATAGAGCAGTATCACAAATAATTGCAATAGCTCCACACATTGAACATTCTCAATGCTGTCTTCATAGTCACCCGCTCATAGTGAAATGTATGCCGAAAAATTTAAAGGAGGTTTTGGATGAAGTAGTAAAAATTATAAATTGTATAAAAAAAAAAAAAAAGAACTAAATTCAAGATTATTTGCTTTGTTATGCAAAGAATTATCTAGCAAGCATAGAACCTTGCCATTACATGCAGAAGTGTGATGGTTATTGCAGGGAAAATCTTGAATCGATTTTTTGAGTTAAAAGTTGAAATAAGAATTTTTAAAAAAAAAAAAACAGAAACATCCGTATGCTCCAAATTTAGATAATGAAACATGGTTGCAATTTGTGGCCTACATGGTAGATATGTTTTCAGTTTTAAATGAACTTACTTCATCCTTTCAAGGACTTAAGGTGCACATAATTAAAATCAATGAAAAAGTTAATGCTCTACTCTTAAAATTAGATACATGGGCACCATATGTAAAAAAAAAAAAAAAATAATGTGCAATGTCTTGAAAAACTTAATTTTCTAATATAGAATGAATTGAATTTAAATGAAAATGTGAAAGAGACTATATTAGAACACACTTCCCAGTTTTAAAAACTTTGAGAGAGTATTTTACAGAAGAAACCGAGTTGTATGACTGTATTAAAACTCCATTTCACAATTACAATAAATATGATCATTTGTTACTTAAGGAAATGGAACAGTTAATTCCCATATCCACAGATTCAACATTAAAATCAAAATCCGAACAAGAAAACTTCTTGATTTTTGGTTATAAATTTACACAGAATATCATGTAATATCTAAGAAAGCTATAAAAATCTTAATGCCTTTCGTCACAACTTACTTGTGTGAAAAATAGTTTTCTACTTATGTAGGAATGAAAACAAAATACAGGAATAGATTGAATGCAGAATATGAAATGCATCTACAGACAACACCAATAGAACCAGATTTTTCTGTAAAAAAAATGCAAGCACATCCCAGTCATTAGACTATAATAGGAATAATTACATATAATTTTATGCTGCATTTTTATTCATAATTGTTGTTTGCAATTTGTAATTGTTTTTAATTGTTCACTAAAAGAATATTTCAAGGTAATTATAGTTTTCTTTTTTTTTAATTTTTACACAAAATTGGTATGTTTTCAATGACTTCTTTAGAATTTTGTTTAATTCTGGGAGAAGAAATTTTAGTAATCTGAAGGGTTTCATTAATCAACAAAGTTTGAAGAGCGCTGGTCTACTGTAAGCCTGTCCTCATCACATGAAGCTAATAAGTACATCAACTATTCTTATCTACAGTAAATCTATAGTTAATACATTGGAATGAGTTAAAAATAAAGATAAATTATTAGCATAACGATTAAGTTACTGCACTCTTTAGTTTCCTTGTATTAACCTGTTGCACGATTTTGTGTTAAGTCTATTCATAAATGTTAGTTATTACACAGTAAATTGCAATTATCAAACTTTTTGGTTGTTAATCGTCTGTATTCTAACTATTACATATGTATAATTGTGCAACTTTTCTCCCCGGGCCTCCATTGAAAACAGTTTATGTGACCCAGTCAGACTTTCCAGGTTAACAGGTGTCAAATAAATAATAAATTTAGCATGGGAGCTTTTGTTCAACAAGACACCAGGGATGGCCTGCAGTGCTCTCTCTCTCTCTGTCTCTCTTTTCAGGTCTTCTGTATACTAACAAAAAAGAAAAAGTAGGTAGCGTCTCCAAAGGCAAAGCACATCAAAGTACAAAATTCAGAGAAAGAATGGTTCTGCCACCAATCCTGCTAAAAACTTGAAAACTTTGAATGAGTGAATACCAGAGAATGAAGGTATTTAACAGGAAGTTTTACTGGCTAACCTTTAGGATTTGAAAAAGGTATTACATCGAAAGCACTTATCCAGTTTATGAGCCAGTGTGTTTTATTTTTATTAAAAGTTTTCAAGTTTCAATTTTTTAGCAGGATTGGTGGCAGAACCATTCTTTCTCTGTCTTCTGTATACTGGCTGAGACTTTTTCTGGTCCTCAAAGTGCCCTTTTTAGGCAAGCTTCAATTCTTTGACATTTCATCACCTAGCAAATTCCAATGAGTTGTCAATACTCAATGCTTGGATTCTAACAAAAATAAAACTGCCTGATCTTGAAGCCTTTCTCAGACTTGAATGTATATATCTGTGCATCATTACTGAAACTTTGTTCCAATGTTCTGGCAGTACTCTCGCCATACAAGTGTACTGTGCCTATTATTCATTCAGATCATACTGAAACTGTAGGGGAGTGTCCATATTTATATGCCCGTTATCTCAAGCTAAATCCTTGCACCTCCTAGTCACACTAAATAATACCAATTACCAAATTACCACCAACTAACAACTTCAATGTGTCCTGATGACCATAATTTCCTTGATAAGCTGAATTCTACACCTATTAATCCTAGTACGTTAATTATGGGTGACTTCAACTACTCATCCAATAACTAGAAATTTTATACAACAAACAACAAATATGTTCGGCAATTCCTTGATTTCACAAATACCAACTTCAACTGTAAAACACCTAAAGCTTTTACCAGTGATGACAATGTAGTTATATCACCTATTACAAATGCTGCCTCTGTCTGGATGACTACCAATGTCTTTCCCTCCTTGGATTAAATCTGAACACCAAATTATCTTCTCCTTCAACACTAGTACCTTCCTACTCAATAATTACCACATTCAGAGATTACTTCAAAGCCAAACTAATATCCCTGTCTGACAACCTGAAGAAATTCAAAAGCACCCCCTCTTTGCTAACTCAGTCATTAAAACCACTACATACCAATCTGACTTCTACATTCATCCAAACCAATACACACAGAAATCTGCTCCCACATAGCAAAAGTATAAAGGGAAGTTCAAAAATAAATCATTTTAAGGCTGACTTCCCAAATAAGCAGACTACAATAAGAAGAAAAAAACCTACTTGTTCACTTCCCACCATTTAAAGGTATTTGGGACGGTCAGCAAATAATGGAAGAATGGCTTTTTTAACCATATTAGGAGCATAAAAAATAAAAGCCAACACTGCACCAAGTTGAACATTAGTACATATTCTTAGCCCAAAGCTATAATCAATTGACAAATTAATTTCCAATTTCTCATTTCCCATTCACTCTCACATTCCCTCCTTTGAATCATTAAACTCCTCTTTCCTCAAAAGTCAATATGGACCAGATCATAGAATCTATCTTCAAAACCAAATGCAATACTTAAATGAGTCTATATTACATTAGAAATTATAAAATTGCTGAATACCTTCTAAACATTTAAATGTTAGTTCTTTTACAGGATATGTACCAGATTCTCTTAAGAAAAGCCACCATCATGCCATTCCACAAGGGTTACTCCAACATAGACCCTGGCAACTACTGTCTTATTAATGTCACCCACATCATCTGAAAAAATCATGGAAAGTACAGTTATGCATATTTACCATAAATGTAGATGTTCAAATGACTTCATTGCTGCAGTAATAACATCTTGGGCTTTCCTGTTATTGAAGTCCTTGACTGACCTGAATACCATAGATTTGTTCTCCTCCTACTCCTGGAACAGCAGACAGCAGTGCTCCTCTTCAATGTCAGGACACCGCAGCCATCAGCTGGCACCATCTCCCAAGGCTTTCCTGCTCTCAAAGGACTTCAGCCCCACTCTTCTAGCTTTACTCCAGAAGGACAACTCAGTCATACTGTCACTGGCAGGATTAGAATAAAAAGAACTTAAATGGAGACGTAAATGGGGAAACAAACTTAAGGAAAGGGACAATAGGGAACCCACCCACCCCAACCCAGTGTCAAGAACACAGGAAGGTGAGAGGGAAAGATACTTTAATAGTGAAAACTGGAAAAATATGAAGTCAACACAAACCCTGAGAACACTGCTGCCTATTCAAAACCGTTCACAGAAACCCTACACAAGCATGTTAATAGCTGCACAGAGGTAGCTGTACCCACCAGGAAGTACAGAATTAACTCAAAAAGCAACCCAGTTTGGTTTCATCAAGGGTAGGTCATGCCTACTCAACCTGATGGACTTCTTTGAGAAGGTCATCAAAGCAATGGATAAAGTCAAAATGATTCACATTGCCTACCTTGACCTGGGCAAGACATATGACACAACACCCTACTTGGGCATTGTTGACAAACTCAAGAGGTTAGGTAAAAACCCGTATGTCACCTGGTGGATAGCCAACTGGCTCACAGACAAGACCCAGGAAGTTAAAACTGGGGAGTCCACCTCTACAAAGAGGTCAGTCACAAGTGGAGTCCTCAGGATAAGTCCTTGAACCACTCCTTTTTGGCATTTACTTCTCTGAAATCAAGGCAGATGTCAATGGTCTCTGGCTGACTAAATCTGCAGATGACTGCAAATTAGGAGCTTTCACTGAAATCCACACCAACACAAATGTTCTCGAGGAAGGGCTGACACAGACAAGCAGCTGGTGTCTGAGACATGGACTAAAACTAAATGCCAAGAAATGCATAACTGTATCCTTTGGGAAGTCACCCATCCCAGGAAACTATCATATTGACAACATACCACTTAGAGTTGACTCAGTAGTCAGGGACTTGATGACACAAATAGACAGTAATGTAGTCTTTTTCCATCACGTCTACAGTAGTGAGGAATTTATTCATGTTGCACAACTTATAAACAAAGGTATGGCATCTAGGTCCAAGGATGTCTTTGCTCCACTGTATTCAGCATTCACCAGGCATTGAGTACAGTGTCCCCTTTGGTATGTACCTAACCAGGCTTATCCAACAAATGGAATGAAGAAAGAGGTTTTTCACTAAAAGAAGACAGGGCGTAAGTAAAATCTCCTATGCAGATCACCTCAAGGCCCTATCCCTGTATTCTATCGCCTACAGGCTGTTGAGGGGAGTTCTATGCCTGGCATACAGGGAACTGTCAGACCCCACTCTGATGGACCTCCTGCATATCAGCAAAACAAACAGCACCAGAATTACCCATTCTGAAGACTTAAACCTTGCCTGTGATATAAACAGGACCTGCCAGAGAGACAGGTATGTATCCCGGAAACTACCCTGTCTCTGGAACAGGCCCCCCATCCATGTAAAGCGCAGTTCCTCCATAACACAATTCAAGTGTAACTTGGACAACTGGATGGGGAACAGGAAATTCATCCATGGCTTGGTACGTATGTCTCTAATGGACACAGGCAACCTGTAAATGGTTCATCTCACAGGACCTGCTTGTAAATATTTCATCTTCCAATCCCCTGCTTACACTTATCAAGGGTACTAGAACTTGTCAGAAATTTGGGATGCATGGCTAGGCTTAAAAAGGCCCTTGTTGCCATTAGCTTAGCAAACACCTATGAACCAATGAACCTAAAACACTTGGACATCTACATTTATGACAAATAGACACAAATGTACTATGCTCACCATGTTTCACTATTGCAGTAATAACTTCTTGAGAAAATTCCCAAAGCTATAGGAAGGTAGGCTGGAGAGCAAATAGCAGACCAAGGAAAGCAGCCCCTTAAAACTGCAGAAATGAACCCAACCTTGACTCCAGAGATAGAGGCCAAGTTGTATTGCTTAGAAAAGATATGAATCGAGGACCAGGTGGCTCTCTCCAGAATATCTAGGGTGGACACCGCCCTGATAAAGGCAGCAGTGGTAGCTGTTGTACTTGTGGAATGTGTACGAATATGCTCACAAACTTCTTTGACACAACGCTTGCAGCAAAACAAGATGCAGCTAGAGATCATGTTAGCAACTGTTTACTTACTGGTTTGCCCAATTTGTTAGGAGCAACAGCCTCAAACAGTTGATCACACTTTCTGAATTTTTTTGTCTTATCCAAGTAAAACCTGATCTGTCTGTGCACATCCAGGGAGTGCAAAGTTCTCTCACTTCTTTCTGTGGGTTTGGGAAAAAGGCAAGAAGTTGGACTGTTTAGTTTAGGAAGAGCTCTGTTACCACCTTGGACATGGAGGTGGAGTTGGTTCTTAGTGAAATTCTGTGTGAAACCTGATGAAAGGTTCTTTATACATTAGTGCCTGTAACTCAGGGATTCTCCTAGCTGAGGTGATGGCTACTAGGAAGGCTATTTTCCATTATAAGAATTTAATGCCTGTGGAAGCAGCAGGCTCAGGGGGGGGGGGGTAAGGTGAGTTTCTGTAATATGAAATTAGGGTCACAGGAGGATGCAAGGGTCCTCCTGGGGGACCTTAAGGGGATAATGTCTTTGAGGAACTATATTATAGGTTGGGAAAACAAAGGGAGAGCCACAGACAGGCAAGCAGAGATATGGATTGTAATACAGGAGTAAGAGAGACCATAGGTGAAAAGCTCTGTCAAATAGGCCAGAACAAAGGGAAGGGTAGCTAGAGGTTATTGGTCCATTATCTGGCATCATACTGTGAATCTTTTCCATTTAGAGATATACAGTTCCCAGGTACTGGGTCTTCTGGCCTCTTTCAAGATTAGTAGTACATCTTACTAACAGCTGGTCCTGAGGGATAAGGCCCATACCCATCCAGGCTTCCAACTTTGGTCTGTTCAAGCTGGGATGAATAGCAACTCCTTTGTTCTGCATAAAGAGGTCTACCTCCTGTGGAAGCAACCATGGTTCTTGATAAAACTGTATAACAGGGAGAACCAATGCTGCCTTGGCCAGAAGTGTACAATTAAGATCACCCTTGGCCCTTCCTCACAGATCTTTACAAGTAACCTGGGGACGACAGTATGGGAGAGAAAGCATACAGAAACAGACCTGTCCATGGGAAGCATACAGTGTCCACTCCTCAGGCCCTGCTTGAACAATACATTCTTAGCTGCCTGTTTTCTTTTGAGGCAAAAAGGTCTACTTCTGGCACATTCCATTTTCCTGACTTTTCCCCTGAAGGTGTGCTTTTTTTTTTTTAGCATCCACTCATAGGTAGTCAGATTGATATGCTCAGGTAGTCTACAAGGTTGTTGCTTTCTCCTTGAAGAAAATGGGATACTAACAGCAGCCCCATCTGTTGTGCAGTCTCCCAGAGTTGTACTACAAGTCAGCAAAGGTGGTAGGACTGTGTACCTCCCTATTTATGTACCACATTACTGTGATGTTGTTTGTCTTTATCAACAGGGTATCCAGCTTCCACTTTTGCTCAAATGCCAACATGCCAAAGTAAACTGACTTGTCTTTTAGGTTTATCTGACTTTGAAGGAATGTTTTTTCCTCTCTACCTTGCATATGAAGACTGCCTGTGTTGGCTCCGCAAGCTAGATCTGAGGCATCTGAAATCATATGGCTCCCTAACTGGAACTGGAAAGGAAGTCCTTTGTTCTGGAGGCAAGCCTCTCCCCACAATGAAGTACAGTTGTGTAAAATCTTACCATAACAGTAGATGTTCTTCCCCTTACTGTTGAAGTATTCCTTACTCAAGAGATCCACTGCCAAGGGTAGCCCAACATCCGGCTAGTATACCAAAGCCTCAGGATTTCAAGGATGTCGTACATCACATGTATGCTCCCTGCTCAAGGCACAGGCCATAAAAGTAATGTACGGATGTACTTACCTCAGAAATGAAAAGCCCCAGGAGGAAAAACAGTCCAAGGAGCAAAGGAGGAACATGTGCATCCAGAAGGAAAAAAAATAAATAAATAACAGGGGGAGGAGGGTTGGAGAGAATGCTGCAACACTGAAGGAAAGGACATCTACTCTTATGGTAAGATTTTACACAACTGTACTATGTCCTTCTAAATCACTGTTGCAGTATTCCTTACTCGAGGGAGAATACAAATGCTCAAGAAGAAACTTGGGAAGTGGAAAGCCCAGTACAGCCCTCAAGAAATCCATGCAGGATAGCCCTGGCAAATCCATCTCTAGCTCTGGAAACCACATCCAGCTTGTAATGTTTAGTACAATGATGCACAGAAGACCAAGTAGCTGCTTCAAGGATGGAAATGGCATCCAATCCCTTGGAAAAAAGCACCATAGAAATTCTTGGTAGAATGAGCCTTCACAGAAGCAGAACGTTTTTTTCTGTGAAAAGAGTAATAAATGGAAATGGCCTAGAAATCCAAGAAGAAACTGTTTGCTTACAAAACAGCTAAACTTAGAAGAGATCTAGGACGAAAGGAAACAAAAAGTTACTCAGATTTATGAATGGCTTTAGTTTTAAATCTAAACAATATCTGAGCTGTCTATATAAATCCAAGGTATGAAGAACTTTACTGTGGAGAAGGGAAAAAAGTGGGCAAATTAATAGACTAAGAGACAACTCATTAACCACCTTGGGCATAAAAGAAGGATTAGTATGAAGAAACAACTTGTCTCTATAAAAAACTTACAGAGGGATAGCCATATGGGTCTGATGCTCATACACCCTTGTAGCTGAAGTAAGGCTCAGAAGAACATTCTTCCAAGTACACATCGAAAAGGAAACTGAAGAATCCTGGTTATAAGCAAGGCACCAGACAGAAAATCTCTTCCATTTGGATAAACAAGATGTCCTGGTAGTGGGTTTCCTTGCCTCCTGCAGAACCCAAACCATGTCCTCAGGAAAAAAGGTGCCTAAAAGGGATCAAATCCTTATTACCCATAGTCTCAGGTGAAGAGTGGACAAGTGAGGAAGGATGAGAGACCCGTTGTCTTGTGTGAGACTACAAATAAGTGCTTATTTTCAACTGCCTTCTGCACTTCTAACTAAACAATATTTGCTACATTATCTGTTTAAACTGTGCAAATGTTTTTAGGCTTAGTGAACTGAATCCTTATCTCTGTTCTGATCTTTGCCTGTTTCTTGTTTTCTCTGATTGTTCTGATCACTTTACTTGTTGCTGCACTTGAAAAACGCTAGCATAGAGCTGAATCTATTACTGTTTCTGATCTTTGGAGCTTGTAGTACAGTTTTTGTCTAGAGAGGCCTAGCTGTCGCTTTGTGGGAAGGAGTTTCAGTTTGGTCTGATCTGGCTAGAGTTACTGTTGCAGGGCTCTGTTTTAATGTGTTTTTGACTAGATAATTTGAACTTTGCCTGGTTCCCGTTTCTCTGCCTTAAACAGCCAGTGTTTAAACCAGTTTGTGATTGTTTGCTGAAAGCTGCAGTGAGGTAGGCCTTCTTCCCAAAAACCTGCCGTGAGACTACAAAAGCTAAGTGCTTATTTTCAACTGTTTTCTGCACTTCTGATTAAACAGATATGCAGCAAATATTGTTTTAATTAAACTTTGCAACTCTTTTTTAGATGGTCAATTGAATCCTTACCTCTGTTCTGATTTTATAACCTTGCCCAATTGTTGTTGTTGACTTCACGCTTGGTGGCTTTTGAGTTGCCCACCTCTACTACAAATTTGATATTGGACACTCTTCCCAGTCCCACTGCATCAGCTCATTCTGAGTACACTGAGATTAGTTGTGATGGCCCACCCATTGCATCAGCTCATTCTGAGTACAGTGTGATCAGTTGTGAAGTCCCACCCCTTTAGCTTCTTAACCTTGAATTCTCTTCTGTCTCCTCACATTCTACTTAAAAAAAAAAAAATATATATATATATATATATATATATATATATATATATATATATATATATATATATTTATAGTGCCTCTTCCTACATTTAGTCGCTTGTGCTTAGGTGTTCAAATGCATTTAGTTTGTTGCATTTGATACTGCTTGTCGGTAGCCTGATTAAGCTAATGACACTATTCTATTGAACTGCTGCGTTATTTGAGCTGTTTCTTTAAGTTGTGATTGTGAGTTAATTTATCAGAGTTGTACTGTTTTAAACCAATTTACTGATTAACTGCATTTCATTACTGTTTAACTGTATTTTTTCATACTGTGAGTTCTGTTTTTTCTTTGTAAGTGGTTAATATGTGCTTTTTTTGTGACTTTTATTGTGATCTTGCCCTTAAATTGTGTAGCATAGTCTGTATACAAGGTTTGCTGCATCCAGAGCCATTTGTTTTTGACTTCTGTGTTTCTGGCAGCCATCTTATGTTTGCCTTCTGTTTTTCTTGAAGCCATCTTGTGTTGGTAGGGGCCTATCTGCCCTGCTAGTGAGAGGAACAGGGCTGTCTGGACCTTGTCTCGTACAAGCTGGTAAAGAAAGGAGTTACTAGCAGGATAAGCTAGATTTCTGTGTTACTAGAATCTTCTATTTTTTGTGGTATTTAAACTCTGTGTTTGGGCTTGTTTGCGCATCATGTACCACGGCTGTACTGTTTTTAACCCAATGCGAGGCATTCCAGCTACAAATTCCCCTTAGTAGCACTCGTGTGATCACCTAGTAGTACTCCTCTTAGACCTTCCACCTTTCACACCCTACGCTCTCTGGCCTCTCTCCCTCAGATTCTGACAAATATGGATGGACAACTTCCTACTCTTACCAGTCTGGTTGATATGGGCATTCTAAGACAGTGTAGCAACTGGCTCATGTACATGGACAACCCTCTACTACTACCACCTAGAAACACAATTTGTGAGAGATGCAATTACATTAAGAACCTAGAATCCAGGCTCTCTCCCTCACAAGCCACAATATCTGTCACTGAGAAGGTTGTCAACACATCCATACCACCCACACCTACACAACACACACCCACATATGTGGAAATCCTCAAAATAAAATCCCCAAACAAAAGAGACCTCTGAGGCAAAAAACACGCGCAAACTCCACTGCCCACCACACCACACACAGTCCACACACCTGTCTCTCACGGCCACTAAGGCATAAACATAAACCCAACATATTAGTCATAGGAGACTCCATTGTAAGATGCACAGATGTGCCCCTCACCAGGCTGGATAAGGAGAAAATCTCAGTTAGCTGTTTGTCAGGTGCCAGAATCCATCATATCACCCGTGCATTCAAGTCTCTCAACAACAGGTACTGTTATGACTCTGTCATAGTCCATGTTGGTGTGAATGACTTGAGACATACCTCCCTGGACTATATGAAGAGAGACATGATCAAGCTCGCTGAATGTATATCCCAGGCAGGTATGTTCTTAGTCTTAAACAGCATTTTACCGTCACTCAGAATGATGCCTTGATACAAACAGAAAATGACTAACAACTGGCCTAGTTTGTGGTGTCATTCCAAGGGGATCCAGTGCCTGACAGCCTGGGAAGATATGATCAATAGACCACGATGCTTTGCCAGAAATGGGCTGCACCTGTCTCCCTTGGGCTTCAGACTTCTAGCAAAGGCTCTTGCCTCTCCCACAGTGCCTTTTTTTAGGCAATGCCATGAGAAGAAAACTACCAACATGAAAATTTCATCAAAACACAAATTAAAGGTCATTCTGCTAAACACTAGGAGTCTAAACATGAAACTGCACTCATTGTAAGCATTCTTAATCCTGGAAGATGCTGACATTTCTGCAGCCACAGAAACCTGGTTCAAAGCTGCAGACAGCACCCCAGTCATACTAGATTACTCATCCTGTCATGCATTCAGACCCCAAACCGTGGGCAGCAAAGCAACATGAGGTGGAGTTGCAATATATATTAAAGACATACACACCTCCAGGCTGGTTAAACAGTATGGCACACACTAGACACTCCAGGTGCAGTCAACCATTGACAAGATCCCTATTCAAATCATAGCTAGCTACAGGCCCCCAACTTTGACTCAAGATGCCCACTCCAACTATCTGGACCTCTTCAAATCTATCAAGATTCAACCCTTTACCCTGATCCTGGGTGACTAACTATCCAGCCATAGACTGGAAGAACTACTCATGCCAAAACACAAGTGCCCAGAGATTCCTTGATTTCTTCAATGCAAATGCCTTGGGCCAGCTGGTTGACACCTGCACAAGAGGTGATAATATCTTGAACTCGGTATTAACCAACATGAGTAACCAATGCAGCATCCCTACAGTGTCATCTTCCCTGGAAAGATCCGACCACAAAGAGGTCACTTGCAAAGTCACTATCTCCCCTGCCCCCCCAGCTAGGGTCAAACAAAAAAATACTCCAAAGCTGATTACAACCTCCTGAGGGAAGGTATAAACAGCTTTACAACCGCATGAGTATTTATATAGCTGCATGGAATAAGGAGTACCAGACAGGACAAAATCATCCTCCTCAAGGAAGAGTAAACCTCTCTGGTGGACATCTGCAATAAATACACTCTATAATAAAAGGAAACAATTGCTGTCTAGGACCAAGAAGGAGCAGGTGTCTAACTGGAAGCAATCTCTCTTTAGCCTGAACAAGCAAATAAGAGCTCTAGTGAAATCCTCCAAAGCAAACTTTGTCTTTAGGAGATGTGGCCAGTTTGGACTCAATCATAAGGCCATCTTCATATATGTCTACATTCTCAAAGGAAGCACTCAGATCTGGTCAGAACTGGTGGTCAAGGATACCACATACACAAACACCATAAATACAGCCAATCTGCTGGCAGACAGGTTCAATGAAAACTTCACCCCTGTCCTCCCATCAGTAAATCAGGACACCCCCAGCACCTACTTCCCTCTCCTTATCCCTAGAGAGCAAGTCAATCACTGCCCTCTCAAAGGCAAAAAATACAGCCTCCATGGGAACCAATAACATCCCGGGTTGCATCCTACATGAACTCAGGCAAGAACTTGCAGCACCATTAGGCACCCTATTCAACCAAAGCCTGAATACCGGCTTCGACCCAGCCGAGTGGAGGACAGCCACTGCCATCCCTTTGCACAAAGGTGGAGCATCCACCGATCCAGGAAATTATAGACCCTTCAGCCTAAATAGCCTGATCTCCAAGGCCATGGAACAGATTATCATGAACCTCATTAACAA
Organism: Protopterus annectens; assembly: GCF_019279795.1. Lineage (NCBI taxonomy): Eukaryota > Metazoa > Chordata > Ceratodontiformes > Protopteridae > Protopterus > Protopterus annectens. The sequence continues at coordinate 604,524,567 of NC_056751.1, forward strand.
GGACATGGGCAACCTCCACTCAATCCCACACAGTTTGGTTTTGTCAAGGGGAGGTCATGCCTGTTAAATCTGGTTGAATTCTTTGAGACAGTCAACAAAGCCATGGATGAGGGGAAGATGGTGCACACTGCCTACCTTGACTTGGCCAAAGCCTTAGATACTATTCACACTCGGGTATAATAGATAAACTCTCTCAACTAGGCATCAATCCATATGTTAACAGATGGGTAGCAAACTGGCTCACTGACAGAACCAACCTAGGCAAAACAGGGGAAGCCAACTCAAGCAGAAGACCCGTAATGAGAGGTGTACTCCAGGGATCAGTCTTGGGGCCTCTGTTATTTGGGATACACTTTTCTGAGGTGCAGGCCAAAACTAAATTCTTGGCTAGGCTTGTAAGGGCCTCAGGGCCAATAGTCTAGCCACTTCCTATGATCCTATGAACTTGTGGTGATTGAGCTTAGCCAGGTGCAAAAGAAGAGGGGACCTATGTTGTCTGGGCCAACAGGGAGTTAAAAACAAGATTTTGGGAGAGTCCTGTTCTATCTTTAACAGGACCCTCAGTATAAAAGGAAGGGGAGGGAAGGCATAAAGAAACACCCCCTTCCAAAAAAAAGAGAGGGCATCCACCTTACCTGCTAGAGGACATGGGACTCTGGTACAAAAGAGAGGAATTAGATCACACAATACCAAACTTAACTAAACCAACTGAAAATAATAAAACAAAGTGTTCCCACCTAAATTTTATTAGCTCATTAAAATGACAAACAAGAAAGTGCTTTCATCATATGATACAGACTTCTTCATACAGTGTTAACTTCCATTGAGCCAGTACATATACTCTCCTAAATCAGATGATAAAAGTAACCCCTCCTTTCCGTTGCAGTGTTGCAATTTTAAAATGACCACGGTTACAAAATTATTAAATTGTTAAATCTTTAAAAACATACCACACCCAAGTACTAAATGAGCTAAAACTTGCCTATTTTTCATATGCTTTCATTTTTAACAAATGATTATAGACATTATTTCATTTAAACCTGATGGCACTGTAGCATTTAAATAAATCTGCCACCATAACTCTCACTGTTCTAAAATAATACTCCATGGGCCACCCCTAGGGCTCTGTTCAACTTTTTCTAAAACAGAAAATGAAAATAATGATCTGTATTTTCTTGGATATGTTTATACAGAGTGTAACACACACGAAAAATAGCAAACCAGCTGGACGAATACAGCCCCAGATAAAAATCCACAAAGTACACACAACACACAAATATCCAGGGACCATAAACTAAGCATGTTTAACAAAATAAACGTTACTTTCCTGATTGTTGGTACAGGCAGAGTCAAGCATCAGTCCAAAGTAAAAAGTGGAAAACTTTATTTCACGTTGGTTAAGCGCTTTTATGGGAATAACCCCTACTTCATCAGACCATAAAAAACTAATGCATACCGCCTCCTTTTTATACAAAACAATTCAATTACTTAATTGCACCACAATAACCAACTGACAACCAGTGGGTCTTCCTTAAAGGTGCATTATATGTTCTATCATTCTCATCGCCTTAAAAACTCATAATAAAATACTCTACGTATGCATATAGAAAATGTGTTTTATATTAGGTACACATATCACAGCATATATCAACCATCACACTAAATTAATTCAAAATACATATATAAAAAAAATAATACTTAATATATGTATTAAGCATATGCAATACCATTCACATTAAAACAGATTCATAAATATATAAATATCAAACAGAATAAAAATAAAAATATATGAATATAAATATGACTAAACACATCCAATAGTAACACAAAGACATACATCCTATCATGCTATAATAATGTCAATTACTATACTACTGTGATCGGCTGACAATACAATATTACTCTAAAAATTCATATTCATTTACTGAGGCAATTATGGCTTTCTCCATCCATTCACCCCTAAAACAAGGCAAAAGGACTTCCACTTTTATTATTATACAACCATCCAACATCTAACAACTGGGTTCAAGGTAATACATATACTTGATTGCCAGGAACTTCCCACTATTATAAATTTATCATACTACTTATATAATACCCCAGTGGACCTTTATTGCACCTACGTAAAGATTTATTCTTCAATATGGGCTTGAGTGGGATCCTATCATTGAGTCCCTTACCTCTATTGTCCTCAACCTGACTATCCACCTGACTTCTGAGGTCTCAGTCCTATTGACCATGTCCCCTCCTCTTTCATTCTCTCTAATCACTTCAATCACCATGAAGCGATAAGTTTGTGTCGGACCTTCCATCAATGTATGTTTGGCCAAAGCATTAGTTTTATCAAGATTTTTTATACTCAGCAAATGCTTCCTTATCCTACATCTAAACTCTCTATTAGTTTTCCCTACATAATAACTCGAACATGTGGTACATACTGCAAGGTATATCACATGTTGTGTGAGGCAGTTGGCTGTAACACTGAACGTGAAATCCCTTCCTGTATCTGGATGTTTAAAACTATTACTGGAATCTATCCATTGACACAGGTTACAGCTCCAGCAAGGTGTGGTCCCCATAATGTCCCTCTCACTATTGTTAACATTAATACCATAACAAAGATGTCTTTTTAATGATGTTTTATTCCTATAGCAAAATTTAGGCTCATCTCCTACCAACTCTCTAATACGTGGGTCACATGTAAGTATCGGACAATGTTTCCTCACAACTTCTTTCATTATACTGACGTCACTTGTATAATCTGTGGACACTTTCAGGTTGTTATATTGTGTATTCATTGTTCTCATCAATTGTCCCCCTTGCTGTGAAAAATAGGGTTTCCCTACTGTCGTTCTTAAAGCCTTGACTTAATCCATTGCTTTTCCTATTTCGCTCTCATTATACCCCCTCTGTGCAAATCTATTACTTAAATCAACAACTTCTTGTTCAAACAGAGCATCATCAGCTGTTAATCTACATGCTCTGAGTGCTTGTCCCTTCATTACATTCTTAAATATATGTTGGGTGTGCATACTTCCACTATGTACATATGTATTTTTATAACATTCTTTCTTATGTACTTGGGTTGAAAATCTCCCATTGGGACTTCTCCTTATTTGCACATCAAGGAAACTAATGGTGGTGCTCGAATATTTCATTTCAAATTTTAAAAAAGTTGTACTATAATTCAAACCTTTATGAAAATTAATTAACTCAGATTCTGTACCTTGCCATAACAGGAAGTGGTCATCAATGAAATGTTTATAGAATTTTATCTCTTGCCATTTTCCATTTACTACATGTTTTAATTCCCAACTGGCCATAAATATATTAGCGTAGCTGTTCGCGCTGGACGTACCCATAGCCACCCCTTCTTTTTGACTGTACATTACATAATCAAACATCATTGTTATTTACCAGCACCTGTTCCATTAATAGACATAGGAGTTCCACTCTGCTGGCTGTGTAAGTACCTTCGTGTGTTAAGTATTCTCTCAACATTTCTATACCCAAATTATTTGGGATAGATGTAAACAGGGAATTAACATCCAATGTAACCATTAAAACTGTCTCACCTACATCAAAACTTACCCCTGTACATTTAAATAAATCAGTCAGAAATTGCTGAGTATCTTTTAGAATATCTTTATTCTTATTTACTATTGGCCTTAATGTTTTCTCGATGTATACTGAAATGGGTTCAGTCAACCATCCCCTCCCTGAGACAATGGGTCTCAGGGGAGGATGTGTGGGATTTTTATGAATTTTAGGAAGCCGTTGAATCATAGGGATTAATGGATTTGATACCAAAAAATATTCATATTGTTCTTTTGTAATCCACTCTTCTATTAGGCAATCGTATAACAGTGTGTTGAATTTCTGTTTTATAATTTCAACCTTATTCATATCAATAACATCCTATACTTCATGATTTTGCAACATTAATTTAATTTCACCGTTATAGAATGACTTGTCCATAATGACGGTGGGGCCTCCCTTATCGGCTCCCTTGATCACTATGGACTCATCATTCTTTAAAACTTGCAAGGCGTTACATTCATCTTTGGATAAATTACTACTACTACTAAATTTCCTTTTGTCTATATATAGTTTTTCATACAAGTCTTTCTCACATAGACTATTAAAAACTTCTACTACTGGGTGACTCGGTGGAATAAATGTGCTCAGTTTCTTGAGCACAGAACTATCACCCTTAGTTTCACTGCCAAAAAACAATTTCAATTCAACATTCCTTACAAATTTCTTTATGTCCAAGATGTTATTAGTTACCCCAGTCCTTTGGGTTGGAATAAATGAAAGGCCCTTCCCTAATAGTTCTATTTTACATTTTGTTAATTCTCTAGAAGAAATATTCCATACTAGAGAATCAGCTCTCACTGATGGTGCCAATGCTGCTTCACGTTCCTACTCTCTGACTGGTCTTGCATCCCTTTCCTCTTTACTCGCCCTCTGCTTTGCGATCTCCCTCGCACATCTCGATGGTACCCTGGTGTTAACTTGATTGGTAGTATCAGGAAAGCTGAAGACTTCGTTAAAAAACGGTTACCAGATGTTTCAATTGCCTGGTGCACATGCAATATAGTCGCTGGTTTTTCCAAAACCTTATTATTGACTGTAGTGTTGATACACTCACTGTTACCACTCGACCCTTCAACTGGTGTTAGAAAAGACTTGACAATCAATCGTGTATGTTTTGAGTCTAGCTCCTAGACCCTCACTGTGCACACTACGTTCCTCGCTTAAGGGAACTACTTCCTCTGGATTTACTCTTGGTCGCTCTCTACTAAAGGTCGTCTGCTTGTATTCTCGCATGTCTCCTGATGGTCTCGGCCAAACAAAGAAGTGGCCCTCCTTAAAATCATTCCTATCATGTTCTAGTTTATTCAACTTCTGCTCACTAATCTTTGTTCAAATAGTGAAACAGAATCCATCGCATATTTTAGCTTCTCATGTACCAAGTCCCTAGGATAGTTCTTGTACAAATTCTGCTGCTGCTCACTGATACTATCCAAAACTAAACTTTCTTTGTGATCTGCATTCTCCAAAAGGAGGCGAATATAATTAAAACTCAACTCTAAATTTAACTGTTGCCATTTCAGCAACAGTTCTGTCTGCCGTTCACCTTGATTAGGCATCTTTAGTATCCGTAGCCCACAAACCCGCTGTAGTGGTGCTGCGGTAGCGTTGTCGCCTCACAGCAAGACATTGTCCCGTTCAATTCTCAGATAGAGCATCTTCTGTGTGGAGGCATGCATGAATGGGCGTGCCTTCGTTGAAGGTTGTGCGTCAGGGCTGGTAACTCGGCACGTAAAATTCCACTACCAAACATTAGCGGACCGGAGTTCCACTGTGGCGACCCCTAACTGGGATAAGCCGAAAGACACAACAACAAGTATCCGTAGCCCACGAGGTATTACTTTATATTTAAGGCAAGCCTCTAGGTGATGTCGCTCTGCCTGTATTGTCAGCTGATCACAGTAGTATAGTAATTGACATTATATAGCATGATAGGATGTATGTCTTTGTGTTACTATTGGATGCGTTTAGTTATATTTATATTCAAATATTTTTATTTTTATTCTGTTTGATATTTGTATATTTATGAATCTGTTTTAATGTGAATGGTTTATGATATGACAGTGGCCAGTGTTTGAATAATTGCAAGTTCATTATTAGAATAATATCACACTATAAATTTAGTAGTATTGCATTGAAATGACTGCAATTTATGGTTATAAATACAACCATGTTTCATCTTTGGTTGTCACTGAGTTACTGCATATGCTTAATACATATATCAAGTATTATAGATTTTTTGATATATGTATTTTTATGAATTAATTTAGTGTGATGGTTCATATATGCTGTAATATGTGTACCTAATATAATAAAGTACTCTATGTATGCATATAGAAAATGTGTTTTATGAGTTTTTAAGGCGATGAGAATGATAGAACATATAATGCACCTTTATGGAAGACCCACTGGTTGTCAGTTGGTTATTGTGGTGCAATTAAGTAATTGAATATTTTTTGTATAAAAGGGAGCAGTATGCATTAGTTTTTTATGGTCTGATGAAGTGGGAGTTATTCCCATGAAAGCGCTTACCAACGTGAAATAAAGTTTTCTACTTTTTACTTTGGACTGATACTTGAATCTGCCTGTACCAACAATCAGGAAAGTAACGTTTATTTTGTTAAACCTGCCTAGCTTATGGTCCCTGGATATTTGTGTGTTCTTTATACAGAGTGTAAGTTGTTTTATTCCTATTAATTTCATAAATATGCTCAAAGATTTTTTCCTTTATTTTTCGCTATGTTTTTCCTATATAAAATCCATTACAGAGCTGACATACTGCCACATAAACAACTCAGTATGTATTATAGTTAAATCTACCTGGTATATTTAGAGTGCCTCCTATTTGTATGTACCAGCATTGCTTACACATTCCACATCTAGTCATTTTATTTCCTATTTAGTTTTAAGATTTTTTATCTTTTGTTACATTATCGAATATAAAGACCAACACCTTTCTTATAAACAATTTGGGGCTAGTACCTAATTTGGCACATGTTTCTCTATCATTCTAAATAAATTGCCAATTCTTATATATTATGTCAGCTATACCCCAACTATCTATGGAGTATGTAGTGATGGAAGCATAACTTTTCTGGTCACTTTCTAGATTGACCTGTGCACTTTCATTCCCCAAAGCATCATTGTTGAAACTTTGTGCCACATATGTAATTTTATCAACTTCAAATAATTAGAACTTATGTAATTACCATAAAAAGAAGTTATGTCCTTACCATAACGTTCCATGTGGAGTGTTCATCTCGCCTTGGTTATTACACATGGGTTCGGAGCCGATCCTCGGCTCCGTGCCGGCCGACTGCAAGCTCTGCATCGAGAAGAAGCTCGAGGACATCTAATACCCACAATCCCCCTCTGCCTTTACCTCAGATCTAGTTTGCAAGCAAACCAGACATAAAGCACGCACACATGCCAAACTATATACATAAAAGTACATATATACAAACATACCAAGGGTATGATAGTAATACTAATACTGCAACAGCAGAAGGAGAATACTCCAGACCAGGCACCAAATCGAACGTTCTTCCTAAGGGTGGGAAGGGTGGGAGTGTAATAACCAAGGCGAGATGAACACTCCACATGGAACGTTATGGTAAGGACATAACTTCTTTATGTGAGAGTGTTCAATCTCGCCTTTGTTCTTACACATGGGTAGCGCCCTAGCTCCATGATCCTGAGGAACTCAAGGGAGAACGTTCTTGAGCACAGTGGAACCAAAGGTTGCCCTATCCCTAGAAACCCTGTCCACTTTGTAATGAGAGATAAATGTATGTGGTTTAGCCCAAGTAGCAGCCGCACAAATAGTGTCTAGTGGTAAGCGAGCTGCGTGAGCCAAAGATGTAGAAACTGATCTGGTGGAATGTCCTTTGGGTTTTGCTGATAATGTTTGATCAGAGGCCTCATAAACATATGTGATACAGTCAGTTAGCCATTTAGAAAGAGTTCGTTTCGTAACTGCAAGACCCTTTCTGCTGTCAGCAAAGGCTAGAAATAGTTGATCAGATTTCCTGTGATCTTTTGTTCTATCCAAATAAAATCTGAGTTGTCTATGGACATCCAGTTTGTGCAACATATACTCCAATTTATTAGAGTGGTTCTTAAAGAAGGTGGGTAATTCAATGGACTGATTAATATTACTAGAAGAACAAACTTTGGGGAGAAAGGATGGATTAGTGCGTAGGGATACTCTGTCAGAATGAAATATTAAATAAGGATGTTTGACAGAAAGGGCCTGAAGCTCAGACACTCGTCTAGCAGATGTAATGGCCACTAGAAATAAAGTTTTCCATGACAAAAATTTCAATGTGCAACTTGAGGCTGGTTCAAATGGTGGCAACATCAATTTAGAGAGCAACAGGTTCAAATTCCACGGTGATGTCGGACTTCTGACTGGTGGTCTGATGTGAAAAGAACCTTTTAAAAAGGCTTTACAGAGTCTGTGAGCCATAATAGGCGCACCACATTCCTCTACATGATAGTTAGAAATGGCAGCTAAATGTACTCTTAAAGTAGCCGGGGAAGCTCCTTCATGAAATAGTTCAGTCAAGAACTCTAAAACCTTGTTTAACGGAGCTATAACAGGGTCCAAATGATGTGACTCCGCCCAAAGGACAAAACGTTTCCACTTACTGGTATAAGTCTTTGTAGTGGAAACTTTATGAGAAGGTACTAAAATATCTTGAACCGCCGATGTAAGGGGAACCGACCTGGCTAGAAAGGGAAGCGGGGCAGCCAAGCTGCTAGATGGAGAGATTCTAGAGATGGGTGAGGAACTCCTGACGAGTGAGTCAGTAGATCTGGCTCTGGGTCCAGCATCCAAGGTCCCCGAATGCGGTGATGTAATAGAAAGGGGAACCAAATTTGACGAGGCCAGAACTGAGCAATGAGAATAATAGTCCTCTGAAGGTTGTTGGCTTTCTGTAGAAACTTTGCAATCAGGGGAAATGGAGGAAAAGCATATAGGAGACCCAGGGGCCAATCGTGCACCAGCGCGTCCCTGGGGACTTCCCCTGGAGGGGGTAATAGGGCAAAGTAGCTCCTGCATTTGGCGTTCATTGGAGACGCAAACAGATCGCAGGTAGGCTGGCCCCATTTGCGAAAAATCCTTCTCGCAACTGACTGTTTGAGGGACCACTCGTGAGGCAATAGTATTGCCCTGCTCAGCCTGTCGGCTATGACGTTGGATGACCCCGGATGTGCGTTGCGGTCAGAAAGCGACCGTGGACTCTGCCCATTGCCAAATTCTCACGGCCTCTCTGCATAGTTGGTAAGACCTGGTTCCCCTTGCTTGTTTATGTACCAGACTACGGACATGTTGTCTGTCTGAACTGCAATGGTCCCTGGAGGAAGAAGGGGAGCAAAGTGTTGCAACGCCAAAACACTGCCCTCAACTCCAGAACATTGATGTGCAGATTGTACTCCAGATTGGTCCATTCGCCTTGGACTGTCTGTCCCTGAAAGATGCCCCCCCACCCTATCAGGGAAGCGTCCGTGGTTATCGCCGCTGACGGTAAAGCGGGTAGCACAAATGGTCTTCCGCTGGATAGGTTGCAAGTCTGTAACCACCACATTAGGTGTGATTTGCATGTTTTCGTTATCAATATTTCGTGAGTCAGTGGAAGCTGTTGGAATGACCATTGTGCAAACAGAAGCCATTGTAGCACTCTCATGTGCAGTCTTCCCAATGGTATCGCAATGAGAGAAGCTGCCATGAGACCCAAGACTTTCAGAACAATTTTGCGGTGACTTTCTGGACGACAGCAGAAGGAAATGTTGATTTGAAGTGCTACTATTCTTTCTGTAGGAAGTTTTAGAACTAAATGGTGCGTATCTAATTCCGCTCCTATGAATAAGATATGCTGTGATGGCTGTAGCAAAGATTTTTCAAATTTACTGAAATTCCAAGGTGTGTACAAAGTTGTAGGGTGTAATCCCTGGCTTGTATCAGTTGACGCCTGGTGGTGGCAGACAGGAGCCAGTCGTCCAGATACGGAAACACCTGGAATCCTAGGCGCCTCAGATGAGACGCTACCACTGCCATGCATTTGGTGAAGACCCTGGGGCTGTAGTCAGACCAAAGGGCAGGGCTCGAAACTGATAGTGACTGGCTCCCAGCCGAAGCGCAAATGATCCCTGGACGCCCTGGCCATTTTGATGTGGTAGTATGCGTCCTTCAGATCTATCGAGCACATCCAGTCGTCCTTCCGTAAGAATGGAAGGATCGATTGAAGCGTGACCATTCGGAACTTTTCCTTCTTGACAAAGGTGTTGAGATGGCTTAGGTCCAGAATCGGCCTCCAGTCCCCTGTTTTCTTTGGAACTAAAAAGAACCTTGAGTAAGTTATCCTATTTGGTCCGCTGGGACTGGTTGGATGACTCTTTTTTCTAGCAGCTTTGAAATTTCTGTAGCTGCTGGGTCTCGCAGATGGGGTGGTACATCTGTGAGTTTTCTCTTTGGAATGGGTGTGGATAGAAATGGGATTTTGTAACCTCTGGTAACAACGCTTTTTACCCAATTGTCTGAAGAAAGGTTTTGCCAGGCCTGAGGGTATAAAGCTAGCGACCCGACTGCCTCCAGAGCAGGACAGTCGGGCCTCCTCTCAGGAGTGCTGAAAAGGTTTGGGAGGTTATCCCTGTCACCTTGGTTTTGCGGACCCCCTCTGCCGCCAGGGCGGCGTCTTCCACCTCTGCCCCCCCCTCTGCCTCTAGAGGGGGCATCACCCTGTGTGTTTGGGAAAGATCCTTGGGGTTTTCAAACCACATTTTCCCACCACGTTGCCCTTTGGGGTACGGTCTGGAAGGGTGGAAAAACGGACTCCGACAGCAGACAGAGTCTTTCCCTCCTGTTCACACTGGGTAAGGGTCTCCTTTACTTTAGGGCCAAAAAGTGTGGCTCCATCAAATGGGGCATTAGTAAAGGAAGACTTGAAGGCTTCCGCAAACGAACATAAGCGCATCCAGGATTGCCTACGAAGAGCAATCGCTGAAGCCGCTGCCCTACTCGATCCTTCGGCTGCGAGGATATCAGCCTCATGGACGAGTTTACAATGGATGTAAGGGTGTTGAGATGTGCTGTAACTTTCTCTGAAACAGCAGCATCTGTAGTACCCTGGAGGGTATCTCCCAACTCTTTGACTAGATCCCTCTGTAAACGTGTAAAATGAGTCAAATACTTCAGGGAACGCATAGAGAAAGCCGCTGAACTGAAAATGCGCTTCCCGTATCTGTCCATGGTCCTAGAATCTTTGTTAGGCGGATGGACAGATGAGGAAGACTCCGACATCTCCTTTTTCGTGGCCGCTGCCACCACCATGGCGTCTACTGGAACTCCTTTGGTGAGGTAAGCCTTGTCCTGTGGTGCCGTAATGTACTTATTTGGCTTCCTAGGGACTGGTTCCACCGTGTCAGGTGTCTCCCACGCCCTTCGAGCAATCATCTCCATTAACTCATCGAAGGGCGGAGTGACCCAGGAGGAGGAAGGGCGAGCACCAAATGCCTTCAGCAAAACTGACTCATCCTCAGAAGGGGGGAGGGATTGCCAGTCACCTCTCTGTTTTAGGATCTCCAAGATGTCAGAAAAAGAGACATCTTCTGAAGGTGACTTAGGGGACCCTTCTGACTCATCTAAGTCAGTATCAGATGTCAAGGATTCTTGTGGAGAATCCAAGTGTCTCCTCTTACACAATCTTTTCCTAGGGACTTCTTCGTGGGGAGCATCCGAAGAAGCCTCCGAGGAAGAGGGGGCACCCTCCAGGGGTGGCTGAGACACTGGTGCCCGACGCTTGGATGTGGCCGTGGGTGCAGAGGAGGACAACGGTCCTTTGTGGGGAGGAGAAGCTGTTACTGCTGATGTGGTTGTCTGGGTAGACAACACCTTCCTCATGAGATCGAAGGCCCCCGGGTCCCGAGTCGAGGTATCTCCCGGTTCCGAAGAAATGGGAAGAATCCCCGAAACAGGAACCGAAGGCACCGACCCCGAGGACGGAACCGAGTCGATCCGCGCCGAGGCTCCGAGAGGGAGCGTCGGAACCGAAACATCAGTCCGACTCTCGGTCCCGGAACCAAGGATGGATCTTCGGCCCCGAGACTCCAGTACCGGATCGGATGGAGTCGAGGTTAACGGTGCCGACCGAGAAAAAGACGGTTCTGGCACCGAGGGCTCCACAATCATCAGTTCAGCTTCTTCCGGCTCCGAAGACTGGACAGGTCTCGGAGGAGGAACAGATGGAGATAGTGGCAGGCCTTCCAGTCTCGACATCAACTGAGAGGAGACCGAGATAAGCTTGGATAGGGCCGTATGCTCCATCAATTTCTGCACCACACGGTCCACATCGGTGTCGGAAAGGGGCCTGGAAGAACGAGTCGAAGGGATCGAAGACGGAGCCGACCTCAACAGAGTCGGTGGAGGGAGCTCCGTCACCGGTTCCAAGACTCGAGGCTCAGAAACTGCCAACAGTTGAACACTCGGCCCCAAGTCTGTGGAACCGGTGATCTAACTTTACCCGAAGAGCTCGGAGCCGATGACTTGGGCTCCGACGTCTTCGATTCCTTCGAGGATTTGGATGCCTGGTCTGAAGCATCCAGAGCCTCCTGGAAAGAGGGTTTCAACAAACCTCTGTCCATCAGTTTCCTGCGCCTATCTGTCATGACCCTCCCACTAAAAGAGTGACAAATAGAACAGTCCTCTTGTAAGTGGAGAGGGCCAAGGCAGTAGACACAGGAACTGTGGTTGTCCGTGACCGACATCTTTTGGCCACACTGGCAACGTTTGAATCCAGATTTCATTTTCTCAGACATTTTGAAGAAAGAGAAAAAAAGTCAAGTCCAGTAACAGTCAATCCAAGTAGGGGTGGTAGGCCCCGAAAAACTCTATACCAGTTAAAATAAGTTAAACTAAGTTAACGGTACCGAGAAATTCTCTCTCTACACACACACCATATACTAAATACAATAACTAGTGATTTTGAACAAGTTCTCTTGAAAATTTAACAAAAAGAAAGTTAAATCTTATCTGAAAACCCTCGAGCTAGCCTCCAGCGATGCGAATGCAGCAGCGGCAAACTAGATCTGGGGTAAAGGCAGAGGGGGATTGTGGGTATTAGATGTCCTCGAGCTTCTTCTCGATGCAGAGCTTGCAGTCGGCCGGCACGGAGCCGAGGATCGGCTCCGAACCCATGTGTAAGAACAAAGGCGAGATTGAATACTCTCACATCTAGGTATTTGTGTTGTCCATTTTCATTCCTCCTTACTACTGGGTCTCATTTCTGATATTGGATCTGACTCGGCCACTTTCCAAGACTTAGGATCTGAGTCTTGAGCTCCTCCCTCTACCCATAATGCAACATATTTTCCTCAACTCCCCAAATTTCATTTGCTGCTCTATAACTGAAAGAGATTATCACATCTATAGAGAAAGTATCTGAGGCTCATAGTAGAATAGATGCAAAAGTGAGAGCAAACACCACGAGGAATACCTTTAAAGTGATTTCAGTCTCTCCAACGTGAAAAAGTTCCAGTAGACAATACCATAAAAACGAAAACCGTTTATTGTAAAATGTAGAATAAGCGCTTTCACGTAGTACAAGCTACGCTTCATCAGATACAATCACATAAATTCACTCACTCTTAAATACAAAATATTTTGGCGGGCTCATTAGTATAATTGTTAACCTATGCATCAATTAATCAAACACATTAAATAATTAGTGTTGCATTGAAAACACTCCATTGTAGCTTAGTAACAGAGCACAACCTTAACTCATGTTTACAATGCCTAAAAAACGCTTCATCCCAAAACAACGAATCATAAACATTTAGAAATAAATAATTCACATTACTCAATGAACACAACATCCTGCCACATTAATAAACCCCTACGGGCAATGCAACATTCAAAAATAACAAATATGCGTAAAAAATAGTATATTTACAATTCTTTAAGAGTCCCTAATGTTCCGATCAGCAGAATATAGTATCTATCAAATTCCTACTGAGGATCTTATCGGCTTATTTCACAAATGAAGCATCAGCTTGTAATATAGCCTCGGTCCATAGGAAACTTTAGAGATTGAGTTTATTGTACACAAAAACTCAATACCAAAACTCTAATCATACAGTCGGCAGCATACTATTTGCAAGCATCAGTGTGCGTCTCTACCAGATGCATAGATATCTATGGCAGAGACTACATCTAGAGGCATGTTTGTTCTACAAGGTAGTCCCCAGAGGCATGCGGGTTTTCTGCATGCCTACCTATGGGGACTCCCATCCTTCTTTGCTTAAACAATGGCAAGACCTGAACATCAACCTAGGTTTTGACTATGTGAAATTATTACTCAAATACTTTCTACCGTTAGAAACTGAGCTTCGCAACAAAAATGATATGGCCTATAAGAGGTTAACAGAATGTTTTACCTCTGACTATTGCAGAGACAAGCTTTGTTCGGTCTTTGCACAAGTGAAGTCTTTCAGTGATAGACTGGGCAAAACCAAACAACGTAAGTTAAGGAGGGATTTTCTGGATTTCCAGAATGGCCATGTGTTCGTTTGGCCAAGGGGACAGGAGGACCGCCCCATATTTCCACCATATGCCAAGAACACTAATACCATAGGGAAAGAAACTGGAGCTTTGAATACGTTGTCAATGACAGCCAGTAATACTTTCTCCAATATACAGGCTGATGTGTCTTATACCAGGGTCAGCAGCCTGGATCCTATTGATATGCCTAATACAGGTACACCTCCTCCTAACCAGGAAGCTCTACAGGGACACCGCAATCCAGGAGCCATACCGAAAACTAACAACACCTTGGGAGCCCCCTCCCCCCTTTTTTACCATACCGAAAGAAACCAGTTCAACAACAAAGGGGTTGGTCCAACGACAGGGGGCCAAGGAAACGCAAGTATTCAGAGGAAAGGAATGGACCCAGCAGAAAGACCAGGTACTGACTTCTTTGGTCTATAATTTTTCAAGTACTAGCCTTGACAGTAACTTGCTTAGCCTTCTTGACAGAGGGCTTACTTTTGTTCCAGCAGCTCGATCCACCTTAGAGGAAACTTTGATTGATTTGAGAATGTTCTGCAGGCGTGTTTGCTTGAAGCTGCTTTTTCCTAAAGACACAGATAATGACAGTACCAATAGACTTCCATTCCCCTTCAGGAATAAAAGTACTTTCATGCCACCACCACATCCAATGGTGGAATGCTTCCTGGATTTATGTGAGAAGGACTTCTATGTACTGTTCTCAGATAGGACAATTAAGAAAGGAAGGTTTCATAATCTCAATGTTAATGAAAATCTTGCTTTAGCTAGACTAAAGAATGAGAAAAGTATAATAGTGAAACCTGCTGATAAAGGGGGGGGGAGTTGTGGTTATGGACACTGACGAATATGTGAAATGTATGGATGTGTTGCTATCTGACACTAAGACCTATGTGAGTATATCTGTTGAACAAGTGTCCACTATTATCCAAACAGTGAATGATAATATTTATGACTTGTTGTTATGTAGACAGATCAGTATGGAATTATATGAGTATTTTCTGAAATCTCACCCAGTCATACCGATAGTGAAAGGGCTTCCCAAAATCCATAAAGAGGTATGGCCGATACCAATGAGACCTATAGTGTCAGGGGAAGGTTGGGTAACTTCACACATATCCACCTTCCTGGATCATGTTCTACGACCTGTTGTTGACAACAGTTGTACCATCCTAAAAGATACTTACCATCTTCTTGAGAGTCTTAATGATTTAAGTTTGGACATGGCCAAGACTCAATACCTCTTGATTACTATGGACGTAGAGAAGTTGTTCACTTCCATTCCCAATGAAGTTGGTATACAATACATCAGGGAATTGTTACACAAAGAAACAACTTTTTCTAATGACAGGGTCATACTGATCTGTCAGTTACTAGATATAGTTCTTCATAACAATGTCTTTTTATTTGGAGATAGATACTTCCTACAGGCATGGGGAGTGGCCATGGGCACTCCCTGTGCCAATACTTACGCCAATTTAGTGGTGTATTGGTGGGAGAAGTTATTTCTGTTTCCACATGAGTCATACAAAAGTATAAAATATTATCGACGGTTTGTAGATGACATAGTAATAGTGTGGGAAGGTACGGCTGAGAGTTTTGCCAGTTTCTTAGGATACCTGGAAACCACCACGGACTTCCTAAGGTTTACTATGGAATGCTCATATCAACAGATCAATTTTCTAGATGTTACATTGAGACTGACTGATGAAGGGACAGTTACATCTACACTCTATAGGAAGACAGTATGGAGGAATGCCATACTGGTGTCAGATAGCATGCATCCACCACATACTTTCCCAGGCATAGTGAGAAGCCAGTTCATAAGGATTTCCAGACTATGTAAGAACAGATGTGACATGATGAATGAAGCGAATAAGATGGAGTCTCTATTTAAAGCTAGAGGCTATAATATGGATATGGTTAGGAGAATAAGACAAGAAATCATTGGGGAGATACAACCTGTAACCAAGGGTGAAGCAGGGCTGCACAACAAACTAACCAACATGGGTAACAGTGGATACTACAAATCTAATAGTCACAGAATGGACTATGTCACTAAGTATACTAGTGATGTGGAAAGGATTAGACAAGTTATAAGAAAGAACTGGAATGTCTTAACTGTGAATGAACAAGTTAGAGATGTTGTAGGAGTGACACCGAGATTCTGCTATAAGAACAGTGAGAATCTAAAGATGTTACTTTGTAATGATAAGCAGGTCACAAATGTGACGCAACCCAGTATGTTATTACTTGGAGACATAGTGAGTAAGGGTACATATCCTTGTCTTAATTGCCCTAGGTGCAACTACCTCAGTAAGACACAAATATTTCAACATCCCCATATGGACTACGTTTTCAGACCCAGCCATTATGCCAATTGTAATACAAAAAATGTGGTGTATTTAGCCACCTGCTCCCTCTGTACAGCATTCTATGTAGGTCTAACCAAAAGGAGACTGAGGGATCGCATTTATGATCACCAGTATGACATCACTAGACTGGATGAAACTAATGCATTAGCTAGGCATGTGAAAGAACATCACATGCATTCATTCACCTTTAGAGTCCTACAAATAGTAACTAAGAAGGTAAGAGGGGGTGACATTAGCAATGATCTAGCGAAAGCTGAACTTCACTGGATCTTGAAATTAGCAGCACATCTATCACCAGGGTTAAACAGCTGTGTCCCGTTGAAACCCATATTAGTTGGAAGGAAGTAGTTTTTTGAGCAACCAGTTAGTTATATTCTTACTGCTCCCCATTCTGGTATACCTGCCAATATCCAAACTTATTGTTAACAGATGACAATACCTTACAGGTTTGTTATGTTTTTTGCATATCATGCATATTGATATGAATATATGTTTTTAAGCTACCCTCCGTTTAGTTAGAGTCTGTTTTGTTTTTTATTGGGCCATGTTACATGCTATATTTAGGTTTATTTTTTATAGAAAAAACATTTTTTATAGAAAAAAATTTTTATAGATGTAATTCTACCCTTATTACATGGGCTTTTCATTAATCTTGAATCATATGGAGGGATATGACAGCATTTATGAGTTGTCTATACCGAATGGTCAGATAGTCAGCATATTTAAATAATTTTTTATTCAAGATTTTATCATGTTTCCTTTATTATGTCCTTTTTCTTCTTGATCTCCGCACACATCCTACCCGAGATCCCGAGCGTTTGTATGCTTTTTTACCCATAATATTAGATCAAATAGACTCTGGAATCCACTATTGAGTGAGATTGTGACTCACTACAGTAAAACGAACATTAGGACCCAGAAGCATACTTCTACTTGCAGGTCAGTGTTCGACGCACACTGATGCTTGCAAATAGTATGCTGCCGACTGTATGATTAGAGTTTTGGTATTGAGTTTTTGTGTACAATAAACTCAATCTCTAAAGTTTCCTATGGACAGAGGCTATATTACAAGCTGATGCTTCATTTGTGAAATAAGCCGGTAAGATCCTCAGTAGGAATTTGATAGATACTATATTCTGCTGATCGGAACATTAGGGACTCTTAAAGAATTGTAAATATACTATTTTTTACGCATATTTGTTATTTTTGAATGTTGCATTGCCCGTAGGGGTTTATTAATGTGGCAGGATGTTGTGTTCATTGAGTAATGTGAATTATTTATTTCTAAATGTTTATGGTTCGTTGTTTTGGGATGAAGCGTTTTTTAGGCATTGTAAACATGAGTTAAGGTTGTGCTCTGTTACTAAGCTACAATGGAGTGTTTTCAATGCAACACTAATTATTTAATGTGTTTGATTAATTGATGCATAGGTTAACAATTATACTAATGAGCCCGCCAAAATATTTTGTATTTAAGAGTGAGTGAATTTATGTGATTGTATCTGATGAAGCATAGCTTGTACTACGTGAAAGCGCTTATTCTACATTTTACAATAAACGGTTTTCGTTTTTATGGTATTGTCTACTGGAACTTTTTCACGTTGGAGAGACTGAAATCACTTTAAAGGTATTCCTCGTGGTGTTTGCTCTCACTTTTGCATCTATTCTACTGTTTGGTTTTGGTGAGAGCGTCTTTAGCAGAGAGTTGTGCTCTTCGTTTTTATCTGAGGCTCATACCTGGAACCAATGGGTTCAGAATTCTTCCAAGCACTTCACAAAGGCAACCGTCTGAGGGGGAGAGGTGGATGGGAGTGACATGAGGTGGAATGAAAATGGACAACACAAATACCTAGTTATGGTAAGTACATAACTTCTAAATCTGATGTTGGCCTTTTCATTCTTCCTCACTAATGGGTCAGAGTCCCCAGTTACGGAAACCCTGGGTGGCCCTTAAGGAAGGATGCGCCGAAGCATGGTTGAGCCAAAGGATGCCCTGCTCCTAGAAACAATGTCTAGCTTATAATGTGAAACAAAGGTACAAGTCTTATACCAAGTGGCTGCCACACATACTTCATCAACAGAAGGTTTGGAAGAGAAGGCAGATGAAGTAGCCACAGCCCTAATGGAATGAACCTTTTGAGATCGGGGCAAATCTATACTTTTCTCAGAATAAATGAATGGAATGCAGTCTGTTATCCATTTAGCTAAAGTGATTTTTGAAACTGCCTATCCTGATCAGCTTGTTGAGCAGGAGACAAACAGCTGACTGGACTTCCTATGACATTTTGCTCTGAGAAGATAGAAACTTAACTGTCTGTGAATATCCAAGAGATGTAAAAGGTATTCACCTTTGTTCAAAAAAATGGGGAAGAAAACTGGTAACTGAATGGCATGGTTAATGTTAGATTCCGTGGTCACCTTAGGCATGAATGAAGGATTTGTTCTTAAGGATACTCTATCTTTGTGAAAAATGATGTAAAGAGATTTGACTGACAAAGCCTAAAGTTCCAATATTCTCTTAATGGAAGTAATGGCTACTAAGAAGATTGTCTAACAAGAAATAAATTTTATGTCACAAATATATGCTGGTTCAAAAAGCTTCTGGGTAAGAAATTGCAGTACCATTGTGAGCTCCCAAGGGGGAAAAGGATCTTTTTTGGAGGTCTAAGATGAAAAACTCCCTTCATGAAAGCCTTACATAATATGGAAGAGAAAAGGGATAAGTTTCACTTCCCAGCATGAAAACTGGATATGGCAGTCAGTTGGAGTTTGATAGTGGAGAAACTAGCCCCTTCTTGAAAAAAGAGTGCTGAGAAAAAGGAGAATAGACATTGTGGATGCTAAGAAAGGATCAATATTTTCCTTTGACGCCCAAACAGAGAACCTCTTCCACTTGCTATTGTAGGCCTTTTTAGTGGGAGCCCTCCGAGAGGCCAGGATAATGTCACAGACAGACAAGGTGAGCCCGACTTTCTTACAATTACTGGAACTGGAGAAGCCATGTGGTCAGCTTGAGGGTGTGAAGATTGGGAAGCTGTTTTTCTGACAGGTGAGATATGAGATACTGTATGGGTTCCAGAATCCAAGGTGGATACTTGAAGTGAGTCCAAAGAAAGGGGAACCACACCTGGTGAGGCCAGAAAAGGGCAATGAGGATTAAGGAATTATTTGATCTTTTGGCTTTCTGTAGAACTTTTGGGGTCAGCAGTAATGGGGGGGGGGGTGAGCATAAAGGAGATCCTGGAGCCAATCATGGACTAGAGCATCTTTCGGTAACTCCCGCTCCAGGGGGATCAGAGCAAAATACTTGTTGCACTTGAAATTCAGAGGAGAGGCAAAGAGGTTGCAACAAGGTTGGCCCCAATGACTGAATGTTTTGTTTGCTTCGGATTGGTTGAGGGACCACTCATGAGGAATCAAAATAGACCTGCTGAGTTTGCCTGCTAGAATGCTGGTTACCCCCAGGATATGTGCTTCAATCGGAAAATGGTTTGAATATATCACCCATTCCTAAACTGTCATAGTCTCCCTGCACAACAGGTTAGAACAGGTTCCTCCTTGTTTGCCGACGTACCAGACTACTGACATGTCTGTGTGAATCACAAATGTCCCCAGATGGAGAACATCCTGGAAGGTTTGCAATGTAAGGAGGACTGCTCTCATCTCTAGGACACTGATATACAATTTGGTCGCTGCAGGCGACCACATGCCTTGGACCATCTTCCCTAGGAAATGCCTCCTCCCGAACTCAGACAGGAAAGCATCAGTGATCACTGTGGCTATGGCAGGGGGAAGAGAAGGGTCTGCCCAGAGACAGGTTGCTTGATTCCAGCCACTACTGTAGATGATTCCTGCAGATCTCTGACAGTTTTATGGGAGTAGGCAGAGGGTGACAATGGACCACTGAACTGCTACGGTCCACTGGAGAACTCTCAAAGAAACTCACTAAGGGGGCTAGAACAATTGTAGCTGCCATTGACCTTAGAGCCCATAAAACCAATTTTGCCAGTAGTTGCAGGAGATCTAGTAAATCTTGAATGTGTTATCTTGGAGAGAAAATGCGATGTATTGGTAAGGAAGCCACTTGTGTTGTTGAATCCTGATGCGTTCCTATGAACGCTAAGCTTTGAAAAGGTGTCAAGTTCAATTTTGCTACATTTACCATAATGTCCAGGTGGTTGAAGATTTTCACTAGATAGTCCCTTAAATGTATCAGAGGATGCCTTGTCAATGCAGTAAGCAATCGTCTAGATATGGAAACACCTGGAATTCCCTTAGCCTCAGGTGAGCAGATACAACTTGCCAAACATTTGGTGAGTCCAAAGGCCAGCACCCTGAACTGGTAATGACTGGTTCCCAGCCAAAAACACAAATGACTTTTGGAGTGCCTGATATGATATGATAGTACGCATCCTGAAGATCCATGGAGCACATCCAATCATCTTTGCATAAAAGTGGCAGGGTGGATTGAACTGTAACCATTTGGAATTTTGATTTCTTGATGAAATGATTCAAGTTGTTGCTGAGATCCAGAAGATGTTTCAGGTCCCCTGTCTTTTTTGGCACTAAAAAAGAAGTGAGAATAAGTTCTGAATGCTCTTTGTATAGTCGGGACCTCTTGGATTCGTTTTTGAACTTCTGGTGTGTACTCTCTCTGAGTGGGTGGAACATCGGGGAGTTTTCTCCTTGGACCTAGAGGATTTAGGGAGAAGGCAATGTAAGAGCCTCCGGATGTAATATTTAGCACCCAGGTACTGTTTGTTATACTTGTCCAGGCATCCAAGTGCAGGGGTAGATGACCTATGACTGCTTCCAGAGAGGGACAGTTCAGGGGCTACAAGGGAAAGGTTCCCTGCAGCCTTGATTCTGTGGATCCCTCCTGCCTCTGGGGCAATACCTGCCCTTGAACCCCCCCCCACCTCTGGAAGAAGTATGCCTGCATGGGTCCTGAAAGGAGACTTGCGACTTCCTGAACCAAGTTTTCTTACCTCCTCTTTGGTTCCTGGAGAAGGCCCTCTGAGGAATAGAAAACTTGATCCCCACGGCAGACAAGGTCTTTCCTTCTTGTTCTCTGTGGGTTGGTACATCTTTCACAGAAGGTCCAAACACCTAACAAAGGGGGCATTAATGAATGATACCATGAAGGGTTCTACAAAGCCACATCCACGCATGTTCTCCTAATGGCTATGCCTGTACCAGCTGCTTGTGAGGTGCCTTCCACTGCATGCAAAATTAACATCATCAAAGAATTAGTGAGCAAGAAAGAGTAGCCAGCTGGGAAGCAACATTTATCAAGTCCTCCTCTGACATAGGCTCGGCAACAGAAATGGAAAATTCCTTAACTAGGTCTCTCAACAGATGGATGAAGTACACCAAGTAGTTCAATGACCTCAGGGGGAAGGTAGCTGAGGAGTAAACGAGCTTTTCATGTCTGTCCAATGCTTTAGACTTCTTGTTAAGTGGATGGACAGTGGAACTCTGCTCTGCTAGCTCCTTCTTAATGACTGCTGCAACAACAATAGCATCTACAGGAACGCCTTTATTCCAGAACGTATGATATAACATCGGACACAGGAACCTAATGAGGCACTCAGGGATAGGCTCATCTGTGTCTGGTTCCTTCCAGGAATGGTGGGAGACTACATCAATCAGCTCATCAGCTGGGGGAGTCACCCAGAACATAGGCCCATCCTGAAGGCCTCCAGGAACACTGATTCCTTAGAAAGAGGAGGTTGGGCAGAATATCCATCTTTCTGCTGGAGGAGTTCTAGGATATCTCCATAAGAGATGTCCTCAGGTGGGGACTGGTGAAATCCTTCTCCCCCATCGAAATCGGTGTCCTCCTGAGGGACTCCATAGAGAAGTTTATGTGCCTCCTTTTACACTTTTTCTTTTCAGGGACCTCCTCAGTGGGGTGTTCTGAAGAGGTATCAGAAGATAGGGGCACTCCCTGACAGGAAGTAGTCTGCATGCTCCTTGGGACTGGCTGACCTAGGACAGGAAAGATAGGCTCAGTGCTCAGATCCGATGGAGGAAGGAGCAGACCCTGGGTATGAGGAGATGACTCTCTAAACCTAGAAAAAGTCCTTTCTGCAACCCAGAAGCCTGAAGGGCCCAGGAAGGCCCCCTCTCCTTCTGTCGAAACAAAAATTACCCATGGGGAGAGAGCAGAACCACCCACAGATCCGAGGCCTCCTGACACAACCAGACCAGAGATGTGGAAGGCTGAAGTCCCAAGGGGACCCAAAGGATCTGACAAATTCCGAGCTGGAGTCAACCCCCTAGAGTCGACACTGACATCTCAGATCCAGGACCCGCTCTGATCTGGCAAAAACAGAGCAGCGCTAGTCTGGGATACAATCAGAGTCAAGAAAGGAAGCTTCCAAGGATCTGACATAGACTATCTGGGGGTACCCTGGCTCCTTAGATTCTGAAACCAGAGGAAAGATCAGAAAAGAAGTGTGTATGGAAGAGCACTCACGGATCCAAGATGGCAACACCCCAATCTGGATCTCAGCCCTGAGGAACTTCCACATCATTCTGTCCATATCAGCCTCGGTGAAGCTTCGGGAAAACCTGGAAGTAGCCAAGGATTCATGTCTTGACTTGGAAGGGGTTTAAAGGACCTTTGAAGGAAAAGCTGGGGATACTGGTTCCACCTGGAAGACCAATGTCAGGTTCTAACCACTGGATCTGTAGCCCTGGGATCTGAGGAGGAGGTGCTGGGAATGGGGATCCTGAAATGACAAAAGATCCAAAGTCGGGTGCTCAGAGCAGAGGAAGACAAAGCTGACAGATCTTTCATATCCGACTTCTGCCTCAAGACTTTAGGAGCTAAAACTGACTGATCCAAAGAAGTCTTCAGATCCCAAAGACATTCTGAAGGTGCTTGGATTAGAGGCTAAGCCAGACCTTAGACTTCTTCCTGCCACGCTCCGAGTCTTCATAGGAAGCTGAGAGGGAGTGTTTGGAGCCAGCATGCTTAAGGGGGGGGGGGGTTGAGTCCCAGAAGTGGAGGATGTAGGCAACAAGCCCTTTAAAATGAGCTTGTCTCTGGGGTCAGCAACCACACATTCCACATCTAAATGTTCTGGGCCTAGGCAACATAAACACTTTTTGTGGGCATCCAAGTTAGGGATTTTGGGCCCACAAGAACTGGACCTATATAGGAAAGTGCTAATGGCACAACAGAAGAATCAGAAAGGAAAGTCTAAAGTCTCTGATGCTTCGCCAACTATAAAGAGGGAGGTGAAACAGAGAAAAAGTAAATAATCATATACTACTGACTGGGAATAAAAGAAATTTCTCAGTTATCTGAGTAAAAAAAGTACAATTGTGTACATGTACCATAAATGTAAATCTTTGAGTGTATTCACTGTTGCAGTCCTCACAGTTGGGATTTCCTGCCATGAAAGCCCTCGCTCGACTCGACTACCAGAGAAACTTATTTTGCCTCCCAGGCGTGGCAGATGCCTTAACTGACATCAGTATGCACTGGTATAAAGGGAGCCAGCCTGCATCATCACTTCAGAATTGAATAGACCCCATGAATTAGGAGCCTGGAGCTAAGTAAGGAGAATAAGGAGAGGGGTTATCTAACCCAGGGAAGGCTGGGGAGTACCCAAGGTCTTCATATTTGGAAATTCTAGGCCTGCCTAGTAGGCCAAGGGGGAGGATAGTGGAAAAGAAGACTGCAACAGTGAATACACGTGAATATCTACATTTATGGTAAGTGTATTATGCTCTTTGTGTTCCACTGTTGCAGTCCTAACAGTTGGTAAGATTCCCAAAGCTTAACTGAGGGTGGATAGAGATCCAGAAGAAGAGAGGATCCTCTGCAGGACTGTTGAGGCAAATCTTGCTCTGGATTTAGAAAAGGCTGGCAGCTGGAAATGTTTTGTGAAGGTATGCATATAAGACCAAGTGGATACTTCTAGCATGTCTTTGGTGGGGGCCCCCTTAAGGAAGGCTGTAGATGTAGCTGTGACCCTTTTAGCATGAGTTTTAACCAAATCTGCTTTTTTTTTTTTTTGCCATGAAAGCTGCAGCAGGAGGAAATGCAGTGAGAGATCCACTTAGAAATAGTCTGTTTAGAAGTTGGTTTTCCTTCTGATCCTGGGGCAAAGGTGAAGAACAGCTGATCATAATTCCTGAAGGATTTCATTTTGTCTAGGTAGAAATGTAGCACTCTGAATCAAGCCAGCCGTCTACCTACTTTCTTTCCCAATCATCAGAACAAGGGAGAAAGATTACTCCGTGGATAAGCACAAAGACACATTGGTTACCACCTTAGGCATAAAAGAAGGGTTAGTCCTGAGGGAAACCCTGTCTTTGTGGACGATAATGAAAGGATCTACTGCCATTAGTGCCTGCAACTCTGAGACCCTTCTAGCTGAAGTACTGGCTAAAAAAAGAGCAGTCTTCCAAGAAAGGAACTTTAAGGAGGCATTAGCTGCAGGTTCAAAGGGAGGCAAAGTCAATTTTTCCAGTACATAGTTAGGGTCCCATGGGGGTGTGGGTTCCCTCCTGGGAGGCCTAATGTGAATGATACCCCTAATGAACTGTTTCAAGAGAGGATATCAGAAGATTGGGGAAGAGAACAGGAAGGTGGGCAGAGATGGCTGAGGTATGTATATTTATGGAGAAGTAGGACAGGCCTTTATCCACTAGATTGGCTAGATACTCCAGAAAGGCTGAAATGTTAACTGAGCTTGAGTCAAGGTGGTGCCTCTGGCACCAAGTAGAGAATCTTTTCCATTTGGCTGAGTAAGATCTCTTTGTGCTAGGCCTTCTGGATTCCTTCAGAATGCATTGAACCTGTTAACCTAAGTTGGTAAAGCAGTTAGGTGCTGAGGAATAATCCAGGCTGAAAGGTTCAGGGTCTGCAGATTGGAGTGTACTATCCTCCCTCTGTCTTGGGTGAGGAGGTCTACCCTCTGTGGTAGCTGCCAAGGGTTTTGGCTGGTGAACTGCAGGAGAAGAGGAAAACAGTGTTGCCTGGGACAGTTTGGAGCTATCAGGATTGCCTTTGGGCCATATTCCCTGATCTTTAGAAGGACTTGAGGTGGTAGGGGAGGGTAAGCATAAATGAAGAGGTGAGTCTAGGGGAAGAAGGTGGCATCCACCTTCCATGCCAATGGCCCTCCTGTCCTGATACTGAATTCATCCAGTTGAGCATTGTCCTCGCAGGCAAAGAGGTCAAGCTGTGGGGTACCCCATTTTTGTGTAAGGCTGTGGAATGCATCCCAGTGAAGCTGCCACTTGTGGAGCTCTGTCAAGTTCCTCTTGAGGTGATCTGCAAGGGTGCTTTGTACCCCTGGCAAATACTGTGCTAGGAGGTGGAGTTCCATGGAGTGTGGTGTCTCCCAGATTTGCATGGCTAGATGGCATAGGGCTTAGGAGTGTGTGCCTCCTTGTCTATGTACCACATGATTGTGGTGTTGCCTGTCTGCACTACCACTACCCCTGGTATCCATTTTTCTTTGAAGGTCATTAAACTTTTTAGAACTGCCATGAGTTCCTTCCAGCTGATCTGTTTCTTCTTGGTCTGTTGATCCCACACTCCATAGGTTTGAAAATGTTAGGTGTGGGCACCCCATGTGATGTCTGAGGCATCTGTGGGGTTTGGCCTTGAGGAAAGAATTTGAAGGGCAAGCCCTGATTCTGGATGCATGCCTGTAACCACCATGACAGCTCCTGTCTGAGGCAAGTATCAGGTGTATCTTGGTGTCCAGGGGCTGCATGCTCTAGCACCACACATTCTTTAGACACCGTTGAAGCTTCCACGTGTAGACTGGCTACTGGCACCATGAGGATACAGAATGTCATGTACCCCAGAACTCCGAGGTATTCTCTGGCTGTAATGCACTGCTTGCACTGTAAGTTCTGGAAGTAGATGGTCAAAAAATTAACCTTGTCTGGGGCAGGAAGGCCTTTTGGATGGAAGAGTCTAGGAGTGCCCCAAGAAACACCATCTGTTTGTATTGCACAGTGATGGACTTCTCTAGGTTTAGAGTGAACCCCAAGGAGGGTAGAAGATCTTGTGTTAATTTCAGGTTTTTGAGGATCTATTTCTGGTCTGAGGCCTGCATTAGGCAATCACCAAGGCAGAGGTAAATCTGGACCCCTTTGGTCCTGCAGTAAGCAATGTCAGGGGCTAGGCACTTTATGAAAACCCTTGGTGCAGTTGACAGTCCAAAGGGCACAGCTGAAAACTGATAATGACTGCAGCTTGCTCTGAAGCGAAGAAAGCTTCTGTGTGACTTTGAGATGGGGATGTGAAGGTAGGCATCTTTTAGGTCTAATCACACCATGAATGTCTGAGGTGCTAACATGGGGAGGAGTTTCTGCAGGATCAACATTCTGAATTTTGGTACCCTGAGGAAAAGTTTTAAGGTGGACGTGTTAGAATGGGACTCCAAGACCCTTCTTTTCAGGGTACTAGGAAGAGTCTTGAGTAAAATCCTTTCCATTTTGATCTTCTGGAACTGATTCTACAGCTCCCTGGGAACAAAGGGTTTGAATCTGTACAGCCAGAGTTTTTTGATTTTGGGGTACATCTGAGTATCCTGAGAATTTTATGGCTCTTTGAAAGTGAGTTTGTAACCACGTGCAATAATATTTGGAACCCACTGATATGAGGTTATATGGGTCCAGTTTTTATAGAAATGGGACAGTGTTCCTCCTAGTTTTGGAGGGGTTGGGGAGGAGGATGGAAGCGGAGAGTCATAACTGATCTCTGGCAGGGGCAGGTATTCTAGAACTCCACTCTCTGTGCGAGTCTGAGGTCCAGTGCCTACATCTTGGTTGCTGTGACCTGTGTCTGGGAGTCCTTCCCTCTGTAGCTGTCTCTATTTTGTCCTAGACTGGGTGGGAAAGGACCAATCTTTGGCTGGAAAATTCCTGCTGAACCTGGGTGGTTACACTTGTAGAAAGTCCTTAACTGTTGCATAGATTTTGATTCTTCCTCCATCCTTTTGAGGAATGCTTCAGCTTTTGCCCCAAAAACGCATTCCTTGTCAAGGGGGGCATCCAGGAGATTAGCTTTTACCTGTTCAGGGAGGGGCTGCTCCCTAAGCCAAGCATGTCTCCTGATTACTGTGCCAGTGACAGCAGCCCTGCTGGAGGCTTCCATGGCATCATATCCACAGTGAAGAGAGTGTTTTGCCATTTGAAAATTGGAATGGCACAGGTCTAAAAGTTCCTTAGAAAGGTTTTATCTTCTAGACCGGTTAGATTTTCTTTTAGTTGGTCAAGAATGGTTTGCTGTTATTTGATCATATGAAATTGACAATTGGGGGCCTGCATGGTGAGGGTAGCTGAAGTGTATACTTTCTTTCAAAATTTATCAACAGCTCTGCATTTTTATCAATAGGTAAAGGGTTTATACAGGTACTGGTCTTAGATCCCTTGCGGCCAGGTGTGACCACTTCAGGATCAGCAGTTGGGTTTTTAAACAAATACTTATGAGAGTCCTAGACCCTGTAAAAGCAGTCAGGCTTTCTGGGTGCAACAGGGAGTGAGTCTGAATGTAAGTAAGCATCCTGAAATACATTTTCCACTACTTCCAGGGTAGTTGGGGTAGCTAGGGGTTTGTCCTCAGGGAGGTCTAAGGATTCCTTTACTCTTTTTTTGGACTGTGGGTATTTTTCTGCATCCCACTGGAAGTGTTGTCTCATAGCATGAAGAGTCTCACTAAAGGTGAGATCTTCAAGCAGAGATGCAGATGGGAGAATTTCCCTTGAACTCAAAAGGAGAGTCTGATTTGGAGGACTCTACATCTGAGGAAAGCCTTGTTTATACCTCTTAAGAGGAATCAGATTCAGAGGGTCAGTGTGAAACTCAGAAGGATGTCTCTTTTCTTTTTCCCTGGGGTGATATCCTCTGAAGTCTGTCTGGACCTTATCATGTTAATGAGGTCTTCAGCTAATTTGATCAAATCATGTGGGTGTCCCGGAAAATGGGAGCTGGTAGGCCTAGGTGAAGACCGTGCCATGGATGCCTTTCTTTGGTGTGGGTTTGGTCTTAGACCTAGGATCGTCCGTCCTGGTGCCTGACTCTTTAGATTGCAGATGCACCAGAATGGCCTTAGGCTGATAAGAGTCTGTGGTTAGCATCACTCATCAAAAGCTGTGGCCTGCTGAATGGTCTTGGACCCAACCGAGGAGCTGAATATGAATATGTGTGCTATAGAAGTCGAAGAGACCGAAGTCAAGTCACACTCCAAATGAGGCCTGGGTGATAGGATCAAAGGTTGAAGGGGAATGGAAAAGCATCTCACCTTCAACAATCACAAGTCTAGTAAGTGAGTCAGGAGGCAAGTGATTGCCGTCCGTGGACCTAGGCTTTTGTTTCTTGTATTTTTTGCACTTAGGTACATCGAGCTTGGAACAACCGGCAGATGTCATAGTATGCAATTGCTCAGATTCCTGCCTCAGAAAATGAGCTAAAAACTCAGCTCTACACATAATAGTGCTAGTGTTATACCTAGCACATAAACGACAGTTAGGGACGCCGTGGTCTGGGCCTAAGCAAGTTACACAAAGCATACGGACGTCTCTGTGTGGAATTTGTTTACCACTGCGGAGACAATTATTAACTTTATCTGACATGAGTCAAAGAAAAAAAAAAAAGGTTCCCCAATGAGGTACTTATCTTTTGAATGACAGCGCCTCTCTGGTGCAGACCAAACAATGCACTTGAAGTCTGCTTCGGGCTCCGGTGGCAAGAAAAGACTGACATGATGACACAGGCTGGCTCCCTTTATACCCGAGTGTACTGATGTCGGTTGAGGCATCTGCCAGCCTGGGAGGCAAAATAAGTTTCTCTGGTAGTTGGGCCAGCTGAGGGCTTTCATGGCACGAAAGCCTTCATGGGGTCTATACAATTCTGAAGTCTGTATCACTGTAGGGCAAAAGCGCTTACTTGCTTGTTGTTTTAACATGCAAATAAAATTTAGGTGGGAACGCTGTGTTTTAGAAAACCAACCAAAAATAATAAAAGAGAGGAAATTGTCTGTTCAGAGGGGAGGCAACAAGATCTACCTGAAGAGTATCCCTCTGATGATCAATGTCCAGAAATAAATCTCTGTGAAGCATCCACTTGTGGGTCTGTGTTATGAACCTGCTCAGTCTGCCACAAGGTTCTATTTTGAAAGGAATATAAACAGTCTGAAGAGTCTCCTGAGACTGGACAGCCAGATCCCAAACCTGAAGAGATAGTCTACACAAGAGGTAGGACTGTATCCTCTCTTGCTTACTGATGTACCATTGTACCATTTAACTGTGGTATTGTCTATAAAGATTTTGAGAAGCACTGTAAGGAAAAGAGTATGGAAGGCCTGAATGGCAACACGGAGAGCTCTCATCTCCTTGATGCTGATATGGTCTGCTTTCTGACAAAGGGATCAAAGGCCCTGAACCTTTAAAGGGCTGAAAGAAACCGCCAACCCCATGTCTGAGGCATCTGAAAAAAAGTTCCCAAGAGGGGACTGGGGGCTGAAAAGGAAGCCTGGAGTTGAGAAGACAGTTGATGAATCTACCAATGAATATCTAGCTTGAGGTATGGAAGAAAAGGAACTAGAAAGTCCAAAGGATGAGAATGTTGAAGCCATACTGACTTTAGGAACCACTGTAGAAAGAAAATTCCTTGGTAGGGGGACAGGGGTCCAGGAAAGTAAATAATGTGGGAAGAAATATTCAGGGAATTGTTATGGCTAGGCTTGTATAGGCCCTAGGGCTGATAGCCTAGTACTAACCTATGAACCTATGTATACCTTGAAGTCTCAGAAAACTCAGTATGCACCTTATAGTTGCTCAAAAATAAATCCAGAAGAAAATTTGTAGTGTGGAAGGTGTGAAGTTCATTCCTTGAATTATGTTAGGCACCTAATTCACTAATAAAAACTGAAATGTAAAATATGTACTACAAAACAATAAAACAGAAAATAGTAGGCAGTCCACTGTTGAGTTAAAAATGGAATATCCTTTATGAAACACACAAACCTCTCACCTTTGTTAAGGTTGTAGAGCTTTCTCCCTGCTGATTTTTGCAGTACTTTCCTGATGTCCAGTTCACATTTGAACTCAAAGGCTGCTAAAGTTTAGTGTAAGGGAGGGCAGTAATTACTGGGTCTTTTTATTGTTTCTTCCATAGTTTTTTTTTCTCAATGGTATTAGATTTGCCATGGTACAGAACTTTCAGATTCAATTTTCTGACATAGGATTTCAAATCAACCAGTACCTGTGCTGTCAGATCTGCAGAGAGGAACAAAAGTCAGTCTCTTTGAAAGCACACTAATCTCAATGTCAGTAAGAGAGAAGTGAGGGAAATTAAATATTTGGGGGAGCCCAACTACACCCCAGGACCTAGATGAAGAAACCAGCAACACTATTAACTTACCCTGTTTGGAATCACTCTAAAAAAGAACTTACTGACATTGAGATTAGTGTGCTTTCAAAAGGTTTAACTTTTGTTCCTCACTGCAGGTCATGGACCCCAGAGCCCTTAAAAACTCCCTGGCCATAAGTAAGACCTGAGGAAGAAGGGATTAAAAGA
The DNA here is from genome assembly GCF_019279795.1 of Protopterus annectens. NCBI lineage: Eukaryota > Metazoa > Chordata > Ceratodontiformes > Protopteridae > Protopterus > Protopterus annectens. The sequence goes on from NC_056751.1 coordinate 604,555,656, forward strand.
AGGCAATTAAAGCCAAAGCCTTGGAAGGCAGCAGGGATGCCAGCATAGGAATGGACTGGAGCCTGCACCTGAGAAAAAATATTATCCTACGGAGAAGCCAGGAAGGATTTCTGGAAATTGTCTGCAAACTCTAGGCTTTGCAAGAGGCAAACAGCATAGTGGAGGTAGTAAAACAGGGTCTTGAAAGAGGAAGCCTGAATGAACAGGTCATCCAGGTAGGGAAAATTTTGTATCCCCCTCATCATGCAAATAGCAATCACAGGAGCGAGGCATTTTGTAAAGACTCTTGGGGCAGTAGAGAGACCAAAAAGGGCAAAGCAGGGAACTGAAAATGCAAGGATGAAACAGAGAAATGCAAACAGGGATGTGAAGATAAGCATCCTGGAGATCTACAGAGACTAGGAAAGCCTGAGACAGAAGAGAAAACAGGGTCTGTAAGGACAGCATTTGAAAGGAAGGAACATTCAGAAAAGTGCTGAGCTGAGGAAGATCCAGAATGGGTCTCCAGGTACCTTCTTTCCTGGGAACCAGAAATATTCTAGAATAAAACTTCCCTCTTTGAGACCCAGAAACTATTTGGATGGTATCTTGAGAGAAAAGGCTTTGAAGTATATCCAGAAAAAAGGGCAGCTGCTGCTGAGAAGATTGACGAATGCCCAAAAAGTGAAGAAGAGATTTTCACACCATCTGATACTCCTGATGAACTGATGGAAAGAACCCAAGAATCTGAGTGATTCTTAATTGTGAAGAAACAGGGAAAAATGAAGAGATAAAGGAAATTGACTTAGGATGGAGTGAAGAAGGTAGTCAGAGAGAATCTGGCTAGTCTGAAAAAGGAGGCTTCTGAGTGGCAGACGTCTGAGTAGATTTAGCAGGAGAAACACTTCTACAGCCCTTTTTACATTTGGGAAGAGGGTGAAACTGTCTATGTACAAACGTAGGCTTGGAAAATAATTCCTCTTCAATTTGGGAAAAGGGGAAACAAAAATAAGTTTCAATTCTTGCAAGGCCTTACCTTTCTCCTGCACATATTTAAAATGCTCAGCAGCTGCAGAATCAAAGAGATTTTTATTGTTAAGAGAAGCACCCATCAATTTAGTCTTAATATCATCAGGCAAAGGTTGTAGGTGAAGCCAAGAATGACATCTTAACATAGAACCTATGGCAGCAGCTCTAGAAGAAGCATCAGCTGGATCACATCTACATTTAATAGAATGACAGGGCACTTTTTGCCTAGCCTTTCCATGGTCCTTTACTGGAAGGCAACGTCTGAAGAAACACAGATAACAGAGGGGTCAGCAGAAGGACATCTGTAAAGAAACTTACAATCATCAGGCACCTTATAAAACTTATTAGGCTTTTTGCTGTCTGAGGCCTGACAATCTGAAGCCTGAGAAGCTGTTGAAAACGCGTCCAATAAGGCAGTAAGGACAGGAGGAACAAAAAAAGGTGGAGGAGACTCCATCTGGCGGAATCCATAATACCTCTTCTGAACGTCTGAAACCTGGGTGCAATCACATTTAAAAATTTCCATCACACAACATACAATATCCCCAAAGGAAAGTTCTTCAAAAGAAGAATATAGACTAATGGAGTTCTCCTCCTCCTCAGAACCATATTCTAATGGAAAAAAAATCTGAGAAGAATAAGCCAAAGACTTTTCTCCAGAGTCCAAGTCTGCACTATAAGACGTCTGCGTCCTAAGCCTCTTAAGAGGAGTAGAAGACCAAGGGGGGGGGGGGGACAGGAACAGAAAAAGAAGTTATGTACTTACCATAATGTTCCATGTTTGTAGTCCATCTTGCCTACATTCTTGCTCCTACTTAGCCGATACTAAAGCTCAAGTGCTTTTACTGGCTCGAGGCTAACCCCTATCCCATGGTGCATCACGGCAATTCCCCAGATCTTGTTTGCAAGAAAGTAACTACATACATAACAGTAACTAAACTATCAATAACTGTGCACATACAAACAGAATACTTTGTATTACTATCCATGCCATGTGGACAGACAACTACAACAAGGTCAGACAGTATAATGGATAGTCCACAAGTTCCTCCAGGATACAGGAAGGGGGAAGGAGGGTGGGATGCAATAATGTAGGTAAGATGGACTACAAACATGGAACATTATGGTAAGTACATAACTTCTTTATTTATGTAGTCCTATCTCGCTATAATTCTTGCTGGATGGGACAGCATCCCTAGCACCTTTATCTTGGGTGGCTCAAGCAAAGAGACTCTTCAGTACAGTGGACCCAAAGGATGACCAGTCCCGGGAGGCCAAATCCAATTTGTAATGAGTGACAAAGGTATGAGGTCTTGCCCAAGTAGTTGCTGCACAAATGGTATCAATTGGGAGTTTTGATCTAAAGGCATGTGAAGTTGATACTGCCCTAGCTGAATGGCCTTTTACTTTATCAGGTAGTTATTACCCAGCAATTCTGTAAGCAAATGAGATGCAGTCTGAAAGCCATTTAGACAAAGTGACCTTAGAGAAGGGCAAGCCTTTGTTTTTGTCTGAGAAGGAAACAATTGGCCCGATTTCTGAAAATCTTTAGTCCTCTGCAGGTAAACTCTGAGAATTCTGTGGACATCTAATTGGTGTAGTGTGTATTCTGATTTGTTTCTTTAATTTGGGAAGAATACTGGTAATTCAATAGTTGTGTTTAGATTATGTTCTGAACATACCTTAGGGAGAAAGGAAGGATTCGTTCTGAGGCAGACTCTATCCTTGTGGAAAATATAAGGAGGTTGAATGGTGAGGGCTTGCAATTCTGAAACTCTCCTAGCAGATGTTATAGCAACTAAGAACGTCTTCCAAGACAACAATTTCAAGTCAGATGAAGAAGACTGCTCAAAAGGTGGGGAAATCAATGAGGCCAGAACTAAGTTCAAGTTCCAGGGTTCCAGTGGTTGCTTGATTGGAGGTCTGAGAAGGAGGACTCCTTTCAAAAAGGTTTTGCATAAAGAGTGAGACATAAGTGGATTGTCCATGTCGCCAAAATGATAATTGGAGATCGCATATAACTGAACTCTAATGGTAGTAGCTGCAGCTTCTTCTTGAAAAACAGATTCAAGGAAGGACAAGGCAGACTCTATGGGAGCTGAGTTGGGGTCTATGCCTTGGTTAGCTGCCCAAATGGAAAACCTTTTCCATTTACTGGAATATAATTTCCTGGTGGAAGGTTTGTGTGAAGAAATCAGGATGTGTTTAACTGTAGGAGAAAGGGAAATACACCTGGCTATTCTTGGAACTGGAGCAGCCATGCTGTCAATTTTAGGGTTTGGATGGTAGGATGGAACTGACCTGATTGATGAATTAGGAGGTCTGGAGATGGTTCGAGAATCCATGGTTCCTCCAAGAGATAGAGCCACAGGAAGGGGAACCAGACTTGGTGAGGCCAGTAAGGAGCAATGAGGATCAGGGTACTCAACAGTTTTGCTTTCTGAATCACTTTTGGTACGAGAGGAAAGGATGGAAAAGCATAAAGGAGTCCCAAAGGCCAACTGTGGACCAGAGCATCCCTGGGTGACTGCCCTCATTCCCCATCTGGGGATAAGTAGTTGCTGCATTTGGTGTTCATGTACGTGGCAAATAGGTCACAGCAAGGCTGGTCCCATTTTCAGAAAATCTCTTCCGCAACTTCTGTATTCAAGGACCACTCGTGAGGCATCAGAATTGCTTGACTCAGTTTGCCTATCATCACATTGGACTTCCCCAGAATGTGCATTGCTACCAGAAAGTGTTGTGTGTCCATCTCTCATTTCCATACTCTTAGTGCCTCTTGACAAAGTGGGTAAGATTTGGTTCCCCCTTGCTTATGTACCACACTACAGACATGTTGTCTGATTGAATTGCAATTGCCCCAGTGGGAAGAGAACTGTGAAGTGCTTGCAACGCGTATAGCACCACTCTCATCTCCAGACCATTTATGTGCAAGTGATTCTCGTGATCCTGTCATTCCCAGATAATGCTCTCCCACCCTATCTGGGAAGCATCCGTGGTCAAGACTGCATTTTGTTGAGAGGGAGCAAGTGGACGACCTAGATGAAGCTGATCCGTATGTAACCACCATGTTAGATCCTTCTTGCAGGAGTTTGTGATGAGTATTTGGTGAGATAAGGGGATATCCTGCATTGACCATGGGGCAAATAGTTCCCTAGCCTGTCTACACATGACAGTACTTCAGTGGCTACTAAGAGCATCGTGGAAGCCATAGTCCCTAGAACCTGAAGAACTAACCTGGTCTGTACTTTGTCTGTTTTCAGCAAGAATCTTACTTAGCTGTGCAATGATTCTATCCTTTCTGGTGTCAGTTTTGCTGTCATGGTGGTTGAGTCAATGTCTGAGCCAAAGAAGACAATGTGCTGCGATGGAGATAAGACAGATTTTTTTTAGATTTATTGTAATCTCTAATCTGGCGCACAAGGATAGAGTCTTGTCCCTGGCTCAGATAAGTTGGTGCTTGGTGGGAGCAGTGAGGAGCCAGTCATCTAGGTACGGAAACACCTGGAATTCTTGACGTCTCAGGTGAGCCGTTACCACTGCCATACATTTGGGGAACACTCTGGGAGCTGCAGTGAGGCCAAAGGGCAGTGTTCAAAATTGAAAATGACTGGCTCCCATCTGAAAGCGTAGATGTCTTCTGTCCATTTTGATATGGTAGTACGCGTCCTGAAGATCTATGGAGTACATCCAATTGTCTTTCTTGATAAAGGGAAAAACTGACTGCAGAGTGATCATATGGAACTTCGATTTCTTTACAGACTTGTTGAGTTTGCTGAGATCTAGGACTGATCTCCAGTCCCCGGTCTATTTTGAAACTAAAAAGACTCATGAGTAAGTTCCGGATCCTATTTGTTCTGTGGGGACTTCTTGGATGACTCTTTTTTGAAGCAACAAGATGACCTCTGATGTTGCATGGTCTAATTGAATGGGTGGCACACCTGGTAAAGACCAATTTACTGGGGGATCAGAAACAAAGGGAATGAGGTAACCTCTGGAAATTATATTTTGTAACCAACGATCTTGGGAAATTTGTAGCCAGGTGCTTGGGTACAGTGAAAGATGACCCCGGACTGTCTCCAGAGACGGACAGTTGGGCAACCCCTCAGGGGCAATGGAAGGGATGACCAGAGAAAGCATCTCTATCTCTCTGATGTTGTGGACCCCCTTTGCTGTGAGCATGGCATCTTCCATTATATCCTCCCCCCTCTGACTCTAGGGGAGGGTTGACGTTGTGCCTGAGAGAAACCTTTTTGGGATTTACGGAACCACATTTTCCCTCCTGTTTGACCCTTGGGATAGGGTCTAGAAGGAAGAGAGAAATGGACTCAGACAGCAAATAAGGTTTTCCCTTCCTGCTCACACCTGGTCAAAGTGTCTTTTATCTGAGGTCCAAAAAGATTTGAATCATCAAAGGGGACGTTGGTAAAGGAAGACTTAAAGGATTCTGTAAAGTTGCATAGATGCATCTAGGAATGTCTCCTAAGAGAAATTCCTGCTCCGTCAGCTGCATAGGAAATCAGCCTCATGGAGGACTTAGCAATAGATGTAAGGGTGGAGAGCTGCGCAAATACCTTGTCCGTGGATCCCGAAGCGACTGAACCTTAAAGGGTACCTCCCAACTCCTTCAGGAGATCCATCTGAAGTCTAGTAAAATGGGACAGATAATTCAACGATCATAAGGTAAATGCCGTTGAAGAAAAGGTATGCTATCCATACCTATCCATCATCCTAGACTCTTTATTAGGAGGCTGGATATTTGAAGATGTCTCTGACAACTTCTTTTGCATGGCCGTTGCTACCACCATAGAATCTACAGGAACTCCCTTAGAAAGAAAAGATTTGTCTTCCGGAGCGGTCATAAATTTGTTTGGACTCCTCGACACAGGCTCCACTGTGTCCGGGGAGGTCCAAGTTTCTGGGATATGACCCCCAAAAGTTGGTCATATGGCGATGTCACCCAGGAGGTGGAAGGTCGGGAACCAAAGGCCTCAAGGTATACTGATTCATCCTCAGTAGGGTTAGAGGTCTTCCAATCACCCCTCTGTCTAAGGATTTCAAGGATGTCTGCAAAAGAAACATCCTCAGAGGGGGATCTTGGGGACCCTTCTGAGTCATCCAAATCAGTGCCTGACATGACAGACTCAGGTGAGATGATGTGCTTCCTCTTACAAAGTCTCTTCCGAGGGACCTCTACAGTGGGATAATCTGGGGAGGTCTCGGAAGAGGGAACACCTCCAATGGGGTCTGCTTGAATCTCTGGTTCCCTACACTGAGGGTCAGGTGGGGGAGAAGAGGTTGCTACCAGCTGCTGGAGGGACATCGGGTCCAAAGGCAGGGCTTTGGCACTGGACAAAGCTTTCTCTATTGCTTCGAACGCCTTACCACCCCGCTCCAAAGAAGATCTCCACTCCGAGGAAATGGAAGGTAGGCTCCAAGCAAAAGGGACAGGTTCCGAATCAGACATGGGAGCAGAGCTTACTCGAACTGATGCACCGAGAGGGAAGATCGGTTCCGAAGAAAAAACAGGGTGACTATCCCTCTCAGAGTCGACCTGAAAGCGTCAGCTCCCAGACTCCTCGACTCCAGACTAAGCCAATGAGGACAGAGTTATCAGTTCTGAGGAAGCAGCAAGAATTCTCTGAACCGAAGGATCCAGCACAGAAGGACCCAAAGCGTTCGACTCCGAGAGCGAAGCAGTCGGAGGAGGAGCAGTAGCCTGAAGATGGGACGGCTCCAAAGCCTTTGGGTCTAGAGGTGCTAACATTTTAGCCAGTACCGGGTCACAGAGCAGCCTCTTCACCACCCGCTCGACATCCTCATCAGAAAGTATCCTGGAGGAATGGGTGGAGATAGGAGATCTCCTCCTTTCCAAAATAGGGGATCTCAAGGCTGGTGAAATGGGATCCAAAACAAGTGAGTGTCTCGATATAGAAGGTTGTCTCGGCACCAAAGAAACAGATGGCACTGAGACAGAAGAAGCAGAATTGGAGCCAGAAATCCTCGGCTCCATCACTTTAAACTACTTTGATGGTTCTGAAGCAGGAACCGATGGAGATTTTCTTTTCAGAGTTTTGGGAACTTGTCTGATCAAGTTCCAGCGGTTCCTGGAAGGAACTAGTCATAAGGCCCCTGTCTATCAGTTTTCTTTTTCTTTCATTAAGAACCCTAGTACTAAAGGCATGACAGAAAGTACAGGATTCTTGTAAATGAGCCTCTCCAAGACAGTACACACAGCTGGTGTGACTGTCAGTTAAAGACATTTTTTGAGAACACTTGGCGCATTTTTTAAAACCAGAAGGATGGTGTTCTTTATGCTCTCTGTCTTTATCTTTGGACATATTCCTGGTAATAGAAATAACAATACAATACAATAACAACAAGGCAAAGTACCACTAACAAGAGAAAAAAAAAACTATATATATATATATATATATATATATATATATATATATATATATATATATATATATATATATACATACATGTATATATATATATATATATATATATATATATATATACATATATATATATATATATATATACACACACACACATATATATATATATATATATATATATATATATATATGCACATACATGTATATATATATATATATATATATATATATATATATATATATTTTTTTTTTTATATATAAAGGAAAGAAGGACTAGAACTCAGAGAGGAAAGGCCCTCTAATTTAAATGGGCAACTATGGCCCTCTAACTAAAACGGGCTGTACAATCCTCAAGAAAAGAGGACAGGGGAGTAAACTCTCTCAACAATCACACAGGTAATAGGTAAAACTCTTAATACAGAATGAGAGAAGAAAAACAGACAAAAATATCAATTATTATTGAAAAATATTCTACTTAGCCAACGAGCCAGTAAGGAGACAACCTTGAAGCTTTCATGGCAAACGAGATCTGGGGAATTGCCATGATGCACCATGGGATAGGGGTCAGCCTCGAGCCAGTAAAAGCTCTCGAGCTTTAGTATCAATCGAATCGGAGCCAAGAATTGGCTCCGAACCCATCCAGCAAGAATTACGGTGAGGCAGGACTACATAACATCTCCCTGCAAGGGATTCAAGGCCATGAATGCATTAAACAACCCCTGTGTAAAATCTTGCCATTCATGCTGAGGATCTTTAGCAGCAGGTGAAATATGTTTAGTTTTCTGCTTCTTTTTCAAAGGTACTTCAGCCCTAAAGATCTTAGGAGGTTTGGACATTTGCCGACACTGAATCAATATAGTGGAAATCTCCTCCCTAACAAGAACCTGCAGAACACCATTTGCTCACTTGGATATGATCTGCCATAGTCCCCCCCTCAACATCCATAACAGGCATCTCCAGAGCCTCTGAGGATGTGCAAGAAAGTACAGTTGTGTACACTTACCATAAATGTAGATGTTCGAGTGTATTCACTGTTGCACTCATCACATTTGGGTTATCCCTGCCAGGGTAGCCTACGGCTGGCCTGAATACCAGAGACTTAGTATTTCTGCGTCAGGTTGCTGTCGCTTGAAGACTGACGTCAGGTCATCATAAAGACATATAAAGTAAGGTAGATGCCATTACTTCAGTTTTTCTTGCCCTAATCTGTCAGGAGCCCCCAAGTAGGAGGTCAGGTTCTGGTGGAAGAACCCCACCAGTGGAAAATAAATACCAATATGTCCCTTGTAAAGAAAGGAGAACAACAAGGAAGAAAGGTAATAAAAGGAGAAAGAGAATAAAGGGAGATGGAGAGAGGGAAACCAGGAATGCAACAGTGAATACACTCAAACATCTACATTTATGGTAAGTATACATAACTTTCGTGTTTCACTGTTGCTGTCATCACATTTGGGTAGATGCCCAAAGCTGAGGAAATGGGTGGAGGCAGTCAAGGAAACTAAGGGCTGCCTTGAATGCCCTGCAAGACTGCAGAGGTAACCCTGCCCTGGATTTGGAGAAGAGAGGCAGGTGGTAATGCTTGGTAAAAGTGTGAAAAGATGTCCAGGTAGCAGCCTCCAGGATGTCCCTGGTGGGGACTCCTATGAGGAAAGCTGCAGAGATGTAGGCTGCTCTGGTGGAGTATATCCTGACCCCCTTGGGGAGAGGTTTTCCATGCTGTTTGTAGCAGAAATGGATGCAGTGTGCTATCCATTCAGAGATGGTTTGCTTGAAGATGGATTTGCCTTCTGCCCCTGTAGCAAAGCTAACCAGCAATCGATCAGACTTTCTGAAGGATTTAGTCCTGTCCAGACAGAATCTGAGCTGTCTGTGCACATCTAGAGAGTGAAGAATCCCGTCCCCCTTGTTCTGGGGATTAGGAAAAAAGGTGGGCAAATGAATGGATTGGTTGAGAGCCACACTAGACATCACTTTAGGCAAAAAGAATGGGTTAGTTCTGAGGGATACCCTGTCTGCATGGAAGATGATGAAGGGTTCCACAGCCATGAGTGCTTGCAGCTCAGAGACTCTTCCGGCTGAAATGATGGCTAGAAGGAATGCTGCCTTCCAGGAGAGAAATTTTAGCTCTGTGCAGAAAAAGCTGGTTTGAAAAGGGGTAGGGTGAGCTTTTCCAAGACATAGTTAAGGTCCCAAGCTGGTGTTGGTGCCCTTCTGGGGGGCCTTAATTTGCTAGCTTCTCTGAGGAACTGTTTGATCAAAGGGTGTGAGAAAAGGGGCTGCTCCGTGGTAAAATGAGAAATAGCAGAGGCATGATTTTTTATAGAGGAGAAAGAGAGACCACTGTGTAGTAGGTCAGCTAAGTAATCCAGGATAAGAGGGATGGAGGGCTGTGCTGTACTGGCTCCCTTAGCCTGGATCCAGGTTCAGTACATTTTCCATTTATCTGCATAGGACTTTCTGGTGCTAGGATGTCTGACCTCATGGATAACATCAAGAACCTGTTTACTGAGTATGGCAGATTGGTTGGGGGTTAGGGAAAAAGCCAAGTTGCCAAACTGAGTGTCTGCAATTGGGGATGCATGACTCTTCCATCTGGGTCAGGAGGTTTGGAATCTGAGGAAGATGCCATGGAGGCAGCGGGGCAGGCTGCACAGCAAGGGGTACCAGTGTTGTCGAGGGAAGTCTGGAGCTATAAGAATGGTCCTTGGTTTTTCCTCCTTTATTTTGAAGAGTACCCTGGGGATGATAGGCAGGGTAGGAAAGGCATAGAATGATAGACTGACCCAGGGAAAGGACAAGACATCCACTTTCCAAGCCATGCAGTGATGCCCCCTGGTGCAGAATTTGCTGAGCTGATGGTTGATGTGGGAGGCAAAGAGGTCGACCTTCGAGGTTCCCCATTTCTGTGTTATTAGGGTGAAGGTACTTCTGTTGAGTTGCCACTTGTGTGGGTCCAGAAGATTTCTGCTTAATTGGTCAGCCAGAGTTGAGAGTGCCTGGTAGGAATTGTGCTAACAGGAGAAGTTGCATGGAAGAGGCTGTGTGCCAAAGGGTCATGGCCTGCCTGCATAGAGGGTAGGAGTGAGTCCCTCCCTGCTTGTTGATGCACCACATCACAGTGGTGTTGTCTGTTTTGATCAGGAGAACCCCTGGAGAGAGAAATGTCTATACTGAATCAGCTAATGCTTAAAAAAAGCGAACGTTGATTCATCGACCCTATTTGAGTGAACGCTGACAATCCCGAACACCCACAACAGTGATTTTTTTCCCAGGGGAAAAAAAATAGCTAGGCCAGTTTCAGGAGTTTGCCATTTCCTCCACTGTAGTGCTATCTTGGAGTTGGTATATTTAAGTAGGGGGGTGTGGGGGCACAGCCCCCCACATTAAATACTGTTTTAAGTTTTTTTTTTTGTTTTTTTTTTAATCACTGTTCCACAAAAAAAAAAAAAAAAAATCACTGTTCTGAGTGTTCAGGATTGTGAGCGTTCGGTAAAGTAGGGTCGAAGAATCAGCATTCGCTTTTCTAAGCATTCGCTGATTCAATATAGACCCAAGAGAGAAGGGGTTTGAAAGCTATCAAGGCATGCTGCACAGCCATCATCTCTTTCTGACTGATGTGCAGAGGGATTCACTATGAGCTCCATTGGCCCTGTATGCACTTGCCGTCCAGATGTGCACCCCAAGCATAGTCTGATGCGTCTGTGGTGAGGGTCTGGGCAGCGGGGGGTTGGGAGAAGGGCAGTCCCTTGTTGTGGGAGCATGCCGTTGCCCACCAAAGAAAATCCTTTCTGAGGCAAGGAATTATAGGTAGAAGAGTTTCCAGGACTTGAGAGTGTTAACACCAAAGGCTCTTTAGGCACCACTAAAGTTTCCTCATATTCAGTCTGGCATATGGAATGAGTAGTATGCAAGATGCCATGAACCCCAGAGCTTGCGGGATCTTCCTTGCAAATAGTTGGGGCCTGGTGGCTAGTTGAGAGAAGTAGGCTGTCAGGAAAATTTGTTTCTCTGGTGTAACATATGCCATCTGGGATGCTGTGTCAAGACTTGCTCCCAGGAAGATTATCCTTTGGTTGGGCACCTGTTTAGATTTCTGTTCACTGATTGTGTACCCTAGGGAGGTTAGTAGGGTCTTTATAAAGGCCAGGTGTTTCAGCAGCTTTTCCTGGCTGTCTGCCTGACTAAGGCAGTAGTCTAAGTATGGGTAAATTTGAATATTTCTTTGTCTGCAAAAGGCAATGGCCGGAACCAGACATTTTGTGAAAACTCTGGGAGCAGTAGATAAGCCAAAGGGAAGCACAAAGAACTGAAAGTGTTGAAATCCTGCCCTGAAGCGGAGATATTTCCTGTATGATTCCCTCATAGGAATGTGGAAGTAGGCCTCTTTTAGATCTAGGGTGGGTAGCCAAGTGTCCTTCGAGAGCATGGGTAGCAGCTGCTGGAGAATGGGCATTTTGAATTATGGGATCACCAGGAAGGTATTTAGAATGGATAGATCAAGGATGGGATGCCAGGTGCCCTATTTTCTGGGCACCACAAAATGTCTGGAGTAGAAGCCTTGGCCTATCTGATCTGAGGAAAGTGCTCTACTGCCTCATAGAAAGCAGGAAAAAGATTTGCTTTTGTGCCTCTGCCCACTGATTTGGTGGCAAATCAGGGAACCCTTTTGGGGTTGGAAGGGTGTGGAAGGAAAATTTGTATCCCTGAGACACAATGTTCAGAACCCATTGGTCATTGGTAATGGTGGCCCAGCTGCTTAAGTGAAAGGAAAGGTTTCCTCCTAGGGGAAAGAGAAGGTGGGCAGAGGGAGGGAGTGGCAGACGTGAGTCACTGTGAGTTCTTGCCATAAGGGGGTGGCTTAGAACTTCCTGGTTTTGAAGTGGAGGTAGACCACTGCTTAGATCTCTGCATTCCCTGGGGCTGCTGTTTGGGAGGTCTGTTTCCATGGGTCTTAGGCTGGGTCGGTTTACTAGGAGCAGGAAAGGACCAGTGTCTGGAGGGACAATGCCTGCTGATCCTATGTGGCTGGACCAGCAAGAGATCCTTAACTGTTTCCATCTTTTTTAAGACCTCTTCTGCCTTAGTGCCAAATAAGTTATCTTTGTGCAAGGGGGCATCAAACAATTTGGATTTGACATGGTCTGGCAGGGGTTGCTCCTTAAGCCATGCATGTCTTCTAATGACAGATCCAGTGGCCACTGCCCTGCAAGAAGCTTCTAGGGTGTCAAAACCGCAGTGCAAGGTGTGTTTAGTTACTTGACTTGCAGAATGCATTAACTCTTGTAAATCTTTAGATTCTGCCCATGCAGGAAAGGAAGACATTTTTTGTTTAAGGAGTTCCAAGGTATGTTGCTGAAATTTCAGCATATAGAACTGACAATTTAGTGCCCTGATAGCAAGAGTAACTGAGGTGTATACTTTTTTACCCCATCTGTCTAATGCTTGAGAATCCCTGTCTGAGGGGTGGGATTCTTAGCAGAAGTTGCTTTAATCCCTTTTGGCCCTTGAGAAATGACCTCAGGGTCAGCTGTTGGATTTCTGAAAAGATATTTGTGTGAGTCAGGGACTCTATAGTACCTGTCAGGTTTTCTGGGAGCAGGAGATGGGGCATCAGAAGTCAAGCTGGATTTGAGGAAAACATCCTCCACAACATCCAGGACTTAGGGGATGGCCAAGGGTCTGTGTTGTGGAAGATCTAGGAATTCCCTGAGTCTCTTTTTAGACTGGGGGTAGTCCTGACTCTCCCATTGGAAATGCTCCCTTAAAGTATGCAGGGTTGCTCCAAAGGAAAAATCCTCTGGAGGTGAGGCTGAAGGAATAGAATCCTCTGCATCAGAATCCTCATAAGTGGAGATGAGTTGCATGTTTTTATACTCAGATTCATCTGACTCTTGGTCAGACAAAACCACAGGGGACAGATCTCTTTTCCTTTTGGAAGAGGTAGCTTGGCTTCCCCTGATCAGCATGATGAGGTCTTCCGCCATTTTAAGCATTTGAGACTGAGGCAAGGTAGCAGGCGCCTGAGAGTGGGTCGTTGGTTTCTTGGGTGTGGTTCATACCCTGGGCCTAAGAAACTCTGTCATTTTTGAAAGAACGGTAGCCGCGAAACAAGACTGTTTGTATCGAGATTCAGTAGTGCGAAGGACTTCCTCGGAAGCCGTGCTTGCTCAGCAGCTCCGGATCCATCCAAGGTACAGACAACCACAGGATCCTTAGTCAGAGAAGAGTTTTGTGGCATACCGGACTCCGAAAGGGTCTCAGTAGCGGCCTGCAAATCAACTGAAGAGGGCATCAGGGGCTGCAAAAGCACCTCACTGAGTACCGGAGAACTGACGACTAGCTTAACGGAAGTGTCAACGGTAGGTTTGGACCTGTGCCATTTGTCTCTGTCTTTATCTTTACATTTTTTCAGAAGATCTGCTGTCAGATGGCTTACTGAAGCCATATTGGAGTTCGAGGACTGTAAATGAAAATATCTGGCTACAATAAGGAGCCGACGATGGATAGTTCTGGCATTGAACAAAGCACAGAAGTGACAACGGGGGATGTTGTGGTCTGGGCCTAAACAAATGATGCAGTAAGAGTGGAAATCTCGGTGTGGTATTTGCTTTCCACAGGCAAGACAATTATTAACTTTTTCTGACATCGGTTAGTGCAAGAAAAAAGGATCCCGAACGGGGTACTTAGCTTTAGAAGACTTCAACTTCAATTTGGTAGACAAAAACTCAGGTAGCGGCTGACCGGCACTCGTGCGAACTGCTTCTGTTTCAGGCTCCATGGCAAGAAAGACTGATGTAATGGTGTCAGCTGCCTTACTTAGTACTTCTACATCGGTTGCTGTTGCTTGAAGACTGACATCAGGTCGTCAGTAGTACAAAGTCTCTGGTATTCGGGCCGACCAAGGGCTACCCTGGCAGGGATAACCCAAATGTGATAACTGCAACAGTGAAACACGAAGAACAGCAGAGGAATCTGATGAAATAACTGGATGATCCTCCAGGCTTTCACCAGCCTTGAGAGACATGTCCAGTGGAGATGATACAGAAGCTGAATCTGACCTAACCTTTGGTCTTCTTCTTGGCAGGCAGATGACTCTTGGGCCAGAAAGATTCTACCATTGCATCATGCACCAACAATTTAAGATGTTGGTTCCCAAGGTAGATAAACAAACACTTGACAAATCGGGTAAGATGTATAGTTGTGAAAAGCAACCAAGCAAAACAAACTACTTGTGACAGTCCTTATGAGGAATCTGTCTTCCACACTGATATTTTCCCTTTCTGGATGACATGTAACCTCACAACAAAAGTAAAGGAATCAAGGATAAGAAAATAACCCAGGTAACCTACCCTGGTAACCAGCAGATAAAGGAGTGTGCAGACCGACAAATGAAGATGGTGTACGGACTGGTGGCAAAGAATTTCTGAGGTAGGCATGTGTGTACATCCCCTTTGTGCCCTACACCTTGAGCAGGGAGCATCAGTGTAATGTACAACAAAAGGCAACTACTGCAGCCAGCCATTAAGAGCAGTAGATAAGCAAAGGCACAATGTACAGAAAGTACAGTTGTGTACACTTACCATAAATTTAGATGTTTGAGTGTATTCACTGTTGCAGTCATCACTTTTGGGTTATCTGCTTGCAGTAGCCCTTAGTCGGCCTCATTAACAAAGTCTTGGGTCCTATGTCAGTTGCTGTCTCTTCTTCCGTGATGTCAGGTCATCAGGGGTACAAAACATGCAGCCGATGTCATTAAATCAGTTTTTCTTGCCACAAATGTCAGGAGCCCCCCTAATGGGAAGCAATTAAATCTATAAATATACAAGGTTATGCCTCTAACAAAAAAGCAAATACACCAAAAAGCTTTTAAGCATTGTAAAAGAGAGAAGAGGTATAGCCAAAAGAAGCCAGGGGGCTGGAGGGAGGGTAACCAGGACTGCAACAGTGAATACACTCGAACATCTACATTTATGGTAAGTGTACACAACTGTATTATGTTCTTCGTGTTTCACTGTTTGCAGTCATCACTTTTGGGTAGATTCCCAAAGCTAAGGATGGGAGGAGGAATTTAGATAGCATTAGGACCAGCTATAATGCCCTGCAGGACTGCAGTGGCAAAGCCAGCTCTGGATTTAGAGAAAATTGGCAAATGGTAATGCTTGGTGAAAATATGTACAGAACTCCAGGTAGCAGCTTCTAAGATGTCCCTGGTAGGTATGCTTCTGAGAAAGGCTGTAGAGGTAGATGCAGCCCTGGTTGAGTGGGGTCTGATCCCCTGTGGGATAGGTTTTCCATGGTGCTTATAGCAGAAATTAATGCAATGGCCTATCCATTTGGAGATGGTTTGCTTTGAAATAGCCTTCCCCTCTGTCCCTGCAGCAAATGCCACCTAGAGTTGTTCAGATTTCCTTTGAGGTTTAGTCCTGTCCAAGTAGAATCTAAGTTATCTGTTCACATCTAAGGAGTGCAGTATCCATTCCCCTTTGTTCTGTGGATTAGGAAAGAAGGTTGGCAAATGAATGGACTGATTAAGGGCCACACTGGATACCACCTTTGGCATGAAAGAGGGATTTGTCCTGAGGGATACCCTGTCCGCATGAAAGATGATGAAATGTTCCACTGCCATAAGGGCCTGTAATTCAGATACCCTTCTTGCTGAAATGATTGCTAAAAGGAAAGCTGTTTTCCAAGAAAGGAATTTTAAATCTGCAGTAGCAGCTGGCTCGAAAGGAGGAAGGGTGAGTTTCTCCAATACAAAGTTCAGATCCCAGGCTGGAGTTGGAGCTCTCCTGGGTGGTCTTAAATTTTTGGCCCCTCTGAGGAACTACTTGAGCAGTGGATGAGAGAAGAGGGGAGGTTCTGTGTTATAATGAGATGAAATGGCTGAGGTGTGGATTTTAATGGAGAAAAAAGACAGGCCCTTGTGAAGCACCTCAGTTAAGTATTGTAAAATCTGAGGTAAATTGGGCACTGCTGTGCTCATCCCTTGAGATTCGTTCCAGGCACAGAATCTTTTCCATTTTTCAGCACAAGATTTTCTAGTACTAGGCCTCCTTGCCTCTAAAATGATATCCATCACTGGTTTACTGAGGGATGGTAAAGGAGAGATTAGGTAATTAGCCAGGCTGCTAGGTTCAGTTTTTGAAGCTGGGAGTGCAGAATCTGGTTCTCCCGCTGAGACAGCAGGGTAGGAGTCTGAGGCAGATGCCATGGGGCCAACAGTGAAACACTGCACAGGAGGGGGTACCAGTGTTGGCGTGGCCAGTCTGGTGCAATCAAAATCATCCTTGGTTTGTCTTGTTTTATCTTTAGTAGTACTTTGGAGAGCAGAGGCAGAAGAGGAAAGGCATAAACTGAAAGGTTTTTCCAGCTGAAGGACAGAGCATCCACTTTCCAAGCTTGTCTGTGGGGAGTCGTGCAAAATTTTTCCAATTGATAGTTCTGGGAGGAGGCAAACAGGTCTATATCTGGGCTCCCTCATTTGCTTGTCAACATGTTGAAAATCCTTGGTTCCAGTTTCCACTTGTGTGGGTCCATGAGGTTTCTGCTTAGTCCGTCTGCCAGTGTATTTAGTTTTCCTGGCAGGAATTGAGCTTGTAGATGCACTTGGTAGCTCAAGGCTGTGTTCCACAATGCCATGGCTAGTCTGCAGAGGGGGTAAGAATGTGTAGCCCCCTGCTTGTTTATGTACCACATAACAGTGGTGTTGTCCATCTTTACCATGAATTGTCCTGGAAGAATGTGGTCCTTGAAGGCTGTCAGAGCATTCTGTACAGCTAACATTTCTTTTTGATTAATGTGCAGGTGCATTTGACTTGGGTTCCATTTGCCCTGAATGCACTTCCCTGCCAGGTGAGCCCCCCCATGCATAATCTGATGCATCTGTTGTTAGGGTTTGGGCGGCAGGGGGTAGTGTGAATGGTAGTCCCTTGTTTTGGTGGAAAGCCTCTGCCCACCAAAGGAACTCTAGGTGTAGGCAAGGTATGACAGTAATCATTGCTTCTAGATCCTGAGAATGTTGACACCATAGGCTTTTTAGATACCATTGTAGTTTCCTCATATGCAGTCTTGCATATGGAATTAGAAGAATACAGGAGGCCATGAACCCCAAGGCTTGTAGTATTTGCCTTGCAGATAGCAGGGTTTTTTGGCCATTTGTTTGAAGTAGGTTGTCAAGTGAATTTGTTTCTCTGGCGTGAGGAAAGCCATCTGGGAAGTTGTTTTCAAGCTTGCTCCCAGGAATATAATTTGTTGACAGGGTACGAGGTGTGATTTCTTTTCGTTTATGGTGTACCCCAGACAAGATAGCACCCTTTGTCTAATTCAGGCAGAAAACCAGGGCATACTTTTGAATAATCTGGCTTTTGTACAATCGTCCAGGTATGGGTATATTTGAATATTTCTTTGCATGCAAAATGCAATGACTGGAGCTAGGCACTTTGCACTGCCCTTTGGCTTATCTACTGTGTCCAGGGTATTCACAGAGAACTGATAGTGTGTGTAGCCTGCTTTAAAGCATAGGTATCTTCTGCAAGATTCCCTGACTGGGATGTGCAGATATGCTTCCTTTAAATCTAGTGTTGCCAACCAGGCATCTTTGCCTAACATAGGAAGCAACTGGTGAAGACTCAGCATCTTGAATTTTGGAATCACCAAAAAGGTGTTTAGAGTAAACAGGTCCAGGATAGGAAGCCATGAATTGTCTTTTCTGGGTACCAGGAAAAGTCTGGAGTAGAAACCTTGTCCCTTTTCCTCTTCTGGTACCAACTGAATAGCCCCTATGCTTAAGAGTGAGACTACTTGCTTTTGGGCCTCTGCCCACTGATTGGGAGGTTGATCCGGCCAACCGCTTGGAGTTGGTAATGTGTGGAAGTGAAATCTGTATCCTTGGGGCACTATATTTAAAACCCATTTGTCCTGGGTAATGAGTCCCCAGTTCTTGTCATGAAGTGCAATCTTTCCCCCCAAAGGGGCAGTCAGTTGGGAAGTGATTGGAAGTTTTAAAAATAAGTCATTGAGACAGTTTACCACAGGGGGGAGTTTTATTACTCCCAGATTTGGAAGTGGAGGCCCCCCCACTGCTTAGTCCTGTGTGTCCCCTGGGACTGAAGCCTGGGTGCCCTGCTGGATCTGGGTTTGGACTGAGAAGGTCTGGAAGAGGCAGTAAAGGACCAATTCTTAGAAGGCCAATGCCTACTAAATCCTGGAGGTTGTACTTGTAAAAAATATTTAACAGCTTGCATAGATTTAGCTTTTTCCTCCATCTTTTTAAGAACTTCTTCTGCCTTGTTGCCAAACAGGCAGTCCTGATTTAAGGGAGCATCCAGTAATTTCACTTTAACATGATCTGGCAAGGACTGCTCCTTAAGCAAAGCATGCCTTCTAAGTACAGACCCAGTTACAGCAGCCCTGCAAGATGCCTCTAGTGAATCAAAACAACACTGCAACATATGTTTAACAACTTGTTCAGCAGAATGCATTAAATCCTGTAAATCCTTATTTTCAGCACAATCAGGAATCAACATCATTTTCTGTTTAAACGGTCCAATAATATGCTGCTGATACTTTAACATATGAAACTGGCAATTCAAGGCCCTAATGGCAAAAGTTGTAGAAGTGTATACCTTCTTACCCCATCTATACAGCGCCCTGGAGTCTCTATCAGAGGGGGTAAGATTTTTGGCAGTAGTAGCTTTAAAGCCCTTTGGTCCCCTGTGAAATGGTTTCAGGATCCGCAGTAGAATTTTTGAAAAGGAACTTGTGAGAGTCAGGAACCCTGTAATATCTATCAGGTTTTCTGGGAGCAGGAGGTAAAGAGTCAGGGGCCAAGCTAGATTCCGAAAAGGCATCATCAACAATGTCCAGTACAGGAGGTATAGCTAAAGGCCTGTGCTGGGGTAGGAGTAAGAAATCCCTAAGCCTCTTTTTAGAATCAGAGAAATCCTGACTTTCCCAAAAAAATGCTCCCTGAGAGTATGCAAAGTTTCACCAAAAGAGAAATCCTCGGGGGTGGGGGTGAAGCAGAGGGAATATTGTCTTCAGCATCAGAATCCTCATAGGTAGATAAGGGTAAATCCTGGTCATCAGAGGAAACAGAAATGTCAGAATCCTAGTCAGAAGTACCATAAGCAAACTCAGTCCTAGGTCTCTTAGAGGGGGAAGGTTGGCTTCCCATGATTAAAGTATTAATGTCTTCAGCCATTCTTATCACTTGTTTTTTAGGCATAAAGGCCTGTCCATGCGGTCTGGACGTCAGTTTTCTAGGCATGGTTCGAGTTTTAGGCCTTGAAGAAGATGGTGTCGGTTTAATATGCAAGTCAGTAGGCCTGAATACACCCTCAGAAGCCGGTGCCTGCACAGCGCCTCTGGACCCATCCAAGGTAGAGCCATCCACAGGTTCCACAGTTGAAGCATCTCACGGTATACCGGGCTCCGAATGGGTCTCAGTAGAGGCCTGCGAATCTGAAGTAGCTGGTAATCATGGGCTGCAAAAGTGCCTCACTGAGTACCGGCGAACTGGCGACTGGTTTAGGAGAAGCGCCGTCAGCAGCTTTGGACCTAGGCGGCCTGTTTCTGTCTTTATCTTTGCGTTTTTTTGGAATGTCAGTAGTCGGCTGGCTTAACGAAGACATATCAGGATTATTGAACCGAGCATCAAAATATTTAGAAGTGCAAATATACAAACGATGGATAGTTCGTGGTTTAAATAAGGCACAAAACCAACAGCAAGGTATGTCGTGGTCATGGCCTAGGCAAGGAATACAGTACGAATGAAAATTTTATGAGGTATTTGCTTTCCACAAGAAATGCAATTATTTACTTTTACTGACATCGGTTTAGAGCAAGAAAAAGTTTCCCCAATGGCGTACTTAGCGTTTAGTTGAAGACTTCAGTTCTGAAACTCAAAAATGAAAATTTCAGGAGTTGGACGACTGGCACTTGCAAACTGCTTCTGCTTCGGGCACCGCACGGCCAGAAAGACTGATGTAATGACGTCGGCTGCATGTTTTATACCCCTGACGACCTGACGTCATGGAAGAAGAGACAGCAACCGACATAGGACCCAAAACTTAATCAGGCCGACTGAGGGCTACTGCAAGCAGATAACCCAAAAGTGATGACTGCAACAGTGAAACATGAAGAACATTTGGAAGTGATTCCCACCTGCCCTGAAATGGGGAGACCTCATGTGTTCCTTTGCTATGGGTATGTGCACGTAGGCATCTTTCTTTATCAAAGGTGACTATGAAAGCCTGAGGGGAAAACCTCCTGAACATGAGGACCACTAAGTACCCCATTTAACCTCAACAGGCCTAGAATTACTTTCCAGATTCCTTCTCTTCTTGGTACTAAGAAGTGTCCTGAGTAGTACCTGTTCTTAGCTCTTTTCTGAGGGACTGGCTCTATGGAATCCTGTTCTAAAGAAGTTTTACTTGGGTTTGAGCCTCCCTGAGCTAGTTGTCCTTTTGGCAGAGAAGGGTTACCTGTGAGTCTTGGAATTGAAGCAAACTGCAATGTGTACCCTGTCTTTATGATGTGGAGGACCTAAATGTCCTTGGTAACACTTTGAAACCAGTTTATGAAGAGGGAAAGCCTATCTCCAAGCTTTGCCGGCAGAGGTAGGGAGTGGGTAGGGTTGCAGGGATAGGGAAGTGCTTTGCTGAGTGATAGCTGCTCTTTGCTGGAAACATTGCAGGGACGTTTGCTTGGCCTAGGTCCTTCTTCAGCTTGTCACCTTCTTTATGGCCCTTCTCTCCTGGTCTATGTTGCTTGGCAAGAAAGGGCCAATATTTTGTAGGGTAATTTCTTCTAAACTTCTAGGTCTGAAAATGAAGAAAGTCCATGACAGTTGGTAGAGACTCTGTCTCACCCTCCAGTTTCCAAAACTTAGTTTAAGCCTTGGGTCCAAACAAAAATTCCTTGTCTGGTGAAACATCAAGGATTTCTGATTTAACATGATCAGGATGAGACTGCTCTCCTAACCATGCATGTCTCATGCTTAACACACCCAGATGCAGCTACCCTGTTTGATGCTTCCAAAGCCACAATGTGAAGAATGTTTTGCAAACCGAGAGCAAGGATTACAGAGCTCTGACAATTTTTTCCTGGAGATCCTGGCTTCCATCCCTTCCAGTTTGTTTCACCTTGTCCAGGAGAGATTCCTGGAATTTAATCATACAGAAATAGAAGTTATGTTCTTACCATAACGTTCCATGTTAGTTGTCTTCTTCTCGCTGGATGGGTTCGGAGCCAACCTCGGCTCCGACTCGGCCACTCTAAAAGCTCGAGAGTTGGTTCCACCGGCTCGAGGCTCCCCTTATATCCCACAATGCTAGGCGTGAGTTACCTCAGATCTCGTTTGTAAGCTAGGCCCAGCCTATAATAGTAGCAGAATAACTAGAAACAAAGTCCACCTCTATAAACAAGGGTGAAGAGAAGGGTGACCTACATCCTGATCTAGGAAATATGCACAGCAGAGCATATACCTAAAGTAAAGAGGTGGTAGAAAGAGAGGTCACAATCAAACTCCTCTAGGTCTGTCCAGGCCAGGGGGAAGGAGGGTGGGACGCAAGAAGAAGGCGAGAAGAAGACAACTAACATGGAACGTTATGGTAAGAACATAACTTCTATATGTTAAGTTGTCTATCTCGCCTTCATTCTTGCTGGATGGGACCGCGTCCCTAGCACCTTTTCCCGGGTGGCCTAACGGAACAGACTCTTGAGAACAGTGGAACAAAAGTTAGCTCTATGCCTAGAAGCTAAATCCAACTTATAATGAGAAATGAAAGTGTGAGGAGTAGCCCAAGTAGCCGCTGCACAAATGGTGTCAATAGGCAGTCTGTCTTGGAAGGCTATAGAAGTAGCCAAAGCTCTGGTAGAATGGGCTTTAGGTTTGTTAGGCAGCTTTTGGTGTCTAATTTCATAAACAAGGGAAATCAGAGATGTTAGCCATCTAGATAATGATACCTTTGAAACTGAAAGTCCCTTTCTGCCTTCTGCATAGGAGACAAACAGTTGGTCAGATTTTCTGAATTGTTTGGTTCTATCCAAATAGTACCTTAACTGACGATGAACATCTAGCCAATGCAATTTTTGTTCAGATCTATTGGAATATTCTGGAAAAAACACAGGGAGGTCAATGCTTTGATTTAGGTTAGACGCCGAGGCTATCTTAGGCAAAAAGGACGGGTTGGTTCGTAAAGATACCCTGTCCTTATGGAACAACAGATAAGGAGGTCGACAGCTGAGTGCATGAAGTTCTGAAACTCTTCTAGCCGAAGTAATAGCTACCAGAAAGAGAGTCTTCCATGATAGCAATTTTAAAGAACAGGAGGCTGCAGGTTCGAAAGGGGGAAGAATCAAAGAACTAAGAACTAAATTTAGGTCCCAAGGAGAAGGAGGATTTCTTATAGGAGGTCCGAGTAGAAAAACTCCCTTCAAAAAGGCTTTGCAAAGCTTGTGGGACATTATGGCAGACTCTGAAATACCCACATGAAAGTTAAAAATAGCTGTCAGTTGAACTTTAAGAGTAGAAGGAGATGAACCTGCATGGAAGAGTTCAGCTAGAAAATCAAGGACCATTTGGATGGAAGCAGTGAAAGGATCTATGTCCCTTCCTTGAGCCCAATAGGCGAAACGTTTCCACTTACTCAAATAAATCTTTCTAGTGGAAGATTTATGGGAAGCTATCAAAATATCTCGAACAGAGTGAGATATTTGAGGAAGCCTGGCTAAGGTTGGAATTGGAGGAACCAAGCAGTGAGGTTCAGAGAGGGAAGGGAGCGATGAAACTGACCCGAATGATGGATCAAAAGATCTGGAACTAGGTCCAGATGCCAAGGTTGCTCCAAAAGAAAATGATGCAGAAAGGGGAACCAAACCTGTCGAGGCCAGTAAGGAGCAATGAGGATCAACGAGGCCTTCTGAGCGATAGCTTTCTGTATCACTTGAGAGATTAGTGGGAAGGGAGGAAATGCATACAGAAGTCCCCGGGGCCAAACTTGGACTAGAGCGTCTCTGCTGGGCTGGCCTGGTAAAGGGAATAGGGTGAAATAATCTCTGCACTTGCTGTTTTGGGGAGTAGCAAAAAGGTCGCAGCAAGGCTGACCCCACTTGAGAAAAATTTCTCTCACAACAGAGTCTTTCAGAGACCACTTGTGAGGCATGAGGATAGCTCTGCTCAACTTGTCCGCGATTTGATTGGACTTCCCGGGGATGTGCGTTGCTATCAGAAACCGCTGAGAAGAAATAGCCCATTGCCACAGTCTGAGTGCTTCTCGACACAGGGGGTAGGACCTGGTTCTGCCTTGTTTGTTGATATACCACACTACAGACATATTGTCCGTCTGGATTGCTATCGTTCCTAAGGGAAGAGAGTCTTGAAGGGCTTGCAACGCTAAAAGCACTGCTCTCATCTCTAGAACATTTATGTGCAAGTGGCATTCTTCTGGTTGCCATGTGCCCTGGACAGTTCTGCCCTGATAATGCCCCCCCCACCCGATCAGGGAGGCGTCCGTTGTCAGTGTAGCAACCGGAGGGGGAGGAACAAAGGGTCTTCCCAATAAGAGCTGAGGGGAAGACATCCACCACAGAAGATGATTCCTGCATGTTTGCGTGATCATAATGGTGTGGGACATCGGAAGTTGCTGGTATGACCATTGTGTGAAGAGCATCCATTGAAGGATTCTCATGTGGAATCTGGCTAACGGAAGCAAAGGAATGGCAGCCGCCATAATTCCCAATACTTTCAGAACCAACCTGGCTTTGACTCTGTTGCTGCTGAAGATGAGCGAGACCAGTTTTTGTATGTCTGTTATTCTCTGATCTGTTAGCCTCGCAGATATGTTGACTGTGTTTAGAATTGCGCCTATGAAGGTAATAACACGACAAGGCGACAAAACAGACTTTTCGCAATTTATTGAAATGCCTAAATTTTGACAAATGCGAAAGGTGTAGTCCCTGGCCAATAGAAGAAGATGCTTGGTGGGAGCTGTGAGGAGCCAGTCGTCCAAATATGGAAACACCTGGAATCCTTGACGTCTCAGGTGAGAAGCTACCACTGCCATGCATTTGGTAAACACCCGGGGGGCAGTGTTGAGACCAAAGGGCAGGGCCCTGAATTGAAAATGACTGGTTCCCAGCCTGAAGCGGAGGAATCTTCTGGAGCGTCTGTTCATTTTTATGTGATAGTACGCGTCCTGAAGGTCTATAGAGCACATCCAGTTTCCTTTTCCCAATAGGGAAGGATGGACTGCAGCGTGACCATCCGAAATCTTGTTTTCTTGACTGACTTGTTCAAGATACTGAGATCCAAAATTGGTCTCCAGTCCCCTGTTTTCTTTGGAACTAAAAAGAACCTTGAGTAGATTCCGGATCCTTGCTGGTCTGCTGGAATTGGCTGAATTGCTCTTTTTGCAAGCAGCTTTGAAATTTCCAAAGCTGCAAGATCCCTTTGAGCGGGTGGAACATCTGGAAGGGATTTTTTTGATTGGCTTGGAATGCGAACAAAGGGAATGGAATAGCCTTCGAAAATGATGGACTGTACCCATTTGTCTTGAGTCAGGGATAGCCAGGCTTCTGGGTACAGTGACAATCTTCCCCCGACTGCCTCCGAAGGTGGGCAGTCGGGCAACACCTCAGGGATGCTGAAAGGGCTTATCAGAGAAGGCTTCCCGACTGCCCTGGTTCTGCGGACCCCCCCTGCCTCTAGGGCGACGTCTACCATTATTGTTCCCGCCTCTGCCTCTGGCGGGGAACCGACTCTGTGCGTCAGGCGAAGACCCTTGAGATTGTTTGTGGAACCACATTTTCCCACTTTTCTGACCTTTGGGGTAAGGCCTAGAAGGAGTAGAAAAACGGACTCCGACGGCAGAAAGAGTCTTGCCATCTGTCTCGCACCTAGTCAAGGTTTCTTTCACTTGAGGACCAAAAAGAGATGATCCATCGAATGGGGAATTAGTGAATGACGTTTTAAAGGGGTCCGCAAAGTTGCATAGCCGCATCCAGGCATGCCTACGTAAGGCCACACCTGTCCCTGCGGCCCTGCTCGCTCCATCAGCCGCATAAGAGAGGAGGCGCATGGAGGAGTTGGCTATGGAGTTCAGGGTAGCCAGCTGAGTGTTCATCTTGTCTTGAAAACCCGCAGCCGTAGGGTCCTTCAACATGTCACTCGCTTCTTTGATCAAGTCCCTTTGAAGACGAGTAAAATGGCATAGGTAGTTCAGCGAACGCATTGCAAATGTCGCTGACGAGAACATCCGCTTCCCGTACCTGTCCATGGACCTAGATTCTTTGTTAGGTGGATGGACAGGCACTGAAGGATCAGCTAGTTCCTTCTTAGTGGCAGCAGCAACCACCATAGCATCCACAGAAACTCCTTTTGTCAGAAATTGTTTATCTGCTGGTGCTGTAATGAATTTTGAGGGTCTCCTGGGAGTGGGGTCCACTGAATCAGGAGCCGTCCATGCCTTTTTTGCTACCACCTGCATGAGGGGGTCAAAGGGGGGAGACACCCAGGAGGTGGAAGGACGAGAGCCAAATGCCTCAAGGTACACAGATTCATCCTCCGAAGGGTTGAGGGCTGGCCAATTTCCCCTCTGCTTAAGGATTTCTAGAATGTCTGCAAATGAGACATCTTCAGAAGGGGAACGGGGGGAACCCTTGGAATCCTCTAAATCTGTGTCAGAGGTGACGGACTCAGGTGAGTCTATGTGTTTCCTCTTACACTTTCTCTTCCGAGGGGGCTCTTCTGCCAAATCAGGAGAGGCCTCGGAAGAGGATGAGATCCCCACAGGGGATTCCGGAGGAGCTGGCTCTCTGCGGTCCGGGATGAGAGAGTGAGTCGACTTGACCTGAGGCACCGAAGAGGGGGGGGCGGATGGAGCTGACTGTGGGGTAGAACCAGGTTCTAACACACTCCGCATGACCTCGAACGCACCCCTGTCAGGCAGAGCCAGAGGTCCCCGCTCCGAAAAGCTAAGAACCTCCCTCGGCACCGACAGTGATGGCTCCGAGGCCGATGGAGCCGAACTCACCAGCGTCGAAGCCCCGAGAGGGAGAGCGGGGTCAGACAATGGTCCGATGCCACTCACCCCCTCGGAGCCGACGATGGAAGTCCGGCGCCGAGATTCTTCTAAGGAAGAAATCGGAGCCGACGATGGAGCCGAAGACAATTGTATCGGCTCCGACGCTACCACAGTCTCGGTTCCGAAACGCCCCGGCTCCGAGCTCAACGGAGTCGGAGGAGGAACATATTGAGGGACAAGGGCAGGCATTGAATGATGAGTCGGGCTCTGAAGCATTTGGGCCAGTGCCTCGGACTTGAGAAGTCGACTCACTACCCTCTGAAGGTTATGGTCCGACAGCCTCGATGACCTAGAGGAGTGAGATCTATGGCTCCGTTCAGAAAGCAGAGGAGATGCTGGAGCCGAATGAACGGAGCCAAGGGATGGTGACCTAGACCTCTTCCTAGATGTCGGTTCCGAAGGTCTGGTCGGAGCCGACACGGGAATTTCTAATACCTCGGCTCCAGCCGGAGCCGAGGAAACCACAGAAACTGTAGACTGAGACTCATCGGCTCCAGCCGGAGCCGATGTAGACGGAGGTTTTGTAGCTCAGGTCTCGGCTCAGTAGCTGGAGCCGAAGACCTAGAAGCCTTGGAGGGCTTTCCCGAAGAGACAGTAAGGGAACCCTCAGGCTTGAGTAAACCTCTCAGAATCAGTTTGTTTTTCTTTCCTGCAGGACCCTGGGGCTGAAGCCGTGGCATACAGCACAGGAGTCCTGCAGGTGCAAAGGCCCCAGGCAGTAGACACAAGAAGTGTGACCGTCTGTCAGAGACATTTTCTGACAGCACGAGTCACACTTCTTGAAACCTGAGACCTTTGAGTCTTTAGACATTTTAGAAAAAGTGTAATCACACACACCCAGTCAAACACACTGATTACACCCTATCCTATTTTAAACTCAAAAAATAAAACAACTACCAAAGTTTTAAAATATGAGAAACACACACACACCACTGGGGGATGGAGGAAGAAGGCCTGTAGGCCCGAGGGAAGAACTTATAAGTTCTTGTGGAGAAAAAATGGGATTTTAGAGAGAAAGTGGGGAAAATTCCACTAAACTAAGGGAAACAAGTGTTAAAATTAAAATTAAAGGGGTTTAAGTATACTAACTTGAATCTAAAGTTACTCACCAAGAAGCCGGTAGAAAACCAACACCTCGATCGCTGTAGCGGCAAACGAGATCTGAGGTAACTCACGCCTAGCATTGTGGGATATAAGGGGAGCCTCGAGCCGGTGGAACCAACTCTCGAGCTTTTAGAGTGGCCGAGTCGGAGCCGAGGTCGGCTCCGAACCCATCCAGCAAGAATGAAGGCGAGATAGACAACTTAACATCTGATAAATTAAAGCTCTCGTGGGCAGGGTAGCTGATGTATACACTTTCTTGCCAAATATGGCCAGGGTTCTACCCTCTTTGTCCTTAGACAAGGGATTCCTAGAGGCTTTGTCTTCAACTCCCTTGGGTCCTAAGGAAACAACATCAGAATCCACCACATGATTCTTAAAAAAAGGTGCTTAAGACAGTGCGGGGACCCCCTGCAAGGAAGGGCCTTGGATGACATCATCCACAATCTCTTGAACTAGAAGAATAGCCAGATGTTTATACTCAGGAAGCCTGATGAATTCTCTCTTCTTAGACTGGGGGTAATCCTAAGCCTCACAATTGATGGTTTCCCTCAATTTTCGGTAGGTCTCTCCATAAGGAAAGCCCTCAGGTGGTGAGACTCAGGCAATATTTTTATCTGAATCAGAGTTGCAGAGTTGGCATATGACCCTGAATAAATCTGGTCTACATAAGCCAACTCATCTTCACCTGAGTCATATTAAATGGAAGTGTTCTCTATATAAATGTCCCTTTTCATTTTGTCAAGAGAAGTTCCTAGGGCAGGGGTCCTGCCAGAGCTCAGCTGTATTGAGCTCATAAAATCCATGAGATCTTCAGTTAACCTGACCAGGTCCTGTAGCTAAACCTGAAGTGGCTGTGACCCAGAATGCCTAGGCTGGGGGCAGTCTTCATATGCTCTTTCTGGCTTAATTCTCATCTTAGGTGTGGGTATTGGTTGTTTTTGGTCCAGGCTGAAAGCAGACTATAGTAGCCTATACCTAGTCTGCTATAGTGGCCTATACCTGGTCTGCAGAAGATTCCTTTATGGTGTGTGTGTGGGGGGGGGTGACATCTGATACCCCAAGTCTGCGTGGTCACAGAGGGGGTTGACAGCATGGCATAATTCAGAACGGTCCCAACAGTGGCCTTGGTACACAGAGTCATCAGGGTCTGCCAATACTTTTCTCCCCTTCTACAATAATGAGCCTGGGTGGAATATTCGACATCGCTCTTCTTTTTGCAAGGAAAATCCAACTCAGCATGACCAGTTGGTGCCATAGCAGATGTGGATCAATGACATATTCTTTTTCTAAAAGCTTTTCAAGTGACTCTGC
This sequence comes from Protopterus annectens, assembly GCF_019279795.1. Taxonomy (NCBI): domain Eukaryota; kingdom Metazoa; phylum Chordata; order Ceratodontiformes; family Protopteridae; genus Protopterus; species Protopterus annectens. The sequence goes on from NC_056751.1 coordinate 604,584,568, forward strand.
CCTGTGTTATCATCCAAGAATTAAAGTGAGCATAACGGGGACAGATAGGCAAATTGTGCATGTGGCCCAGGCAGAATAAACACAGAATGTGGAAGTCCCGATGAGGAAATTGTTTCCTATATACTCTAACTGATGACATCTAATAACAATATAAGTAATTATGAATGGAAAAAGATTTTTCCCCAATGGGGTACTTAGCTTGGGTGCTCCATCTATGGCTTTGAAGCAAGATAGGCAAGAAAGAGCTGGGAAAAGGGTGCTGTCAGATGACCCTTATAGCCCATGTTCTAATGTTGGAGTGGAGGGTGTCCATTGGGCCATGAGAAGGGATGCAAATCTCTGGTACTTGGGAAGTCCAAGGGTTTCTACTGCAGGAAATCCTAAGAAGTTACTTCAACATTTAAACATGATGAACATCATACCTTGGTTAACATCCTAAACACAAAACCAGTGACCCACAAACCTACCTTAACTCTAATCAAAGTATCTTCATGAAGAGTAGATTCTGTCTCCTTAACGTAGTTGATTTTTTGAAATTGTAATGGATGAGACTGACAATGGACATTCTTTCTATACATCACAGCTGGACCTTGCTAAAGCCTTCAATACAACTCCCCATGCTGTCAATACTAACAAACTCAGGAGTCTAAATATAATTCTCTACATAATCTGCTGGTTTACAAATTGGCTGCCTGATCGTATACAGTAAGAACTTCTGATACCTTTGTATCTATAAGACATGTCACTAATGGTGTTCCTAAGGGTACCATCCTGGACTCCCTCAACTTCATCATCTATTTCTCTGAAGAGAAAGCAGATGTTAAATGTCTATGATTAATCAAATTTGCTACTGACTATAAACTGGGTGTTATTACCAACTCCTTCATGGACATTCACCTCCTCAAAAAGGAGCTTCAAAAACAACACCTGGTGTAACAATCATATAATGCATTTGGGAAACACCTCTATTCCCATTACGTCACATAAATGGGACCTACACTTAGGGATGACACAGTCAAAAACGTAGATAACTTTGCCAACAACATATAATAATGTACGAGTTACAGTTAGGAAATCCTTCAGGCTTGTCCAGTTAATTCCCAAATGTGCATCCCCTATGTTCAAGGATGTCCTAACCTCTCCCCCATTCTTCCCTCATCAAGCCAATTGTAGAATTACAGAATGTTCACTTTGGAAGACCATCATGTTTTTTAATGAAAAAAAAAAATCAAAAAAGTTCTGTTAGCTACCCAGAACACAATCCCTTACAATGATGACTGCTGCATCAAACTCCTCCAAATCAAATACTCTAATACTAAACATAAGTCCAGATTCAATAAAGCCTACACTAAGTGTACATGATATGCATTCAATAAAATTCTTATCACATTTTTTGTGCTTTCTAATCACTCAGAACGATTACATTAAGTGGACATGTAGTCTATACTTTGCGGTAACCTTTATGAATCCCTATCAATATTTAAAGCTGCAAGAATATCAGTAGGAAAATTAAAATTAGGAAGAAGAAGGTGTGCATTATGTCATGTTGTCTTATCACTCAGAACTGTGTACACTTAGTGTAGGCTTTATTGAATTTGCATCATACTCATTCTAAACATCTTACCCTTCATTACAAAATGAAAATGACCTCTTGAGGACCTATGTTCATCAGTCAAAGAATCACCTACCTTTGGAAAAGCTCCCTTTGTATGCCAGGTCTTCTTTAAGTTTTGCCTCGATGACTAGGTAAAATACAGTTGTGTACACTTACCATAAATGTAGACGTTCAAGTGTATTCCCTGTTGCAGTCATTACATTTGGGTTATCTGCTTGCAGGTAGCCCTTGGTCGGCCTGATTATCAAAGTCTTGAGTCCTGCGTCAGTTGCTGTCTCTTCTTATATGATGTCAGGTAGTCAGGGGTATAAAGCATGCAGCCGATGTCATTACATTGTTTTTTCTTGCCCCAGATGTCAGGTGCCCACATAATGGGAAGCAATTATATACAAGGTTACACCTCCAACAAAAAGCAAATACACCAGGAAGCTTAAATACAGTAAACAAGAAGAGAGGTATAGCCAATAGAAGTCAGGGGGCTGGAGGGAGGGTAACCAGGTATGCAACAGTGAATACCCTTGAACATATACATTTAAGGCAAGTGTACACAAACTGTACTATGTTCTTCGTGTTTCACTGTTGCAGTCATTACATTTGGGTAGATTCCTAAAGCTAAGGAAGGGGGGAGACAATTAGAGAGCATTAAGACCAGATATTAGGCCCTGCAAGACTGTAGTGGCAAAACCAGCTCTGGATTTAGAAAAAAATAGGCAAGTGGTAATGCTTGGTGAAGGTATGAACAGAACTCCAGGTAGCAGCTTCTAGGATGTGCCTGGTAGGAACACCTCTGAGAAAGGCTGTTGAAGTAGATGCAGCCCTGGTGGAACGTGATCTTATCCCCTGTGGGGTACGTTTTCCATGGTGCTTATAGCAGAAATGAATGCAATGGCATATCCACTTAGAACTGGTTTGCTTTGAAATGGCCTTCCCCTCTGCCCCTGCAGCAAAGGCAACTAAAAGCTGTTCAGTTTTCCTGAGAGGCTTAGTCCTGTCCAAATAAAATCTAAGTTGTCTGTGCATGTCCAAAGAGTGCAATATTCATTCTCCTTTGTTCTGTGGATTAGAAAAAAATGGATTAGAAAAAAATTTTGGCAAATGAATGGATCGATTAGGGGCCACACTAGATATCATCTTGGGCATAAAGGAAGGATTGGTCCTGAGGGACACCCTGTCTGCATAGAAGATGATGGCTCCACTGCCATAAGGACCTGTAATTCAGACAGTCTTCTTGCTCAAGTGATGGCTAGAAGGAAGGCTGTTTTCCAAGAAAGGAATTTCAACTCTGCAGTTGCAGCTGGCTGAAAAGGAGGTAGAGTGAGCTTTTCCAAGCTGGCTGAAAAGGAGGTAGAGTGAGCTTTTCCAATACAAAGTTAAGGTCCCAGGCTGGAGTAGGGGCTCTCCTGGGAGGTCTTAAATTTTTGGCCCCTCTGAAGAATTGCTTCAGCAGGGGGCGAGAGAAGAGGGGTGGCTCCGTATTATAATGTGCTGAAATGGCTGAGGCATGAATTTTAATATAAGAGAAGGAAAGGCCCTTGTGAAGCATCTCTGTTAAGTATTGAAGAATATGTGGTAAGCTGGGCACTGTTGTGCTCATCCCCTGAGTTTGACTCCAGAAACAGTATATTTTCCACATTTCAGTATAAGATCTTCTAGTACTAGGCTTCCTTGCCTCCAGAATGACATCCAGCACTTGCTTACTGAGGGATGGCATTGGAGAGCCAGGCTGCAAGGTTTAGGGTTGAAAGCTGGGGGTGCAGAATCCGGCCCTCCTGCTGGGACAGCAGGGAAGGGGTCTGGGGCAGGTGCTATGGTTCCAGCAGTGACATACTGTGCAAGAGGAGGTACCAGTGGTGGCGTGGCCAGTCTGGTGCAATGAGGTTTGTCCTGTTTGATCTTTAGCAGGACTTTCAAGAGGAGAGGCAGAGGGGGAAAGGCATAAACTGACAGGCTTTCCCAGGTGAAGGACAGGACATCCACTTTCCAAGCTTGACTGTGGGGAGTCCTTGTGCAGAATTTGTCCAACTGGTAGTTCTGAGGGGAGGCAAACAGGTCTATCTCTGGGCTCCCCCATTTGTTTCTCAACATGTTGAATATCTTTGGTTCCAGTTCCCACTTGTGTGGGTCCATGCGATTTCTGCTTAGGTTGTCTGCCAGCGAATTTAGCTTGCCTGGCAGGAACTGAGCTTGTAGGTGCACTTGGTAGCTCAAGGCTGTGTTCCACAGAGCCATGGCTAGTCTGCAAAGAGGGTATGAGTGGGTTCCCCCCTGCTTGTTTATGTATCACATAACAGTGGTGTTGTCTGTCTTTACCAATAATTGTCCTGGAAGAATGTGGTCCTTGAAGGCTGTCAGAGAATTCTGTGCAGCTAATATTTCTTTTTGATTGATATGCAGATGCATTTGACTCGGGTTCCATTTGCCCTGAATGCACTGCGCTGCCAAGTGAGCCCCCATGCATATTCTGATGCATCTGTTGTTAGGTTTTGGGCGGCAGGGGGTAGAGTGAATGGCAGTCCCTTGTTGTGGTAGCAGGCCTCTGCCCACCAAAGGAACTCTGGTCCTTATACAAGGAATGATAGGAATCATTGATCCCAGGTCCTGAGAATGTTGACAACATAGGCTTTTTAGGTACCGTTGTAGTTTCCTCATATGCAGTCTTGCATATGGAATTAGAAGGATGCAAGAGGCCATGAACCCCAGGCCTTGCAGTATTTTCCTTGCAGATAGCTGGGTCTTTGTGGCCAGTAGGCTGTCAAATAAACTTGTTTCTCTGGGGTGAGGTAGGCCATCTGGGAAGTTGTGTTCAAGATTGCTCCTAGGACTACAATTTGCTGGAAGGGTACTAGATGAGATTTCTTTTCGTTTATGGTGTACCCCAGTGAGGTTAGCAGTTTCTTTACAAATGCCAGATGATTTAATAGTATGTCCTGGCTTTCTGCCTGAATTAGACAATCATCCAGGTATGGGTATATTTTAATATTTCTTTGCCTGCAGGATGCAATGACTGGAGCTAGGCATTTTGTGAATACCCTGGGCGCAGTAGACAAGCCAAAGGGCAGTGCAGAGAACTGATAGTGCATGAAGCCTGCTCTGAAGCATAGGTATTTTCTGCAAGATTCCCTTATTTGGATGTGCAGGTAAGCTTCCTTTAAGTACAATGTTGCCAACCAGGCATTTTTGCCTAGCATGGGAAGCAGCTGATGAAGGGTTAGCATTTTGAATTTTGGGATTACCAAAAGGGTGTTTAGGATAGACAGGTCCAGGATAGGATGCCAGGAGTTGTCATTTGTGGGTACCAGGAAAAGTCTGGAGTAAAAACCTTGTCCCCATTCCTCTGCTGGGACAGGTTGAATAGCCCTGATACTTAGAAGAGAGAGAACCTGCTGTTGAGAGCCTCTGCCCACTGATTTAGGGGTAGGTCTGGCCAACCGTTTGGGGTTGGTGAGATGTGGAAGTGGAATCTGTATCCTTGGGAAATTATTTAAAACCCATTTGCCTTGGGTAATGAGTTCCCAGTTTTTTGCATGCAGGGCAATCTTTCCCCCTAAAGGAGCAGTCACAGTTGAGAAGGGCTTGGAAGGTTTAAGGTTAAGTCATTGTGACAGTTTACCATAGGGGTGACTTACTACTTCCAGCTTTGGAAGTGGGAGCCATCCACTGCTTAGGCCTCGAAAAACCTTGAGACTGTAGCCTAGGTGGTCTGCTGTTCCTGGGTTGGGACTGAGAAGGCCTGGAAAAGACAGGAAAGGACCAATTCTTAGAAGGCCAATGCCTACTAAATCTGGGAGTCTGTACTTACAGAAAATCTTTAACAGTTTGCATAGATTTAGCTTTTTCCTCCATCTTTTTAAGTACCTCTTCTGCTTTGTTGCCAAAAGGCAGTCTAGATTTAAGGGAACATCCAGTAATTTAGCTTTAACATGATCTGGCAAAGTTTGCTCCTTAAGCCAAACATGCCTTCTAACAGACCCAGTGACAGCAGCCCTAGAAGAAGCCTCTAAGAAGTCAAAAAGTAAAATTGTGTACACTTACCATTAATGTAGGAGTTCGAGTGTATTCACTGTTGCAGTCATTACATTCAGGTAATCTGCTTGCAGGTTGCCCTCAGTCGGCCTGATTAACAAAGTCTTGGGTCCTGCATTGGTTGCTGTCCCTTCTTCTATGATGTCAGGTCATCAGGGTGATACAACATGCAGCTGACGCCATTACATCAGTTTTTCTTGCCCCAGATGTCAGGTGCCCCCCTAATGGGGAGCAGTTAAACATAAAAACACAAAGGTATACCTCCAACAAAAAAGCAAATACACCAAAAAGGCTTTTAAGCATAATAAATGACAGTAGAGGTATAGCCAAAAGAAGTCAGGGGGCAGGTGGGAGGGTAAACAGGACTGCAACAGTGAATACACTCAAACATCTACATTTATGGCAAGTGTACACAACTGTACTATGTTCTTTGTGTTTCACTGTTGCAGTCATTACATTTGGGTAGATTCCCAAAGCTATGGTTGGGAGAAGGAGTTTAGATAGCATTAGGGCCAGCTATAACGCCCTGCAAGACTGCAATGGCAAAGCTAGCTCTGGATTTAGAGAAAATTGGCAAATGATAATGCTTGTGAAAGTATGTACAGAACTCCAGGTAGCAGCTTCTAGGATGTCCCTGGTAGGCATGCCTCTGAGAAAGGTGGTAGAAGTAGATGCAGCCCTGGTGGAGTGAGGTCTGATCCCCTGGGGGATAGGTTTTCCATGGTGCTTATAGCAGAAATTAATGCAATGGCTTATCCATTTAGAAATGTTTTTTTTTTAAATAGCCTTCCCCTCTGACCCTGCAGCAAATGCTACCAGCAGTTGTTCAGATTTTCTTTGAGGTTTAGTCCTGTCCAAGTAGAATCTAAGTTGTCTGTGCACATCCAAGGAATGCAGAATCTGTTCCTCTTTGTTCTGTGGATTGGGAAAGAAGGTTGGCAAATGAATGGACTGATTAAGAGCCACACTGTATGCCACCTTGGGCATGAAGGTTGGATTGGTTCCGAGTGACACCCTGTCCCCATGAAAGATGATGAAAGGCTCCACTGCCGTAAGGGCCTGTAATTCAGATACCATTCTAGCTGAAGTGATTGCTAAAAGGAAAGCTGTTTTCCAAGAAATAAATTTTAAGTCTGCAGTAGCAGATGGCTCGAAAGGAGGTAGAGTGAGTTTCTCCAATACAAAGTTAAGTTCCCAGGCTGGGGTTGGAGCTCTCCTGGGTGGTCTCTAATTTGTGGCCCCTCTGAGGTACTGCTTGAGCAGTGGATGAGAGAAGATGGGGAGGTTCTGTGTTATAATGACTGAGGCGTGGATTTTAATGGAGGAAAAAGACAGGCCCTTGTGAAGCATCTCAATTAAGTATTGTAAAAGTTGTGGTAAATTGGGCACTGCTGTGCTCATCCCTTGAGACTGGTTCCAGGCACAGAATATTTTAGCATAAGATTTTCTAGTAATAGGCCTCCTTGCCTCTAAGATGACATCCATCACAGGTTTGCTGAGGGATGGTAAGGGAGAGTTTAAGTAATTAGCCAGGCTGCAAAGTTCAGTGTTGGAAGCTGAGGGTGCAGATACTGGTTCTCCTGCTGAGACAGCACGGAAGGAGTGTGAGGCAGGTGCCATGGAGATAACCCTGATATACTGCGCAGGAGGGGGTACCAGTGTTGGCGCGGCCAGTCTGGAGCAATCAAAATCATCCTTGGTTTGTCCTGTTTGACTTTTAGTAGTACTTTGGAGAGCAGAGGCAGTGGGGGGAAGGCATAGACTGATAGTTTTTTTTTCCAGCTGAAGGACAGAGCATCCACTTTCCAGGCTTGTTTATGGGGAGTCCTTGTGCAAAATTTGTCCAATTGGTAGTTCTGGGGGGAGGCAAACAGGTCTATATCTGGGCTCCCATTTGCTTGTCAACATGTTGAAAATCCTTGAGGTTTCTGCTTAGTCCGTCTGCCAGTGTATTTAATTTTCCCTGGCAGCCTTGAGCTACCAAGTGCACCTACAAACTCAATTCCTGTGTTCCACAATGCCATCGCTAGTCTGCAGAGGGGGTAAGAATGTGTATCCCCCTGCTTGTTTATGTACCACATAACCGTGGTGTTGTCCGTCTTTACCATTAGTTGTCCTTGAAGAATGTAGCCCTTGAAGGCTGTCAGAGCATTCTGTACAGCTAACATTGCTTTCTGATTAATATGCAGGTGCATTTGACTTGGGTTCCATTTGCCCTGAATGCACTTCCCTGCCAGGTGAGCCCCCCATGCACAGTCTGATGCATCTGTTGTTAGGGTTTGGGTGGCAGGGGGTGGTGTGAAAGGCAGTCCCTTGTTTTGGTGGCAGGCCTCTGCCCACCAAAGGAACTTTAGGCGTAGGCAAGGTACGATAGGAATCATTGCTTCTAGGCTGTGAGAATGTTGACTCCATAGGCTTTTTAGATACCACTGTAGTTTCCTCACATGCAGTCTTGCATATGGAATTAGAAGAATGCAGGAGGCCATGAACCCCAAGGCTTGCAGTATTTGTCTTGCAGATAGCAGAGTCTTTGTGGCCCCTTGTTTGAAGAAGGTTGTCAAATGAATTTGCTTTTCTGGCGTGAGGTAAGCCATCTGGAAGTTGTATTCAAGCTTGCTCCCAGGAATGTAATTTGTTGACAGGGTACCAGTTGTGATTTATTTTCATTTATGGTGTACCCCAGACAAGTTAGAACCCTTTTTACAAATGCCAGATGGTTCAAAAGTATGTCCTGGCTTTCTGCCTGAATTAGACAATCACCCAGGTATGGGTATATTTGAATACTTCTTTGCCTGCAAAATGAAATAACTGGAGCTAGGCACTTTGTGAATACCCTGGGCACAGTGGATAAGCCAAAGGGCAATGCAGAGAACTGATAGTGTGTGTAGCCTGCTTTGAAATGTAGGTATCTTCTGCAAGATTCCCTGATTGGGATGTGCAGGTATGCTTCTTTTAAAATCTAGTGTTGCCAACCAGGCATCTTTGCCTAGCATAGGAAGTAATTGGTGAAGAGTCAGCATCTTGAATTTTGGAATCTCCAGAAAGGTGTTTAGAGTAGACAGGTCCAGGACTGGACGCCATGATTTGTCTTTTCTGGGTACCAGGAAAAGTCTGGAATAGAAACCTTGTCCCTTTTCCTCTTCTGGTACCAGTTGAATAGCCCCCATGTTTAAGGGAGAAAGTACTTGTTTTTGAGCCTCTGCCCACTGTTTTGGGGGTAGGTCCGGCCACCCACTTGGCATTGGCAATGTGTGGAAGTGAAATCTATATCCCTGGGACACTATATTTAAAACCCATTTGTCCTGGGTAATGAGTTCCTAGTTCTTTGCATGAAAAGCAATCTTTCCCCCCAAAGGGGCAGGCAGAAAATAAGTGCTTGGAAATTTTAAAAGGAAGTCATTGAGACAGTTTACCATGGGGGGGGGGGCGTCTTGTTATTCCCAGACTTGGAAGTGGAGACCCCCCCACTGCTTAGTTCAGTGAGCCCCCTGGGACTGAATCCTGGGGTTTTTGCTGTGTCTGGATTTGGCTTGAGAAGACCTGGAAGGGGCTGGAAAGGACCAGTTCTTAGAAGGCCAGTGCCTACTAAATCTAGGAGGCTGAACTTGTAAAAAAAAAACTTTAACAGTTTGCATAGATTTAGCTTTATCTTCCATCTTTTTGAGAACTTCTTCAATCTTGTTGCCAAACAGGCAGTCCTGATTTAAAGGAGCATCCAACAATTTAGCTTTAACATGATCAGGCAAAGATTGCTCCTTAAGCCAAGCATGCCTTCTAAGCACAGACCAGTAACAGCAGCCCTGTAAGAGGCCTCTAAAGAATCAAAACCACATTGCAAAGTGTGTTTTCCAACTTGGTCAGCAGAACTCATTAAATCCTGTAAGTCTTTATTTTCCGCACAGTCAGGAATCAACATAATTTTCTGTTTAAGCAGTCCAATAACATGTTGCTGATATTTTAACATATGAAATTGGCAGTTTAAAGATCTAATTGCCAAAGTTGCTGAGTATAAACCTTTTTCCCCATCTATCCAGTGCTCTGGAGTCTATCAGAAGGGGTAGGATTTTTAGCAGTAGAAGCCTTAATGCCCTTGGGCCCCTGTGAAATAGTCTCTGGATCTGCAATACAATTTTTGAAAAGGAACTTGTGGGACTCTGGGACCCTGTAGTATCTGTCAGGTTTACTGGGAGCAGGAGGCAGGGAATCAGGGGCCAAACTGGATTCCGAGAAAGTATCATCAACAATGTCTAGTACAGGAGGAACAGCCAAAGGCCTATGCTGAGGTAAGAGAAGGAAATCCCTAAGCCTCTTTTTTGAATCAGAAAATTCCTGGCTTTCGCAGTGAAAATGCTCCCTTAGAATATGTAAGGTTTCCCCAAAAGAAAAATCCTCAGGAGGGGAAGCAGAGGGAACAGAGTCCTCTGTATCAGAATCCTCATAAGTAGGTAAGGACAAATCCAGGTCATCAGAAGAGTCAGAAAAAATAGAATCCTGATCAGAAGATTCATAATCAAGCTCAGCCCTAGGCCTCTTCAAGGGGGGGTTGGATACCCGATTAGAGTTATTAGATCTTCAGCCATTTTTATCATTTGTTTTTTAGGCATAAAAGAGGCCTGAGCATGTGGCCTGGGCGTTGTTTTTTTAGACATGGATTGAGATTTAGGCCTTAGTAATAAAAGAGGCATCGATTTAATATGCAAGTCCACAGGCCTGAATACACCCTCAGAAGCCGGTGCCTGCACAGTGGCTCCGGACCCATCCAAGGTATAGACATTCACGGTTTCCATATTTGAAGTATCTTGCGGCATACTGGACTTTGAATGGGTCTCAGTACAGGCCTGCGAATCAGAAGTAGCAGGTATAATGGGCTGCGAAAGCGCCTCACTGAATACCAGCGAACTGGCGACTGGCTTAGGAGAAGCGTTGTCGGCAGTTTTGGACCTTGGCGGCCTGTCTCTGTCTTTATCTTTGTGTTTTTTCGGAATCCTGGTAGTCGGATGGCTAACCGATGACATTTCTGGATAATTAAATCGAGAACAGAAATATTTAGAGGCAAAAATATACCGACGACGGATAGTGCGCTGATTAAATAAAGCACAAAACCGACAGCAAGGTACGTTGTGGTCAGGGCCTAGGCAAGGAATACAGTACGAATGAAAATCTTTATGAGGTATTTGCTTTCCACAAGTAATGCAATTATTAATTTTTACTGACATCGGAAGGAGCAAGAAAAAGTTTCCCCAACAGGGTACTTAGCTTTTAGTTGAAGATTTTGGTTCTGTAACTCGAAAACGAAAATTTCAGGAGTCGGCCAACTGGCACTTGCAAACTGCTTCTGCTTCGGGCACCGCATGGCAAGAAAGACTGCTGTAATGGCGTCGGCTACATGTTTTATACCCCTGACGACCTGACGTCATGGAAGAAGGGACAGCAACCGACGCAGGACCCAAGACTTTGTTAATCAGGCCGACTGTTGCAGTCATTACATTCGGGTAATCTGCTTGCAGGTTGCCCTCAGTGAAACACAAAGAACATCCACATTGCAAAGTATGTTTACCAACTTGTTCAGCAGAATGCATTAAATCCTGTAATTCTTTATTTTCAGTACAGTCAGGAATCAACATCATTTTCTGTTTAAGTAATCCAATAATATGTTGCTGATACTTTAACATATGAAACTGGCAGTTTAAGGCCCTAATGGCCAAAGTAGCAGAAGTGCATACCTTCTTACCCCATCTGTCCAGGGCCTTGTAATCTCTATCAGAGAGGGTAGGGTTTTTGGCAGTAGCAGGCTTAATGCCTTTGGGTCCCTGTGAAATGGTCTCTGGGTCTGCAGTGGGAATCTTAAAGAGGAACTTGTGAAAGTCAGGTACTCTACCTCCGGCTCCCAGGAAACCTGACCGGTATTACAAAGTTTCTAGGGTAAGACTAGATTCCAAAAAGGCATAATCTACAATGTCCAGTACAGGAGGGATAGCTAAAGGCCTGTGTTGAGGTAGGAGTACGAATTCCCTAAGCCTCTTTTTGGAGTCAGAGTAATCCTGGCTTTCCCAGCGGAAATGCTCCCTAAGAGTGTTCAAAGTTTCACCAAAAGAGAAATCTTCTGGAGGGGAAGCAGAGGGAATGGAGTTCTCTGCACCAGAATACTCATAGGTAGATAAGGGCAAATCCTGGTCATCAGAAGAAACAGAAATTTCAGAATCCTGAGAAGAATCAGAAGGAAAATCAGTTCTAGGTCTCTTGGAGAGGGAAGGCTGGCTTCCCCTAATTAGAGTAATAAGGTCTTCAGCCATTCTTATAATTTGTTTTTTAGGCATATGGGTATGACCATGCAGTTTGGAAGTCGGTTTTCTAGGCGTGGATCGAGTTTTAGGCCTTAAGAAGAAGATGCCGTCAGTTTGATATGCAAGTCAGTAGGCCTGAAATGGCTCCGGACCCATCCAAGGTAGAGACTTCTGCAGGTTCCATAGTCGAAGAAGCATCTCGTGGCATACCAGACTCCGAATGGGTCTCAGTAGAGGCCTGCGAATCTGAAGTAGTGGGTATTAGAGGCTGCGAAAATGCCTCACTGAGTACCGATGAACTGGCGACTAGCTTAACGGAAGCGTTGTTGGCAGCTTTGGACCTATGCAGTCTGTCTCTATCTTTATCTTTACGTTTTTTTCGGAATGTCGGTAGTCGGATGGCTTACCGAAACCAATTCTGGATAATTAAACTGAGTACCGAAATAGTTTGATGCGAAAATGAACCTACGACAAATTTAGTTTGAGGATTGAATAAGGCACAAAACTGACAGCGAGGGACGTCGTGGTCTGTTCCTAAACAAGGAAAGCAGTACAAATGAAAATCTTTATGAGGTATTTGCTTTCCACAAGTAATACAATTGTTAACTTTTACTGACATCAGTTTGGAGCAAGAAAAAGGATCCCCAACGGGGTACTTAGTTTTTTTTTTTTTTTTTGAAGACTTCGGTTCTGAAACTTGAAAACGAACATTTCAGGAGTCGGCCGACTGGCACTTGCGAACTGCTTCTGCTTCAGGGACCGCACGGCAAGAAAGACTAATGTAATCGTGTCGGCTGCATGCTTTATACCCCTGACTACCTGACATCATAGAAGAAGAGACACCAACCGACGCAGGACCCAAGACTTTGATAATCAGACCGGCTGAGGGCTACCTGCAGAATATGTCCTTCTATTCCCATGTTGCAGTATTCATAATATGAGGGAGAGTACCAAAGCTCACGGAAGGGAAAGGGAGGTTGGAGAAGTCGTCTCCATGAACCCATGCAGGATTGCCCTGGCAAAGCTTACTCTGGATTTGGAAATAGTATGCAGCTTGTAATGTTTGGTGAAGGTGTGGACAAAAGGCCATGTTGCTGCTACCAGAATACAGGCAGTGTCCAGACCTTTGAAGAAGGCTCCAGAGGAAGCTACAGCCCTAGTGGAATGAGCTTTTACTGAAGCAGTGTGTGCCTTTACATGAAACACACAGCAGAAGGAAATGGCCTTAGAGATCCAAGTGGAAATTGTTTAGAAACAGGAAAGAAAACAAACAGTTGCTCTGATTTCCTAATGGACTTGATCTTGTCTAGGTAAAATCTGTGTTTTCGATGCACATCCAACATATGTAGCACCCTTTTACTATAATTTTGAGGGGTAGGAAAGAAAGTAGGTGGATGAATCGATTGGTTAAGGGACAAGTCATTAACCACCTTAGGCAAGAAGGAGGGATTAGTACAGAGTGAAACCCTATCCTTGTGGAAGATGAGAAAAGGTTAACAAGCCACTAATTCTTGAAGTTCAGAAACTCTTCTAGCAGAGGTGATGGTTACCAGCAAAATAGTCTTCCCTGTGCAAATTTCAAGAAGCTGCTGAGACTGCAGGCTCAAAAGTTGCCTGAGTAAGCTTTTCTAGTACAAAATTCAAATCCCAGGGAGGGGTAACAGGTTTCCTGGGAGGCCTGATGTGAAGAACATCTTTAAGAAAAAGTTTAACCTCTAGCTTAGACGCTAAAGGAGGAGACAGAGGCAGACATGCAGAAATGGAGGATAGGTGGGCTTCATCAGAAGAATAAGACAATCCAGCCTTCAGCAGCTCACATAAACAAGAAAGAACTAGGGGAATGTCCACTGAAAATGAATAAATAGGATATCCTAGTACTGGGTTTCTTGGCCTCCTGCAGGACTAGAAGCACGTCCTCAGGCTTCTGATCCTTTTCCAACATCTTTTTTCTATCACCCACAGAGTCAGGCTCAGAGTTGTTAAGTGTGAATGGATAAGAGATCCTCTGTCTTGAGTGAGAAGATCCACCCTGTGAGGTAACTTGTGAATGATTACCTTGGCTAATTGCAGAAGAGGAAACCAGTGCTGTCTTGGCCAAAATGGGTCACCAACAAGATTTTTGGTTTGTCCTGCTGCATGAGTGGGGACGAGGGGATGCATAAAGAAACATCCCCTTCAATGAGAATGATAGGGTGTCCACCTTCTATACCAAAGGATCTGGGACTCTGGCACAAAATTTTGGAAGTTGTCTGTTCAAGGGGGAGGCAAAGAGATCTACTTGAGGAGTATCCCATCAGTGAAGAATGCCCAGAAAACCATCCCTTATGTCATAGACCTGTTGAGAGTGTCTGCCAGAACATTCTGAGCTGAGGGAATGTAAACAGCTAGTAATGTGACTTTTGCTCAAGAATCTCCCATGTCTGAAGGGCCAGTCTGCAGAGCAGCTATGACTTTGTGTCTCCCTGCTTGTTCACATACCAAAGGACTTTGGTGTTATCATAGGAGATTACTTGGCTGTTGACCTGGAGGTCATTTTAAGCTTAGCTGTTTTAATCCAATGTAATATCAGAGAGGTACTAGTCAATACCAAAGACTGCATTTAGTGATGACTGCCCATGTCCAGGAGGGTTGTGGGCACTATCCATAGTGAGAATTTATGGTGCCACATCCACTCATCCAGGTATCTCTTGAAGAGTGTCATAGATGTGCTCTGTTTCACATGAACTGATAGCCTGTTCCAAAGACATGGTAGTCACTGGGAGATAAGGCTGTCTCTCCAGGATGTCCTATTTATGTCATAGACCATAGACATGATAGTCACTGGGAGATAAAGCTGTCTCTCCAGGATGTCCTATTTATGTCATAGACCATATTTAAGTCCCTGGAATGGGTAGCCCTAGATTCGTTTTATTTATGGATATGCAGTAAGTTCGTTAGGTTTGGGTCTTGGGTTGCTTTGTAGGCCAGGCAAAAGTCTCTCCTAAGAAGTCTATACGATACGAAGTATAGTGACCGGGATTTTAGTCAGCCCATGTAAGGCACATGCTGGAGTCCTTAATCTTCCTTGTAGAAACCTCTGAGGTCTCTCTAATCGCTATAGCTTAGTAAGGTACATACCGAATGGGTCGTTATACTCAATTATGATCTGGATAAGTGCCTAGTATAGGGCGGGGTTATAACTTCTTTTGTTCTGGAGGTGACACCTTTACTAATCAACTGAGCTAAATGGAAAGCTTTTCGTACAACGGTGGACATGTGGTGGTCAAAGATAAGGTCGCGGTCAACCTGTGATCCCAGGTCCCTTACCACTTCATGCATGCTTAGGGTACTGCGACTGATTTGATAGTGTGAAGGGATATTGTTTGTGCCAAAGGGAATGATGATGCATTTCTTTGCATTCAGTTTGAGACTGTGACTAATACAACAGTTTGGTTGTGAGAGACCATCCCGATGTATACTGACTTCATTTGGGGATTCAATGATTGCACCTAGTTTGCATTTGTCTGCAAACTTGGTCAGCCACAACACTTGAATTTTGACCTGAATGTCTGAGAAGTATATACCAAACATTGTGAGCCAGTTGGAACCCATCTTACAATGAAGGGTTTACATTCAGTTTGCTAAGTTTATCAGTAATGCCTGAATATGGGATTGTGTCAAAAGCCTTTGCCAAGTTGAAGTATGCTGTGTACACAGATTTGCCTTCACCAATGACCTTGGTCACAATTTCAAAGAAACCCACCAGATTTGACAGTCAGGATCTGCCCTTCATGAAGCCGAATTGGGTACAGTCCAGGATGTGGAGGTCACCCATGTCTTTATTTATGATGACCATAATGACACATTCTATGGCCTTACAGATGAGGCTAGTCAGGGTTATGGGTCTGTAATTCCCCAGGTCTGCTGCTACGCTTCCTTTGTGGAAGGGAATGTCTATGAACAGTTTCAGGGGACCTGGGCAGAGAGAAGACTGGAAAGCTTGGAGCACTAGAATCAAAGCCCTCATCTCCTTGACGTTGATGTATTGTTTCCTAACAAAGGGGGACCAAAGGCCTTAGACTTTTAAAGAGTCCCAGTATTGCTCCACACCCCATGTCTGAAGCATCTGTGAATAGTCCCTGCACAGAATGCAGGGCATGTAAAGGAAGACCTGGATTCAGAGAAATTTGTTGAATCTACCAGTGTATCTCCCTCTTCAGACAAAGGAGAACAAACTCCAGAGGTAGAGTGTTTTCAGGTACCACTGGAATTTTCGCATGTGAAGTCTAGCTAAGGGTAACATGGGGATTACAGATGCCATGAACCCTAGCATACGGAGAAACTCTCTGGCTGACACTGAAGTTTGAGGAAGCAACTGCTGGAAGAAGGTCAAAAGAGACTGCATTTTTTGAGGAGTGAAAAAGCCATCATAAGGTCTGTCCTGCAGGAAAACCTGATCATGAGAAGGGATGAGAGAAAACTTGTAGTTGATTGTGAAACCCAGGCCTTGGAGCAGGGATATGGTGGTTTGGAGGTTCTGTTACAGAATGTCTGGATGATTTGTTTGAATTAGCAGGTTGTCCAGGTAAGGATAAATCAGAATTACTTGAAGTCTGCAAAAGGCAATGACAGGAGCCAAACATTTTATGAAGACCCTTAAAGCCATAGAGAGTCCAAAGACAAAGCACAAAACTAAAAATGAGAGGAAGCAACAGAAGAGAGGGTTAATAGGAATATGAAGATATAGGTTCATACTAGGCTATCTGCCCTAGGGCATTTATAAGCCTAGCCAGAATGTGTTTGGCTTTCGCCACCCATTTTAAATTTATTTTGCTATGCCCTTTTTCGAGGTTAGTATACTGTGCCTCTGTCTAACAGTGACACAGAAGTGATACCCGGGGTAAACCTACGATCTTCCATCCACTCATCAAGATTCCTCTTGAAGAGAGTCAATGAGGGACTCTGCCTAACCTGGACTGGGATTTTATTCCAGAGTGAAGGGAGCCTCTGGGTTATGAATCTGTCCCTCCAGCATGTCCTATTTATTTCAGTGCTGAGGTTCAAGTCTCTCGAGCGCGTGGCACGATGGGATTTGGATTTTCTGAGGTGCAGCATGTCCATTAATTCCGGGTTGGACATGGCTTTATACATCAGGCACAGATCGCCTCTGAACAGGTGGTATGCCACTGAGTAGAGCTGGAGTTACTTTAACCGGGCAGCATATGGCATCTGTTTGAGCCCTTTGATCCTCTTGGTGAGGTACTTTTGGGGTCTTCCCAGTTGCTGCAGGTGTCTGGTAAGGTACATCCCAAAAGGTGCATTGTACTCAATTATGGGCCTGATGAGGGATGAGTAAAGAGGCACGATGACCTCCCCTGATCTAGATGTGAATCCCTTCATGATTAGGTGGGCTATATAAAATGTTTTTCTAACCACTTTGGCCACGTGGTTGTCAAATGAGAGATTGCTATCAACTTGGGTCCCCAGGTCCCGAATTACTTCTTCTGTACTTAATGGATTACCACCTATGTGGTAATTTGAGGGCACGTTTGTTTTTGCCAAAGGGGATGACTATACACTTTTTGGCATTTAGCTTGAGGCCATGGCTCTGGCACCAGTTGTCTGTTTCTATGAGGCCCTTTTGGAGGATGCTTGTGTCGGCTGGAGAGTCGATTATGGCACCCAGTTTGCAGTCATCTGCGAACTTGGTCAGCCACAGTCCTTCCGTGTTGGCCTGTACCTCCGAGAAATATATACCGAACAAGAGAGGTCCCAGGACTGAGCCTTGTGGGACACCACTTGTAACTGGTTTGGAGTCTGACATGGCTCCAGCAATTCTAACCATGTGGGTTCTGTCCTTGAGCCAGTTTGCAATCCATCTAGTGACATAGGGGTTTATATTTAAGCTGGTGAGCTTATCTATAATGCCCGAGTGGGGTATTGTATCGAAGGCTTTTGCGAGGTCCAGGTAGACTGTGTGGACCACCTTCCCCTCGTCAATGGCCTTGGTGACTGTTTCAAAGAAATCAACCAGGTTTAAGAGGCAGGATCTGCCCTTAACAAAGCCGAACTGGGTAGGATCCAGTGTCTGTAGGTCCCCAATATCTTTATTTATGAAGTCCATGATGATCCTTTCCATAGCTTTGCAGACCAAGCTACTCAGGCTTATGGGGCGATAGTTTCCAGGATCCGTTGAGGCACCACCTTTATGGAGAGGGACCACTGTTGCTGTACACCACTCTTTGGGCACATATCCTGTAGTAAGGCTGAGATTGAACAGTAGTTTTATGTTTGGGTTTAGCTCTTCTTGGAGTTCATGTAGGACGCAGCCCGGGACACCGTCTGGTCGACTGATGCTGTGTTTTTTTGCTTTGGAGAGGGCGGCTCTTACCTGAGCATCTGAGATGTCAGGGGGGCAGCACTCTGCTGGGATAGATATTTGCCCTTTTGGTGGGGAGGGGGGGAGAAGTTTACACTGAACCTGTCAGCTAGGATGTTGGCAATGTCTGTGGGTTCAGTGTATTTTTTGTCATTTTGGACTAATTCTGAGCATATCTGGGAATTACCACCCAGGTTCCTAACATAACTAAAGAAAGCCTTGTGATTATCCTTAGTGTCCTGTGCAATTTTTCTCTCGAAGCTGGCCTTAGACAATTTTATGAGTGCCTGTAATTTTTTGCTAATACTGATCAGTGATGCCTTCCCTTTTTGGGATTTTGCTCTATCATTTAGTAGCTTCCTCTTTCTATTATTTATTTATTTTATTTATTTTATTTTACATTTGTTAACCGGGCTGGTCCAACTGGATGCATATCCTTTTTCAGTAGAGGCCCGAGGAGAAAAGCTCCAATCATAATCTTCAAACACAAAATATCAAAACAAGTTATATAAAGAAATACAGGTTATAAAAATACAAGTTACAAAAAGTATAAAAAAAGTAGACGTTGTACATTTACAAGATTAGTAAAAAAAGTCAATTTACATAGAAGTATAATGAGACAAAGATCAATCGTCTGGTAAAACATGACAGGGAAATGTTATATACTAATAGAGTATATCAAGTTCAAGAGTCACCATCTTATATTTGTGGTAAAAATGTATTTCAAGATAAGTGATAAGGGAACAAGAATTAGGAGATGGGGACTGGATGGATTTGGTGTGAAGGTATGATATATTAGATTAATCAGGTTCGGGACATGGGCATAGCCATAGTGTCTTGAGATATTCTTTCAGGTTCTTTTTGAACTGTTTGTGAGAGGTTGTATTTCTGAGGTAGATTGGGAGGGCGTTCCATGGCTTGCCAATGGAGTTGGTGAAGAGGGCATCGCCACCAGAATTATTGGCTTTAATGGTTAGGATCTGGGTGCTGTTGGAAGAGCGGAGACTATTTAGGTTAGTGTATGGGATCAGTATGCTACACAGAGCGGGGGTTCTGTCTGGTTGGTAAATTATTTTCCATGCTTCAGAGAGTTGGTTTAGTTTGAGAAGATTGGGCAGTTCCAACCACCCAAGTTGCCTCAGGTTATGACAATGGTGGGTGCGATATGGCGAACCTGTTATAAATCTAGTAATGTGGTGGTAGGCCAGGGAGAGCATGTTTAGTTCACGTTTATGGAGGAAATAAAGGACTGGGGAGGCATAGAGGAGTGTAGAGAGGAGATGTGTGCGGGCAATGGTAAGTTTAGCAGTAGGAGTAAGAAAATTTTTTATTCTGTACATGGATCCAAGTTTTTTGTTAACAGATTTAACTGTTTGGGTGATGTGTATGTCAAATTTGAGCTTATGGTCAATAGTTACTCCTAGTAATTTGGTACTGGTGACAGGGGTTATGATAGTCCCATTGTTGGATTTGATACAGAAGGCATTACTATCTATTATATCTTTATATCTATTATATAGTTTGTTTATGGCTGGGGTCCACCAGACAGGACGTCTGCCTTTGGAGGATTGGGTCTTGGTTTATTTGGGATCGCATGATCCATGCATTCCTGAAGGTGTTCATAGAATGCTTTTATAAAGGATTCTGCGGTCTGGGCTGTATTTTCCACAGGCCCGGGGGCTTTGAAGGATTCCACCTCGGTTTTGAGGAGTGTGAAATTTGCTTTAGAGAAGTTTTTCACTGTGGTTTTCTGGGCAGGGGGTGGGGTCGGGATGTGAATATCCAGTGAGATTAGTTTATGGTCTGATCTTACCAGTGAGGGATACACTTCTGGTCTGGAGCATAGAGTCCCCATGTTGGTGATGATCAGGTCCAGTATGTTTTCCCCTCTTGTGGGAGTGGTAACAAGTTGTTACATAGCATTTGAGTTTATAAATTCTAGGAACCTTTGGGCTAGGGTGTTGGAGCTAGAGTAATGCTCCCAGTCTATGTTTGGGTAGCTGAAGTCGCCCAATATAATGGTAATCCTTGACGTCTAGAGAAGCCAGATAGGCCTGAAGAAGCAAAAGACAGAACAGCGTCTGGAGAGTGAGAATGCAGAAGGTTGGAACCTGAATGAATAGAATGAGTTGGGACAGATTTAAGATTGGTCTCCATGGACTATCTTTCCTGGGGACTAGGAACAACTTGGAATATAACCCTTTTCCTCTATGTAGAGGGGGAACTACCTGAATGCTCCCCTGAAAGATCAAGTATTTTAACACCTGAGGAAAAGAAGGATCTGGTCATGAGGGGGTTGAGGGGTGCCCATGAAAGGAGGAATGGACTTCAGTACCATGTAGTAGCCATTTTGGACAATGGAAAGGACCCATTTTTCTGTGGTAATGCTTGTCCAGGAAGAAAGAAAGTAAGAGAGGCACTGGGAATGATGGATATTGAAAAGATTGGGCAGAAAGTTACATACTACCTGGCTTGTCAGGAAAGGGGGGCTTTTGAGCAGAGGCTGGTTGAGATCTGGAGGAGCTTTGCCTAAGTGCCCCTTTCTTTTGAGGGAGGGTTGGGATGCATGCCTTCTTCCTCACAAAATGAGATTTGGGAGATAATTCCTATGATACTTTGGGACCTGGGACATAAAGATGTGCTTCAATTCCTGTAACTCTTTCCCCTTTTCTTGTAGAGATTTGAAAAAAGGTAGCAGCATTAATACCAAAAAGGGCAGTATTGTCAAGAAGTGCATCCATAAGTTTTACCTTGATATCATCAGGCAAAGGCTGCAATCTTAGCCATCTCCTAAGGACAGATCCCGAAATCTAGCAGATACCTCCACCTGCACTATAACTACACTTAATGGAGTGTCTAGTTAGATGGTTGAGTGTCTGGATTTCTTGACACTGAAATAAAAGCATCCTGGAAAGCAGGAAGCATAGGTGGAATGGCTGAAGGAGAAGAGGAGTCCAGCTGTAAGAGGTCATAATACCTCTTCTGCATATCAGACATTTGTCAGCTTTCCTACTTTCTCCAAAGGATGTGTCTTCCTTAGGGGGAGTCCCCACCATTCTACTTCAGGAGAAGCATAACTAAGGGGGAGTCAGTTTGTGTAGAATAAACTAAAGACTGATCTGAGGATGAAACTTCTTTCTCAGAGGCCTCCTAATCTACAGCAGAACTCCTAGGTAAAGTGAGAGGAGGAGAAACTGGAGTAGGAATTTGAACAGAGGAAGGTCTTGGTGCTAGGAAAGCATTAAGAATTCCTTGGGAAAAAGCTTGTCAGTCTGGAGAAGTAGAGGAGGAATCATGTTTCTGTTTCTTTTTAAGGGAAGGATCAAACCTAGGCTGGGATAGATTGACCGAAGTTGGCCTGGGTTCAGGCACAGATTCTGGACTGCCTTGAATAGCTAAGCTGGGAGAAGTATTGTGAGGAAAGTCCAAAGAAGTCGGCTGTGGTTCCTCCTTACTATCATGTACAGATGTCTGCAAGGCCTTTGTGGATGTGCTAATGGAACTCTCCTTAATGGCTTCCAAACTGGTATCTGGTGGAGGAAGAGAACCTAGCACCTAAAGGACCTCCGGGCCTTCAATGGCCGTGACAGGGATGTCCAGACTCAGAGGTGCAGCTGAAGATTCAGGCCTAATCTTTTCAACCTCCTCCTTCAGAGGATCACTGGATGGACCCGCCATACCCTCCATTACAAGTGCTAGTCGATTTGATTCTTGACGTATATGTTAAGGGCAGAAAGATGACTGTGGAGCATCTTATGGAAAAATGCTTGACAAATTGTGCAAGCCCCACACAAAAAAAGATACTGATCATGGTTATCTGCTTGGAATTTGTCTTCCACAATGCCATTTGCCTTTCTTGGATGACATTAAACTCGAAAAAACATGCAGTAGCAAAAAAGTCAAATTCCCCAACAGGGCACTTATCTGAATCAGCAACCACTCTGGGATCAGAAGAATGGTAGAAGGTGGCATTTGGACTGGCGGCAGAGAAATTCTGAAGAATGGTATGTGCAGACATAATTTTTATGGCCTACGTTGGCTGCTTTCCTATGTGCAATGTTTCATGTGCCTTGCAGTAGTAAAAGTCTTTGGTATACTTGGGTCGTGTAGGCAGAGAATCCCTCATGTTATGAATACTGCAACAAGGGAAGAGAAGAACATTTTAAGATTTAACCACTTGCCATCCATATGATCAGGTAATGGGTTAAAGGAAGCTAAAGATTTCTTGTTAGCTGTTGCCGCTGGAGTTACTGCAGCAGGGTCAACTAACAGCAGAGAATAAAGACACTGATAATCTGCAGAGACCCTACACTGCTTATCACTGTTTTTTTTTTTTTTTTTTCCTTTGGGAACTGCAGCCAGTGAGTCAGAAGCCTTGCAAGCAGCTTTAAAAGTGCTATCAACAGCAGACATAATGGGATCATAAAGTTTGCTCAGGTCTGCGGAAGCCCCTGTTTGCTCCAAGCAAAAACATCCTGGGTTTAGCAATAGTCTCAGCAAAGAGAAAAACTTCAGGTTCACTATCTGAGGTGTCACAGTTCTGGGTGATGGATTCTTGAGTAGAATCACCAGTCTCTGTCTCTGAATCCTCACCCTCTGAAAAAAACATACTGTTCTCTGTAAACACCTGCACTAGAACCGCGAAAAAGCAAACAGCCCCCAGAACTGCCTGACTGCAAAACACCCTCAGCCAAAGATATAACATCTGACGTAAATACAAAAACAACCTGATCATCTGCCCTGTAATTAAGTTTTTGTTTCTTTTTTTCTAGGAATATCGCTAAAGGAAGAATGGTCAAAGGACAGCCTACTGTCCCTGGCAAGGGATCTCTTTCCCAGTACAACTCCTGTACCTAAAATGTTTGGTTTTCCCATACCTTTAACATGTACTAGAACAACCCTTAAGGATGTGTTTATCTCCCAGTGGTTATTATACCTACACCAGAGGGATTCAAGGCAATAGGTAAGTGGTCTATGGAACCATCTTTAACCACAAAAGAGTCACTAACTGTAGGCTGAGAAAATAATTTTACTTGTTTTATCTTTTTAGGTACAAGTGGAGAAGTAGTAGCAGGACTGGGAACATTATCCAGGCTGTAATCAGAGAAGAAACCTGATTACTGGCACAGTAAGCTTGGTAAAACTGGGAGAAGGTAAGCATTCACTAGTAAGCACCAAGCACACTTTTCTTCCCCAAACTAGTAAACACAAGCAGTACACTGAAAATTGGGTTATCAGACCTTAAACTTTTAGTCAGAAATCTTTCAGAATATTTATTACCTCAAAAATGAGAAAACATTCTAATCCTATTAAAAACATTAATGGATGAGAAAAACACACATTCCAAAGAAAATGCAGCCAGTCTTTCTAAGGTCAGGTGCAATTGTTCCACTGTTTTCCAGGCTATTTTGGGGACATCCTTCAAGACATTCACCACAGACTATACCACAAAGGAGTACAACTGGGTGGCTATGCAGGTGTCCTGAAACCTTCGCTGCAGGTAAGGTATAGGGTCAGTGAACAATTTGTAGTCCAAGTCCTCCATAGCAGACTCTAGACGGGAGTCAATATACATAGATTTTTGAAGGCTTTCCTGAGCCTCTTTGAGGGAGCAGGGGTAATCAGGGCACCTTTCTGGAGGAAGACTTGTAAGGGTCAGACTCCTAAAGTCTTGAAGATCCTCTATCTTGCTGGGGATGCAGGAACATCTGAATCTGGAGGTATCAGTGTCAATACCACAGGAAAAACATGCTCCAAAGGGGAAAATGGACTGTATTAGCTTGACATGATATTAGATTTGATGCTAGAAATTGAACCAATGCCAATTTCCTCACCAATGAATACCTTAGGGCTAAGGAACTCATACTCAATGCTGACAATTAAAAGGCTGGTGAAGACTGGGGATTTTGGGGCTAGGTTTCTGTTGGCACAGTTGCATCAATATACAGAACATCTGCAACATATTTGCACCCCCTAAAATACATAGAATCAAGAAAGGCTCCAGTGCTGGAAAAATAAATCAGCGCAATGGGGGCTGATGCCATTTGAAAGAATTGGCAGCACCAGGACAACAAGGTAGGCAAGAAAAGGGAAGAAACACCAAAAAAGAATCCCTATGTCATGGTACAAAAGGGACAGGTAAACACCATACAAGGCTGCGTGACCAGAGCATTCACCATGGCCTCTGTTGACCTGTCACAATCAATGGTGGGAATGACAGAAGAAGGAAATAGATGGGAGCAGCTAGTCCAGAATTCTGTGAAAGAACAAGGAGAAGCAACACTCTCCATTCATTCAATTACCACCTCAGCCAGTAACTTAAATGTCAAAGTGATTACTGTGATTCAGCCATTTTCAAAAAAATTACTGTCTGTGATAGTCTATTAAACTGCTGATCTGAAGAACCTTGCTGAGCAACAGAAGAAGCAGGTCTCCTCTTAATTGTATGATGGAAACGCCTAGTCTAGTAGAAGATGACTTTGGTTTAGGAGACAAATGAGGAGGCAAAAGGCTCAATTGAGTCTTGTTGGGCAAATAAAGACTGCTCTTTTTTTCCCTCAACTGCAGCCTTGCTAAATTCCTTGTGTATGAAATACTCCTGACTGTTATGGGCTTAACTCAGACAATAAAAGCATTGGATGTTGCTGTCAACAAAAGCAATTTTCTATTCAAAGGCATAATGATGGAAGGAGTGCTGAGACATTTTGAGGTAAATAAAAAAATCACCTAGGCTCAAAAGGAATAAAAAGGGAAATTTGACTTGCAAAAATTAAGAAACTGGTCTGAAAAATGAACAAAAGAAAAAAAGATATTAAATACAATTAAACCATTTTTTACTCACTAAATGATTTTTTCAGTCACCTTCCCACAAAGAAGCTTGGAGCAGTTTTTCACAACCTAAACGAGTACAATGAGGAACATCTGGAAAGACAGTGTTGTGGAGCACTATAGGAAATTGTGTGGTTGCACAGCAGTTAGGAAAAGTTTTATCTACTAAATATTCATAATGCCAGTGGCATTAGTCATTCTGTTACACAATCAGATCAACAGCTTTTTAAGGAAATACAAAATGTAACAGCAATTTAGAACATTTGGGTATACCCACCTAATCTGTATCTTCTGCCAGCTAGAATTTGCAGAAGTAGTGGCAGCTTCTCTACGAGAAAGCAAGGAATCTCATACAATTGCTGCATATTGTTGCAGGTTAAGGTGAGGCTCCATTACATGTCCTGCATTGTTCTATTTTTGTATTTGGATCTTCATGCCTCATATTCATCAAGAAGGATGAATGATTGTGGTAAGAAAACAGCTGAGCAGAGGCAGTGTAATATATGCAAGCATGTACTCACAAAAAATAATATGAATACACGAGTTAGGTCTAAAGATCATAAATCTATGCAAATACCCTTTTCTTTGCAAAAACAACATAAAATATGTAATAAAATAAAGTACAGTTGTGTAAAATCTTACCATAACAGTAGACATCCTTCTCTTTATTGTTGCAGTATTCATTACATTAGGGATCCCCTGCTAAGGGTAGCCCGACATCTGGCCAGTATACCAAAGCCTTTAGGTTGCTTTAAGGTACACCGTATATCACATGTATGCTCCTTGCATAGTGTCGGGCATAAAGGTGACATCCAGATGTACCATCCTCAGAAATGATAGCCCTAGTAGGAATGCCAGTCCAAGGAAAAGAAAAAGTAACTAGTACAGCTAGAAGGCAAATGAACTACAGGGAGGAGCGAGTGAGTGAATACTGCAACAGTGAAGAGATGGACATCTACCTTTAAATATTAAGATTTTACATAACTGTACTATGCCCATCCATTTCACTGTTGCAGTTAAGGAGAGTGTCAAAGCACAGGAAGAAACCTGAGAGGAAGAAGGACTGGCATAGCCCTCTAGGAAGCCATGAAAGATCGCCCTAGCAAAACCAGCTCTAGAGATTCCATCCAACTTGTAGTGCTTGGTAAATGTATGCACAGAAGTCCAAGTAACTGCCTCAAGAATAGAGTTTGTAGCTAAACCCTTGAAAAAAGCACAGAAAAAGCCAGATCCCTAGTAGAATGAGCCTTAATAGAATAAGGAAGGCTCTTATCATGAAAGGAATAAGAAAAAGAAATAGCTTTTGAGATCAAAGAAGAAATGGTTTGCTTGGATACAGCCAATCCCAAGGACCTAGGATGAAAGGAAACTAAGAGCTGATCAGATTTCCTAATAATCTTAGTCTTTTACAAATAAAATCTGAATTGTTTATGCACATCCAACGTTTGCAGCACCTTCTCACTGGCATACTGTGGAGAAGGGAAATGAGTGGGGAAATGAATAGACGTATTAAGGGACAATTTAGTCACCACCTTGGGCATAAAAGAAGGATTAGTATGCAAGGGCATCCTGTCCTTGTGAAACACCAGAAAAGGAGGACAAGCCATAAGGACTTGAAGTTCTGACACCCATCTGGCAGAAGTAAGGGCTAACAAAAGTACAGTCGTCCAAGAGCAATGTTGCAAGGAAGCTGAAGCTGCAAGCTCAAGTCAAATTTTCCAAAACAAGTTTAAGATCTCAGGGAGGAGGAACAGGCTTCCTGGGAGGCCTAATATGAAGGAAGCCTTTTAGGAATAGTTTAGCCTCAAATCTAAAAGCTAAAGGAGGAGATAAAGGCAGACAAGCAGAGATTATCCTATTAAGGCCCACTTATCAGCTATAAACCAACCCAGCATTGAGCAATTCATACAGAGAAAACCAAAGGAACATCCACAGAAAGTGGATCTAGGTTGCAAGAAAAACACCAAACAGAAAACCTCTTCAATTTGGACAAGTAGGATTTCCTAGTATTGGGTTTCCTGGCCTCCAGCAGGACCCTAAGCATGGGCTCAGAAAAAAAGATGTCTATGTGAAATCAACATCCTATCACCCACAGTGACATTTAAACAATGGACAAGTGGGAATGGATGAGAGATCCCTTGCCTTGTGTGAGTACGTCCACCCTGTGAGGTAACTTGTGATGATTGCCATTGGCTAAAATGCAGAAGTGGAGGGAACCAATGCTGTCTTGGCCAAAAGGGAGCCACCAAGAAGATTTTTGGAGCATCCTGCTGAATTTTGAACAGGACATTTGGAATGAGGGGAAGGGGAGGAAAAGCATAAAGAAACATCCCCTTCCAAGAAAAAAGATATGGTGTCCACCTTCCAAACCAGAGAATTCTGGCACAAAATAGAGGAAGTTGTCTGCTCAGATGGGAGGCAAACATCTACTTGAGGAGCACCCCACTGGTGGACAATGTCCAGAAGCACAACCCTGTGAAGCATCAATTCGTGGGATTGAGTTAAGGACCAGAGTGTCTGCCACAATGTTTTGACCTGAGGGAATGCAAACTGCCTGAAGAGTCACCTGATACTGGACCACAAGATCTCATACTAGGAGTGCCAATCTGCAAAGAAGATAAGGCCTTGTCCCCCCTTGTTTGTTTACATACCAAATCACTATGGCATTTTTTGTAAATACCTTGAGAGGTCCACGGGAGAAGAGAGAATGCAAAGCCTGAAGCGATAGCAGAACAGCTCTCATTTCTTTAATATTGATATGCTTTTTCTGTTGAAGAGGCAACCACACTCTTGCACTTTTAGGAAGCCAAAAGCTGCTCCCTGTCCCACATCTGAAGTGTCTGTGAACAGCTCCTGAGAGGGAAGAGGGAATGAAAGGAGAGCCCTGGACTCTGAGACAACTGCTGGATCCACCAGTGAAGTTCCTTCTTGAGACAAGGTAGAAGAGAGATACAAAGTCTAGGGGAGGCACATGTTGAAGCCAAATTGACTTCAGAAACCACTGAAACTTTCTCATGTGGAGTTTGGCCAGGGGTGCAAAGGGATGAGGAAGACCATGAATCCCAGAGCTCTCAAACTCCCTGGCTGAA
The DNA here is from genome assembly GCF_019279795.1 of Protopterus annectens. Taxonomy (NCBI): domain Eukaryota; kingdom Metazoa; phylum Chordata; order Ceratodontiformes; family Protopteridae; genus Protopterus; species Protopterus annectens. The sequence goes on from NC_056751.1 coordinate 604,612,765, forward strand.
ATAGAGGCCAGAGGAAGAAGAGTTTGAAAGAAAGAAATGAGGGTCAAGGTCTTGGGAGGAGGCGGGGATGCCAGCATAGGTGCCATCTGGATCCTGCACCCCAGAAAAACATGGTCTTCAGAATGAGTCAAAAATTACTTTTTGAAGTTTACTGTGAACTTTTGCAGAAGGGAAATGGCAAAATGAAGGTTATGCAACAGGATCTCTGGAGAAGATGCCCGAAACAGTAGGTCGTCCAAGTACGGAAATACTTGGACGCCCTGAATTTGGTAAGAAGCAATCACAGGAGCGAGGCACTTGGTGAATACCTTTGGGGCAGCAGAGAGGCCAAAGGCCAAAGCAGAGAACTGAAAATGCCAGGAAGCAACAGGGAAATGTAAAAACTTCCTGAAAAGGTGGTGGATCAGGAGATGGAGATAAGCATCTAAGATCCAGACACACCATATAAGTCTGAGGAAGAAGAGCAGGAAACAAAGTCTGAAGGGACAACATTCAAAAGGAAAGAACATTCATAAAAGTGTTTAGATGAGAGAGGTCTAGAATTGGTCTCAAAGTACCCTCTTTTCTGGGTACTAGAAAAGTACAGTTGTGTACAGTTACCATAAATGTAGATGTTCGAGTGTATTCACTGTTTCAGTCATCACATTTGGGTTATCTGCCTGCAGGTAGCCCTCAGCCAGCCTGAATAACAGAGTCTTCGGATTTCTGTGTCAGATGCTGTAGCTTCTTCCATGATGTCAGGTCGTCAGGGGTATAAAACATGCAGCAGACACCATTACATCAGTTTTTCTTGCCCCAAATGTCAGGTGCCCCTACAATAGGAAGCAATTATATGGTATGGAACACCTCTGGCAAAAAGCAAATACACATCATAATATATGCCAAACAAGAAGGAAAGGTAAAAGTCAAGATAGGACTTAAGATAGTTAGAAAGGAGAGAGAAAGCCAGGGGGCTGGAGGGAGGGAAACCGGGACTGCAAAAGTGAATACACTTAAACAGCTACATTTATGGTAAGCATACACAACTGTACTATGTTCTTCGTGTTTCAATGTTTCAGTCATCACATTTGGGTTGTGTGTGTGCCTTCTGTGGAAGGTTGGGCACCGGGCTAGCAACACGACACTGTAAAACTCCACTGCAAATCATGAGTGGACAGGTGATCCGCTCTGGCAACCCCAAACCGGGAAAAGCTGAAAGAAGAAGACAACGTGATCATGAGGAATCTGATTTGGCATGATGGGTTTTTTGACAAAAAAAAAAGACACTCCCTCCACAACTGCTTATAGGTCTAAATGCAAGATTGGTGCTAAAACCTCAGCTACCTGACTGAGGTGTGGCATAATGGTTATGGTGTTTACCTTATAGACACAAGGTGCAGGGTTTGATTTTCACATGGGGCAATTGCCTTAGGTTTAAAATAGTCCATAAGAGCAGTTAGCCTAGTACTAATCTCTGAACCTAAACCATAAAGAGTGGGGGTGCTACTGCTGTACTGAAATCACATCTCTCTTATTACACACACACACACATATATATATATATATATATATATATATGTGTGTGTGTGTGTGTGTGTGTTTGAGTTGCCCAAAAGCATTAAGCTTGGACATCTTTTTGTTAAGGGTCCTGGTATTGCGTAATGCTAGTTTAATACATTTCAAATTAAAATTTACTAGGCGGAAATGTCAAGCAGATGGACACTGCCTAAAAAGGCACTATAGGGGCAGCAAATGTTTTAGCCAGTATGAAAAAGTACTGGTAAGAGAGGTGTAGACCATTTCTGGCAAAGGAGGATGGTCTGTAAGTTGACCTGTCTCAAACAGACACATACTGGATCCCGTTATAATAACAACAGCCAGAGCCAGCTATCCTGAATTGAATATTGATATTACTCTAGTTGATGGCAAGACATCACTCAAAAACAATGTACTTCCTGCCTCAGCCACTTGCATAACATGATCAACCATACCTTTCTGCATTTTCCCTGGGCGGGAGTGCCTATGGTCATTCGTGGACCACCAACAGATCGTGGTTGTATTTGTCAGGGTGAAGGTATTTAAGAGCCTCTGCCATGTTCTGGACCATGGTTCTGCAAAAACAGCTATCATTCTCTTCTTTACAAGTCTTGTGAGGGTAGTGATAGTGTGCCGTTATCTATTATGAAAACAGTTCCTTGACTGGATGCATTCATTTTGGGACTTAAAGGCTTGTGGCATGCATTCATGGGTCTCTGTAGCATGTGCAATGGCTGATAAAGTACATCTTGATATAGAGGTTGTGTGAACTGGTGGCTGAGGTTTCTTAATTTCACCTAGTAAAACAGCAACCATATACAGAAAAAAGAAGTTATGTACTTACCATAAAATTCCATGTTTGTAGTCCATCTCACCCTTCATTCTTTACATATGGGATCGGAACCGATCCTCGGCTCCAACTTGGCCTATTTACAAGCTGGAAGACTTCTGGTTGGCTCGTGGCTAGATAGGTATCCCATGGTGCACCAGTACAATCCCCAGATCTTGTTTGCTGCTGACTAGAAGAAATAATAACAACATACATAAGCCAATACTAAAAGGTCTCCATAAATAATGAAAGTAATATTTTTCTGTCTCCGGGTACTTCCAGGATGGGGGCAGGAAGGCGGGTTCGTAAGAATGAAGGGTGAGATGGACTACAAACATGGAACGTTATGGTAAGTACATAACTTCTTTATGTTCTGTAGTCCTATCTCACCTTCATTCTTTACATAAGGGACAGCGTCCCTAGCCCCTTGTTCTTGGGTGGCTCAAGTAAAATACTTCTGAGTACCGTGTAACCAAATGATGCTCTACCCCTGGAGGTTAAATCCAATTTGTAATGAGTAATAAAAGTGTGAGGGGTAGCCCACGTAGCAGCTGCACAAATATTATCAAGTGGGACCATGGCTTGAAAGGCTGCAGAGGTAGATTGAGAACTGGTAGAATGAGCCTTGATTTTAAAGGGTAAAGGTTTACCCTCAGAATTGTAAACATAAGCTATACAGCTAGAAATCCAGTTAGAGAGAGTCACTTTGGAAACTGGTAAGCCCAAACTGGATTCGGAAAAGGAAATGAATAATTGATCCGATTTTCTGATGTCTTTAGTCTGGTGCAAATAAAAACGTAATTGTCTATGGATATCCAGCTGGTGAAACCTGTACTCAGCTGCACTGTAGTGATTTGGATAGAAAACCGGAAACTCTACGGACTGATTCAAAGTGGCATAGGAACAGACCTTGGTGACAAAGGAAGGATCAGTACGATGGGACACCCTGTCTTTAAGAAAAATCAGATAATGCGGTTTTTAACAGACAAAGCTGGCAATTCTGACACCTGTCTGGCAGATGTGATAGCTACTAAAAACAACGTCTTCCACGACAAAAAAGTACAGTTTTGTACCTACCATAAATGTAGATGTTCGAGGATCCACATTGCTGCAGTCCTAACACTTGGGTAGTCCGCTGTCCCAGTCGGCCCGAATACCAAAGTATATGGCTGACGTCGGTCAAGGCGCATTAATCTGACGTCAGGACGTCAGGGTACAAATGCGCATGACCGACGTCATATCCTCAGTCTTTTCTTGCCCCAGATGTCAGAAGACCCTAAAAAGATAAGGCCCAAAACCAAACAACACCAAACACTCCTGCATCAAATATATATATACAATATATACAAATTTACAAAAGTATAACCCCACCCACACAACAACCCCTAAACACAGAGGGGAAGGAGGGAGGGTAAATTGGACTGCAGCAATGTGGATCCTCGAACATCTACATTTATGGTAGGTACAAAAAGTACAGTTTTGTACCTACCATAAATGTAGATGTCCGAATTGGATAGCATCTGCAGTCATAACAACTGGGTTGTCCTGTCGTCAGGCAGCCCTTCAGTCGGCCGGATTCCAAAGTCCGGGTCCGGCTTCGGCTGATGTCGCACTTCACCCGACGTCATCTCTGTTGGTCTTCGGGTATAAAAGCATCAGCCGACGCCATTTTCTTCAGTGTTTCTTGCCCCAGATGCCAGAAGCCCTAAAGAAGGCTAAAAATTTTGGATAGATGCCAATGTTTCCAAAAGATAGAGGTAAACACAAAAATAAGCATGTATGTACATAAATACAAACAAATACACCATGAAAGAAATCCCCCCACTAGCTAGCTATTAGAAGGGTAAACACCCTAGGAGTACCACAGAGGGGAAGGAGGGAGGGTAATCCTGACTGCAGAAGCTATCCAATTCGGACATCTACATTTATGGTAGGTACAAAACTGTACTATGTCCTTCATGGATGCATCTGCAGTCATAACAACTGGGTAGAATACCATAGCCAACTAGGGGAGGAGGATAAAAGTAGATTATGGTGTATTTAGGATCCCTTGCAGAACAGCAGTGGCAAACCCTGCTCGGGATCTGGAATATAGAGGTAAATTATAATGCTTGGCAAATGTATGCACGGAGGTCCAAGTAGCCGCCTCAATAATGTCTGTGGTAGCCACTCCTCGTAAGAAGGCTGTGGTAGTGGCTGTTGCCCTTGTAGAATGAGGTCTTATGTTCTGTGGAATTGGTTTTCCATGGAAGGAGTAACAGAATCGTATGCAATTTCCTATCCATTTGGAGATTGTCTGTTTGGAAATAGCTTTTCCTTCCCTTCCTGTTGCATAGGCTACGAAAAGTTGGTCAGTCTTTCTGCTATTCTTTGTTCTGTCCAAGTAGTAGCGTAGCTGTCTATGTACATCCAAGGTATGCAGTATTCTTTCCCTCTGTTTTGTGGGTTGGGAAAGAAGGTAGGTAGGTGGATTGCCTGGTTTAAAGACACTCTGGATACCACCTTAGGCATAAATGTAGGATTAGTCCTCATGGACACTCTATCTTGGTGGAAGATTAGAAAGGGTTGCACTGCCATTAAGGCCTGTAGTTCTGAAACCCTCCTTGCTGAAGTAATTGCCAGTAGGAAAGCAGTTTTCCATGACAGGTGTTGTAGGTCTGCTGTTGCTGCTGGTTCAAAAGGTGATAGTGTCAATTTTTCTAGCACAAAGTTCAAGTCCCAAGCTGGCAATGGTGGTTTCCTTGGAGGTTTTACATTCTTGATTCCTCTGAGGAACTGCCTGAGCAAAGGGTGTGAAAAAACAGGTGGATCAAAGCTTTATTCTGCTGAAATAGCTGATGCATGAATCTTGATGGAGGAGTAGGACAGGCCTGAATGAAGTAGTTCGGCCAGATACTCCAGAATGTTAGGCATATCTATGTTTGATACATCTTTTCCTCTTTCAGAACTCCAAATGACAAACCTTTTCCATTTCCCAGCATAATTCCTTCTAGTTGAAGGCCTGCGTGCTTCAAGAATAATGTCTTTAACTCTTTGTGAAAGCTCTGTATTAGCAGCTGCTATGTGATGTTCCATGCAGTCAGTTGCAGCGTTTTTAGGTTTGGATGCATGGTGCTGAAGTTGTTCTGAGTTAGCATCAAAGGCATCAGGGGTATTGGCCACATATTGTTCCGAGACATGCTCCTCAGCAGTGGGTACCAATGCTGTCTTGGCCAGTTTGGAGCTATCAGGATTATCCTTGGACGTTCTTCCCTGATTTTTAGTAGTACTTTGTGTATCAAGGGAAGAGGTGGGAATGCATATGCTGTTAGGCCTTTCCAGCTGAAGGAGAGCGAGTCCACTTTCCATGCTAGTGGGTGGAATGTCCTTGTGCAGAATTTTTTGAGCTGGTGATTGAGAGGTGATGCGAATAGATCTACCTGAGGCATTCCCCATTTCTTCGAGATGGTCTTGAAGATATCCGGGTGCAGCTGCCATTCGTGGGCATCCGATGTGGTCCTGCTTAACATATCTGCTAGAGAGTTTTCTTTTCCTGGCACAAATATTGCCTGTAACTGGATGTTGTAGCTGAGTGCCAGGGTCCACAGCTCCAAAGTCATTCTGCATAGGGGGTAAGAATGAGTGCCTCCCTGTTTGTTGATGTACCACATGACTGTGGTGTTGTCTGTCCTTATCATCAAGTGATCCTCCTTGAGAAATGGTCTGAACTTTTGGATTGCCAGTTTTACTGCCAGCATTTCTTTTAGGTTGATGTGCAGGTGAAGTTGGTCCTGTGTCCACAATCCTTGCACGCATTTGTCCAGCATATGCGCCCCCCATCCTAGGTCTGAAGCATCTGTTGTGATGGTCTGGCTTGCTTGACCCTTGCGAAAGGGCAGGCCTGGGTTTGACTGGCATGCCTGAGCCCACCATAGGAACTCCTGTTTTAAGCATGGTATTAGTGGGATTTCCGTTTCTAGGCTGTGTCTGTGTTGGGACCATAAATTCTTTAGGTACCACTGTAGTTTTCTCATATGTAGTCTGGCAAATGGAACCAAGATTATGCATGATGCCATGAAACCCAAGGCCTGCAGTACCTTTCTTGCTGTTAACTTGTTCAGTTTTGTTAGAGCCAAGAAGTAAAGAGGAGTTCTTTTGTTTTTCTGTAGTTAGGAATGCCATTTGTCTTACTGTGTCCAATTTCGCTCCCAGGAAAGTCCTTGTCTGGGATGGTATCAGTCTTGACTTTTGTAAATTGACTGTGTATCCCAGTGCTTGAAGCAAGTAAATGACCCTTTGTAAATCTGTTGTCAGCTTGCTTTTGTTGTCTCCTTGTATCAGGCAGTCGTCCAGGTATGGATAAATTTGAATTCCTGTAGTCTGCAATGGGCGATTACTGATGCCAGGCATTTTGTGAATACTCTGGGCAGTAGATAAGCCAAAGGGCAATGCTGAGAATTGATAGTGCTCTGATCCTGCAAGAAATCTGAGGTATCTTCTGCAGATTGGTCGAATGGGGACGTGCAGGTATGCCTCCTTGAGATCTAGAGTTACCAGCCAACACTCCTTGCCCAGCATGGGAAGAAGTTGCTGTAAGGTCAGCATTTTGAATTTTGGGACAATGATGTAAGTATTCAGGGTGGACAGGTCTAGAATTGGTCTCCAACTTTTTTCCTTTCTTGGAACTAGGAATAGTCTGGAGTAGAACCCCTTTCCTTGCTCTGCTGTTGGCACTTTCTCCACAGCTCTCATGTTTGCTAACTCCATTATCTGTTGTAGAGCCTCTGTCTTTTGATTTGGAGGTAGATTTGGCATTCCTCTTTTGTCTGGTAAAGTGTGGAAGTGGAACCGGTAACCTTGATCTATGGTTCGTAAAATCCACTTGTCCTTTGTTATGTGGTGCCAGTTTTTTGAAAATAAGGTTAGCTTTCCGCCTAGAGGAGCTGCTATCTGTTCCCTGGTAGGCGGGTTTAGGGTTAAGTCACTGTGGCTGTGTTGATGTAGTGGCAGGTGTTGAGTCTGTGCCTCTGTTGTTACCTTGCCACTGTCGTCCTCTGTAGGCACCTCCTCTGGATTGGTTTCTGCCTCTGGAACGTCTATTCCTGCCCTTTTGAGGTCTTGTGGAGTCAGGAAAGGACCAATTTTTGGCAGGCCAGTTCCTGCTAAACCTTGGGGTTGAACCTGCAAGAAATCTTTAACTGTCTGGACTGATTTTGCCTTTTCTTCCATTTTCTTCATAACCTGCTGGGCAGGTGTACCAAACAAACTTGTTTTATCCATAGGGGCATCTAGCAATTTAGATTTAACATGATCCGGTAAAGCTTGCTCCTTTAGCCATGCATGCCTTCTAATTACAGTGCCAGTCATGGCTGATCTAAATGAAGCCTCCAGTGCATCATAGCCACATTTTAAAGAGTGGTTACTAACTTGCTGTATGTTATTTACCATTTCTAATACATATTTCTTATCAAGAGATTCATCAGTGGTTAGCTTTTAGTTAACTGATCAAGCATAAACTCTTGGTATTGTATCATGTGAAACTGACAGTTTAAAGCTCTAGCTGAGAGAGTGGCTGAAGTGTAAACCTTTTACCCCATCTGTCTAATGACCTTGCTTCCCTTTCAGAAGGAACAGGGTTTTTAGCTATGGTCGCAGCTACTGCCTTGGGACCCTGGGAAATAGTTTCGGGGTCTGCAAGAGGGGCCTTGTAAAGGTGGTGATGAGTATCTGGCACCCTGTAAAATCTGTCAGGTTTGGCAGGGGCTGGGGGTAAAGAATCTGGAGCGGAGCAGACATCATTGAAAGCATCATCCACCACAGAGAGAACAGGAGGTATAGCTAAGGGCCTGTGCTGTGGAAGGTGCAAAAAGGTCCTGAGTCTTTTCCTGGAGTCTGAAAAATCCTGTTGCTGCCATTGGAACTGTTCTCGCATGGCATGCAAGGTTTCCCCAAAGGAGAATTCTTCTGGTGGGGAAGCAGCTGGAATGGATTCTTCAGCATCAGAATCTTCAAAATTGGAGAAAGGAGCCTCTGGCTGGTCAGTAATGTCTGATTCATCAGCAGAATCATCAGAGGACACTGGCTCATGGGGCTCTGCCCTAGGCCTCTTCTCTGCGGCTGAGAGGCCCTGTCTGGGTGAGATTGAGATCCTCTAATTAATGAAATTAAATCTTCTGCCAAAGTAAGCATTTGAGAACTGGAGCAGGGCTTGGTTGAGGGGGGTTTAACAGGCACTGTTTTAGTAGTCTTGGCTGCTTTAGCCCTGGCGAAGGCCTTAATGGACATGGCTGCTGGAGGCCTAGCAGCACCACGTGCTGGGGTAGAGACATCCAAGGGAATGGTGTCTGATAAGTCAGTGGTAAGCACCGTAGTGGGTAAAATTTCTGAGGCCGATTCAAGAGTGTTAGCAGGGACCTCAGTAGTAGAGATAGATTCAGCTATATTTTGATCAGTTTTCTCGGTTTCGGCCGAAACCGAGACACTCGCGGTTTGCTTAACCATGGTTTCGGCCGAAACCGCGGACCGCGAGTGTCGGTCTTTTCTTTGCGTTTTTTTGGCAGAATGCGTAGTCGGAGGATCCGACGGCATAATGTACGCAAAATCAGAACCGAAAAACTGTTCTGCAAACTCCGACCGACGTCTAAGCGTTCGTCGGTTGAAAGAAGCACAGGACGAACAGGCTGCTACGTCGTGGGCTGGGCCTAAGCAAGGCAGGCAGTAAGAGTGGAAATCTTTATGAGGTATTTGTTTCCCACAGGTTAAACAATTATTAACTTTTTCTGACATCGGCTGAGGCAAGAAAGAGTCCCCAACGGGGTACTTAGCTTTAGAAGTCTTCGAAGTAGTATTCGGTAGAAGTAATCTCTGGATCCGACCGACCGGCACTTGCGAACAGCTTCTGCTTGGCCACGCGGCAAGAAAGACTGAAGAAAATGGCGTCGGCTGATGCTTTTATACCCGAAGACCAACAGAGATGACGTCGGGTGAAGTGCGACATCAGCCGAAGCCGGACCCGGACTTTGGAATCCGGCCGACTGAAGGGCTGCCTGACGACAGGACAACCCAGTTGTTATGACTGCAGATGCATCCATGAAGGACATCTGTACTATGTTCTTCATTCCACATTGCTGCAGTCCTAACACTTGGGTAGAATCCCAAAGCAGAGGTAAGGGAGGCTGGCAAATCATAAAGAAGCAGGAGCTGTCAACATGCCCTGCAAAATAGCCGTGGCAAAACCAGCCCTAGATTTAGAGTAAAGAGGAAGGTGGTAATGCTTAGAGAAAGTATGCACTGAACTCCAAGTAGCTGCCTCCAAAATATCCTTAGTTGCCACCCCCCTTAGAAATGCTGTTGAAGTGGCAGTAGCCCTAGTGGAATGAGGCCTAATCCCAACTGGAATCTCCTTGCCATGATGGGAATAACAAAATGCAATGCAAAACCCAATCCACTTAGAAATAGTTTGTTTTGACACAGGCTTGCCCTGAGAACTCAAAGCAAAAGAAACAAACAACTGCTGAGACTGCCTAAAATCCTTAGTCCTGCTTAAATAATAACGCAACTGCCTGTGTACATCTAAAGTGTGCAAAATCTTTTCCCCCTTATTTTGGGGATCTGCATAAAAAGTAGGCAAATGAATAGTTTGGTTTAAAGCCACACTAGAAACCACCTTAGGCATAAAGGAAGGATTAGTACGTAATGATACCCTATCCTTATGGAAAATCAAAAAAGGCTCAACCGCCATAAGGGCCTGCAATTCAGATACCCTTCTTGCAGAAGTAATGGCCAACAAAAAAGCAGTCTTCCATGACAAGTATTTCAATTCAGCAGTAGCCGCAGGCTCAAAAGGTTGTAGAGTAAGTTTCTCCAACACAAAATTGAGATCCCAAGCAGGAGTAGGAGCTCTCGTGGGGTCTTATATTCTTTGCCCTCTAAGAAATTGCTTGAACAAAGGATGAGAAAACAATGGTGGGTCACAATCATAGTGAGCTGAAATTGCTGCAGCATGAATCTTTATGGAAGAGAAAGACAAACCTTTGTCCAATAACTCAGTAAGATATTGAAGAGCCACACTCAAATTAGGCTCAGAAACCTTCAAATTCTTTGCTGCACTCCAAAATAAAAATCTCTTCCATTTTTCTGCGTACACTTTCCTTGTACTAGGTCTTCTGGCTTCCAAAATCACATTCAAAACTTGTTGAGGAAGTTGAGACCTGCTATGTTTCAAAACAGAATATGCCAGGCTGTTAGATGAAGAGAGTGAAGCTTGACATTGAGTAGATGACCGTCCCTCTGAGACAATAGGTGTGGAATCAAAGGTAAAGGCCATGGAGGCTTCCTTACCAGACTCCTCAGTAATGGGTACCAGTGTTGCCGAGGCCAATCTGGAGCTATTAAAATCATCCTTGGCTTGTCTTGTCTGACCTTTAGGAGTACCTTTGGAAGAAGAGGCAGAGGTGGAAAGGCATACACATGAAGATTTTTCCAACTGAAAGAAAGAGCATCCACCTTCCAAGCTGTGTGATGAAACCTTTTAGGTGCAAAACTTTGGCAGCTGGTGGTTTAGTGGAGAAGCGAACAGATCTATGTCTGGAGTTCCCCATGACACTGTCAATTTCGAAATACATGAAGATCCAGTTTCCACTGGGGATCCATGATTTGCCTGCTTAACACATCTGCTAAGGAGTTCTGTGCTCGGCAGAAACCTTGCCTGAAGAGTTAGTTGCAAGCTGAGCGCAGTCTCCCATAAAATCATTGCTTGCCTGCATAGAGGGTAAGAATGTGTTCCCCTTGTTTGTTGATGTACCACATGACAGTTGTGTTGTCTGTTAGAATCAACACCTGCCCTGGAAGAAGTAACTCCTTGAAAGCCATTAATGCAAACTGGACTGCTAACATCTCCTTCATGTTGATATGTAGATGCTGTAGTCTGGCAGGCCACTTGTCTTGTACCCACTTTCCATGCAGATGAGCTCCCCAAGCTATGTCTGAGGCATCTGTCGTTAGAATCTGACTCGCCTCTGGCCGGGTCACAGAGAGTCCCTTGTTTAGGTGACATTCCTGAGCCCACCACCAAAATTCCTTTTGAATGCAAGGTATTATTTGAATGACAGTGTCCAAATCCTGGCAGTGCTGTGTCCATACATTTTTGAGATACCATTGCAGCTTCCTCATATGCAGTTTGGCATTGGGAAGCACCAGAATACAAGATGCCAATAACCCTAAGGCTTGAAGGACTGTCCTTGCAGTCAGCCCGGACTGAAGAGATAGTTGATGGAAGTAAAGGGAAAGATTCTTTTGTTTGTCCGGGGTTAAGAAGGCCATCTGGGTTGCTGTATTCAGTCTCACACCCAGAAAGCACATGTCTTGAGAGGGTACTAGACTGGACTTTATTTCGTTCACAGAATACCCCAGGCATCTTAGCACTGCTATCACATATTCCAAATGCTGTAAAAGGTCTTCCTTTTCTTGAGCCAGAATCAGGCAGTCGTCCAAGTAAGGATAGATTTGTATTCCTTTTAGCCTGAAGTAAGCTATCACTGGAGCCAGAACCTTTGTGAATACTCTGGGCAGTAGATAAGCCAAAGGGCAATGCAGAGAACTGATAATGGGAATTCCCAGCTCGAAACGCAGATACTTCCTGCAACTTAGTCTGATAGGTACATGAAGGTAAGCCTCCTTGAGATCTAAAGTTACCATCCAGTGATCTTTGCCCAGCAGAGGTAAAAGCTGTTGTAACATCAACATTTTGAACTTGGGAATGTCCAGATAAGTGTTGAGGATAGATAAATCCAAAATTGGTCTCCACGTGTTCCCCTTCTTTGGTACTAGGAACAGGCGAGAATAAAATCCTAGGCCTCTTTCTGGCACAGGAACCGGCTGAATGGCCCCTATTTGGAGTAACAGAGAAATTTGCTTGTGAGCCTCTTTTCTTTGTAGTGGAGGAATGTCTGGCATGCCTTTGAAAGGAGGCAAGGTATGGAAATAAAACCTGTAACCGTGGTGAATGATATCCAATACCCATTTGTCTTGGGTAATTAAACTCCAATTTTCTCTGAAAAGTGCCAGCCTTCCTCCCAAAGGTGCTGCCAGACGAGAAAGCACTGGCAGCTGAAAAGGCAGGTCATTGGGTCTGTTTACGAAAGGACTGACCCCTGCCCTCACCAGAAGACTGAGCAGGTGAACTCCCTGTTCTAGGCCTAAAAGAACCTTGAGCTCTGCCCCTACCACGTCTAGACCTACCCCTAGACTGGGAATCATAAGCAGGATATGTCCACCCCTTAGTAGGCCAATTTCTACTAAACTTGGAGGCTGAACCTGCAAAAAATCTTTAACAGTCTGCATAGACTTAGCCTTGTCCTCCATTTTCTTTAAAACTGCTTCCACAGGCGAACCAAACAACACGTCAGACTGTAATGGAGCATCCAAAATCCTTGTCTTAACATGCTCAGCTAAATTCTGATCCCTCAGCCAGGCGTGCCTACGAAGAACAGAACCAGTGGCAGCCACCCTCGAAGAGGCCTGCACAGCATCAAAACCGCATTGCAAGGAATGCTTACCCACCTGTTCAGACACATGAACTAAATCCTGCAACTCTTTACACTCAATACCTTCCGCCACAGCATCTACCTTAGACTTCAATTGTGAAAGGAGATAATTTTGATATTTTAACATGTGGAACTGGCAATTCAAAGCCCTCATGGCTAAAGTGGAAGAAGTATACACCTTCTTTCCCCATCTATCCAAAGCCCTCGCCTCTTTATCAGAAGGAACAGGATTTTTAACAACAGAAGCCTTAACACCTTTAGGCCCCTGAGAAACAGTTTCTGGGTCTGCCCTAGGACTCTTAAAAGATACTTATGAGCTTCAGGCACCCTATAATACCTGTCTGGTTTAACTGGGGCAGGAGGCAAAGAATCAGGGTTCAGGGAAGCCTCTGCAAAAACATCTTCCACCACATCCAGAACAGGAGGTATAGCTAAAGGCCTATGCTGGGGTAAAACAAAACTCCCTATGCCTCTTCCTGGAATCAGAGAAATCTTGACCTTCCCATTTAAAATGCTCCCTCATGGAATGAAGAGTCTCTGAAAAGAAAAATCCTCAGGAGGAGAAGCGAAGGAGTAGAATCATCCACATCAGAATCAGAATAAGGAGGAAACTCCTGCAAGTCTTCAGCCAAGACTCAGAAGCCTCGAACACTGCTCAAAACTCTCAAACTCAGGTTCCACCCTAGGCCTCTTATCAGGAGGGGGCATAGAACCTCTAATCATAGTAATCAAATCTTCTGCCATTTTAAGCATATGTTTCTTAGGCAAAGATCCGGAAGAACTAGGAGAGACCCCCACTGAAGCTAAACCTGGCCTGCCTCTCAAAGAAGCCTTGGAAACAGAAGGGGAGGGCCTAACCACCTTAGGAAGGGAGGGGAGAACAGCCACCTGAGAAGCCCCTTCAGCCTGGCCTACCTCCTGAGAGGACACATCTTGTAACAGTAAAGTCTCTCCCTGAGACTCCAAAGAAACTTCAGGCAGAACCACCGGCTCCACTGAGCCTTCTAAAGAACCGACGTCCGGGACTGACGGTTCTTCCAACCTAGGCTTTGCTGCTTTGTCCTTGCGCTTTTTGGATGAAGCGGGCGTCGGAGAATCCGACGGCATTTTATAATTACAACGCTTCCCAAAAACTAACCTGGCACAGTCTAATCTTCTCTTTATAGTGCGTTTGTTAAATCTAGCACAAGAGCGACATCCAACAACGTCGTGCTCAGGCCCTAAACAAGGTATACACAAAGTATGGTAATCCCTATGAGGTATCTGTTTCCCACAAGAAATACAGTTATTCACTTTTTCTGACATCCGGTTAAATACTGAGGCAAGAAAAAAACAAAATATTCCCCAACGGGGTACTTAGCCAACTTTGATTCGGTCTGAAACTCCGACTTCAGAAAATTTCAGAACGCCAACCTGCACTCGCAAAACTGCTTCTGCATCGGACCATGCGGCAAAAAAGACTGAGGATATGACGTCGGTCATGCGCATTTGTACCCTGACGTCAGATTAATGCGCCTTGACCGACGTCAGCCATATACTTTGGTATTCGGGCCGACTGGGACAGCGGACTACCCAAGTGTTAGGACTGCAGCAATGTGGAATGAAGAACATCTTCAAAGAGCATGAATGAGAAGGCTCAAAGGGCAGAGATGTTAATTTTGATAACGCAAAGTTTAAATCCCATGAGGCCACAGGCTCTTGAACAGGAGGTCTTAAAGTGGCACCCTTGAGGAAGGTTTTGCACAATTTATGAGACATTGAGTTAGAATCTGGGAATCCTAGATGAAAATTTGAAATCGCTGCCAACTGAACTCTGATAGTGGCAACCGCAGTTCCTTGGTGAAACAGTTACGAAAGAAATTCTAAAACCACTGGAATGGAGAAAGTGTAGGGGTCAACATCTATTTTCTCCGCCCAAAGAGAGAATCTTTTCCATTTACTGGACTATAGTCTCCTAGTGGAAGATTTATGAGAAGACGCAAGGATATGAGTCACGGAAGGCGAGAAGTCTTGAAGCTTGACTAGGGATGGAACTGGAGCAGCCACGCTGTCAAATTGAGGGTGTGTAAGGAGGGGTGAAGCGAACCTGATATGTGAGTCAACAGGTCTGGAACTGGGTCCAGAATCCAAGGATCATCCAGGAGGAAGAGGCTCAAGGAAGGGGAACCAAACCTGGCGAGGCCAGTAAGGAGCAATGAGGATCATTTTGCTTCCCAGGTGTTTCGCTTTCTGAATCACCTTGGGAATGAGAGGAAAGGGAGGAAAAACATACAGGAGACCTTGGGATCAATCGTGAACAAGTGCGGCTCTGGGTGACTCCCCCTGAGGGGGGGTGAGGGAAAAATAGCTGCTGCATTTGGCATTGATTGGGCTGGCAAAGAGATCACAGCAAGGCTGTCCCCACCTGCAGAAAATCTGTTCCGCTATTTCCCGTTTCAGAGACCACTCGTGAGGCATCAGGATTGCCCGGCTGAGCTTGTCGGCTATCACGTTGGTCGTCCCTGGAATGTGCGTTGCCATCAAAAAACGCTGGGAAGATATCGCCCATTCCCAAATTCGCATGGCCTCTCAACAGAGTGGGTAAGATCTGGTTCCACCCTGTTTGTTGATATACCATTCTACCGACATGTTGTCTGACTGTATTGCAATAGTCCCCAGAGGAAGAAGGTCATGAAGTGCTTGCAACACCCGGAGCACCGTCCTCATCTCTAGAATGTTGATATGTAGGTGAGCCTCATGGTCTTGCCATGGACAGTCCTGCCTAGATAATGCCCCCCATCTGTGAAGCATCCAAGGTCACAGTGACAACGGGTTGGCGAGGAACAAATGAAGCGCCCGTGGTCACTTAATTGGGTAATGTCCACCAAAGGAGGTCCTTCTTGCAAGATTCTGTCAGTAGAATGTGATGGGATAATGGAAGGTGCTGAAAGGAGCATTGGGACGACAGAAGCGACTGAAGAATTATGTGTAACCTGGCAAGTGGCACTGACAGTATGGTGGAAGCCGTGGTCCCAAGGAGCTGCAGAACAATCTTGGCTTTAACCCTGCATATGGGGAGAAGATGCTGAATTTGAAGAACCAGGTTTTGTGCCCTTTTGGCAGGAAGATGACCCACCATGTTTACTGTGTCTATCTCTGCGCCTATAAAAATCACAGATTGAGAGAGCAATAACGCAGATTTTTTCCCAATTTATAGAGATTCCCAGTTGGGCACAAAGCTGAATAGTAGCGTCCCTGCTCTGAAGGAATAGATGCCTGGTGGGGGGCGGTCAGGAGCCAGTCGTCCAAATACGGAAACACCTGGAATCCTCGACATCTCAGGTGAGCTATCACTACTGCCATACATTTGCTGAACACCCTGGGTGCTGTGGTGAGACCAAAGGGCAGAACACGGAACTGATAGTGACTGGCTCTCAGCTGGAAGCCTAGATGACTCCTTGACGCCCTGTCCATTTTTATGTGGTAGTAAGCATCTTGGAGATCTACTGAGCACATCCAATTGTCTTTCCCTAACAACGGGAGTATAGACTGCAGTGTTACCATCCGTAAAGTACAGTTGTGTACACTTACCATAAATGTAGGTGTTCAAGTGTATTCACTGTTGCAGTCATCTCATTTGGGTTATCTGCTTGCAGTAGCCCTCAGTCGGCCTGATTATCAAAGTCTTGGGTCCTGCATTGGTTGCTGTCTCATCTTCTGTGACGTCAGGTAGTCAGGGGTATAAAGCATGCAGACGACACCATTACATCAGTTTCTCAGGAGAATAGAGGTACAGCCAAAAGAAGTCAAGGGGCTGGAGGGAGGGTAACCAGGAATGCAATAGTGAATAGTGTACACAACTGTACTATGTTCTTCGTGTTTTACTGTTGCAGTCATCACATTTGAGAAAATTCCCAAAGCTAAGGATAGGAGGAGGAATTTCGACAGCATTAGGACCAGCTATAAGGCCCTGCAAGACTGCAGTGGCAAAGCTAGCTCTGGATTTAGAGAAAAATGGCAAATGGTAATGCTTGGTGAAAGTATGTACAGAACTCCAGGTAGCAGCTTCTAGGATGCCTCTGGTAGGGACATCTCTGAGAAAGACTGTAGAGGTAGATGGAGCCCTGGTTGAATGAGATCTAATCCCCTGTGGGATAGGTTTTCCATTGTGCTTATAGCAGAAATGAATCCAATGGCCTATCCACTTAGAAATGGTTTGTTTTGGAATAGCCTTCCCCTCTGACCCTGCAACAAATGCCACCAGCAGTTGTTCAGATTTCCTTTGAGGTTTAGTCCTGTCCAAGTAAAATCTAAGTTGTCTGTGCACATCTAAGGAGTGCAGTATCCATTCCCCTTTGTTCTTTGGATTAGAAATGAAGGTTGGCAAATGAATGGATTGATTAAGAGCCACACTGGATACCGCCTTGGGCATGAAGGAGGGATTGGTCCTGAGGGACACCCTGTCTGCATGAAAGATGACGAAAGGCTCCACTACCACAAGGGCCTGTAATTCAGACACCCTTCTTGCTGAAGTGATTGCTAAAAGAAAAGCCGTTTTCCAAGAAAGGAATTTTAACTCTGCAGTTGCAGCTGGCTCAAAAGGAGAAAGATGAGTATTTCCAATACAAAGTTAAGGTCCCAGGCTGGAGTACGGGCTCTCCTGGGTGGTCTTATGTTTTTGGCCCCTCTGAGGAACTGCTTGAGCAGTGGATGAGAAAAGAGGGGTGGTTCTGTATTGTAAACAGCGGACATGGCTGAGGCATGAATTTTGATGGAGGAAAAGGAAAGGCCCTTGTGAAGCATCTCAGTTAAGTATTGAAGAATCTGAGGTAAATTGGGTGCTGCTGTGGCCATCCCTTGAGTTTTGTTCCAGGCACAGAATCTTTTCCATTTTTCAGCCTAAGACTTTCTAGTACTAGGCCTCCTTGCCTCCAAAATGACATCCAATACTTGTTTACCTAATCTTTCTGTTACCATCCCTCAGTAATTAGCCAGGCTGCCAGGTTTAGGGTTTGAAGCTGGGGGTGCAGAATCTGGCTTCCCTGCTTTGACAACAGTGTAGGGGTCTGAGGCAGGTGCCATGGGGCTAGCTGTGACACATTGCGCAAGAGGGGGTACACCAGTGTTGACATGGCCAGTCTGGTGCAGCCAGTATCATCCTTAGTTTGTCCTGTTTGATCTTTAGTAGTACTCTAGAGAGGACAGGCAGAGAAGAAAAGGCATAAACTGATAGATTTTTCCAGCTGAAGGACAGAGCATCCACTTTCCAAGCTTGTTTGTGGAGAGTCCTTGTGCAGAATTTGTCCAATTGGTAGTTCTGGGGGGAAGCAAACAGGTCTATATCTGGGCTCTCCCATTTGTTGATCAACATGTTGAAAGTCTTTAGTTCTAGTTTCCACTCGTGTGGGTCCATGAGATTTCTGCTTAGTTCGTCTGCCAGTGCATTTAGTTTTCCTGGCAGGAATTGAGCCTGTAGATGCACTTGGTAGCTCAAGGATGTGTTCCACAGAGCCATGGCTAGTCTGCAGAGGGGGTAAGAATGGGTACCCCCCTGCTTGTTTATGTACCACATAACAGTGGTGATTGTCCGTCTTTACCATTAATTGTCATAGAAGAATGTGGTCCTTGAAGGCTGTCAGAGCATTCTGTACAGCTAACATTTCTTTTTGATTGATATGCAGGTGCACTTGACTGGGTTCCATTAGCCCTGAATGCACTTCCCTGCCAGGTGAGCCCCCCATACATAGTCTGATGCGTCTGTTGTTAGGGTTTGGGCGGCAGGGGGTAGAGTGAATGATAGCCCCTTGTTTTGGTGGCAAGCCTCTGCCCACCAAAGGAATTCTAACTGTAGGCAAGGTATGATGGGAATAATTGATTCTAGATCCTGAGAATGTTGACACCATAGGCTTTTTAGATACCATTGTACTTTCCTCATATGCAGTCTTCATATGAAATTAGTAGAATGCACAAGGTCATGAACCCCAAGGCTTGCAGTATTTGCCTTGCAGACAGCAGGGTTTTTGTGGCCACTAGTTGTCAAATGAATTTGTTTCATTAGCGTGAGAAAAGCCATCTATGAAGTTGTGTTCAAGCTTGCTCCCAGGAATATAATTTGTTGACAGGGTACCGGATGTGATTTCTTTTCGTTTATGGTGTACACCAGACAAGTGAACACTTTTTGTACAAATGCCAGATGATTCAGAAGTTATGTCCTGGCTTTCTGCCTGAATTAGACAATCGTCCAGGTATGGGTATATTTGAATATTTCTTTGCCTGCAAAATGCAATGACTGGAGCTAGGCACTTTGTGAATACCCTGGGCGCAGTAGATAAGCCAAGGGGCAGTGCAGAGAACTGATAGTGCATGCAGCCTGCTTTGAAGCACAGGTATTTTCTGCAGGATTCCCTGATTGGGATGTGCAGGTAGGCTTCTTTGAAATCCAGTGTTGCCAACCAGGCATCGTTGCCTATCACGGGAAGCAACTTGTGAAGAGTTAGCATCTTGAATTTTGGAATCACCAAAAAGGTGTTTAGGATAGAAAGGTCCAGGATAGGATGCCATGAGTTGTCTTTTCTGGGTACCAGGAAAAGTCTTGAGTAGAAACCTTGTCTCTTTTCCTCTTCTGGTACAGTATGAATAGCCTTTAATTTTAAGAGACAGAGTACTTGCTGTTGAGCCTCTGCCCACTGATTTGGGGGTAGACCTGGCCAACCGTTTGGGGTTGGTAACGTGTGGAAGTGAAATCTGTATCCTTGGGAAACTATGTTTAAAACCCATTTGTCCTGGGTAATGAGTTCCCCGTTTTTTGCTTGCAGAGCAATCTTTCTTCCTAAAGGAGCAGTCAGTTGAGAAATGCTTGGAAGTTTTAAAGTTAAGTCACTGAGACAGCTTACCATAGGGGGAGTCTTACTATTCCTTGATTTGGAAGTGGGAGCCCCCCACTGCTTAGTCCTGTGCGTACCCTGGGATTGAAGCCTGGGTGTTCTGCTGGTTCTGGGTTTGAACTGAGAAGGCCTGGAAGAGGCAGGAAAGGACCAATTTTTTTGAGGGCCAATGTCTACTAAATCTTGGAGGCTGCACTTGTAAGAAATATTTAACAGTTTGCATAGAATTAGCTTTTTCCTCCATCTTTTTAAGAACAACTTCTACTTTGTTGCCAAACAGGTGGTCCTGACTTAAGGGAGCTTCCAGCAATTTAGTTTTAACATGATCTGGCAAAGATTGCTCCTTAAGTCAAGTATGCCGTCTAAGTACAGACCCGGTGACAGCAGCGTTGCAAGATGCCTCTAGTGAATCAAACCAACCACATTGTAAAGTAAGTTTTCCAACCTGTTCAGCAGAATGCATTAAATCCTTATTTTCAGCACAATCAGGAATCAACATCATTTTCTGTTTAAGCAATCCAATAATATGCTGCTGATGCTTTAACATATGAAACTGGCAGTTTAAGGGCCTGATGGCCAAGGTTGCAGAGGTGTACACCTTCTTACCCCATCTATCCAGGGCCCTGGAATCTCTATCAGAGGGGGGTAGGATTTTTGGCAGTAGTAGCCTTAATGCCCTTGGGCCCCTGTGAAATGGTCTCGGGATCCGCAGTAGGATTTTTAAAAAGGAACTTGTGAGAATCAGGAACCCTGTAATATCTATCATGTTTCCTGGGAGCAGGAGGTAAAGAGTCAGGGGCCAAGCTAGATTTTGAAAAAGCATCGTCAACAATGTCCAGCACAGGAGGGATAGCTAAAGGCCTGTGTTGGGGCAGGAGTAAAAAATCTCTAAGCCTCTTTTTAGAATCAGAATAAGCCTGGCTTTCCGAGTGAAAATGCTCCCTAACAGTATGCAAGGTTTCACCAAAAGAAAACTCCTCTGGAAAAGAAGCAGAGGGAATAGAGTCCTCTGCATCAGAATCTTCATAGGTAGATACGGGCAAATCCTGGTCATCAGAGGAGGCAGAAATTTCAGAATCCTGGCCAGAAGTATCATAAGCAAATTCAGTCCTAGGTCTTTTAGAGGGGGAAGGTTGGCTTCCCCTGATGAAAGTAATAAGGTCTTTAGCCATTCTTATCATTTGTTTTTTAGGCATGGAGGCCTGAGCATGCGGTCTGAGCATCGGTTTCCTAGGTATGGTTCGAGTTTTAGGCCTTGAAGAAGAAGATGGCGTTGGTTTAATATGCAAGCAAGTAGGCCTGAATACACCCTTGGATGCCGGTGCCTGCACAGCGGCTCCGGACCCATCCAAGGTAGAGACATCCGCAGGTTCCACAGTTGAAGCATCTCGCGGCATACCGGACTCCGAATGGGTCTCAGTAGAGGCCTGCAAATCTGAAGTAGCCGGTATCAGGGGTTGCAAAAGTGCCTCACTGAGTATCGGCGAACTGGCGACTAGCTTAAGGAGAAGCGTTGTCGGCAGCTTTGGACCTAGGTGGCCTGTCTCTGTCTTTATCTTTGCATTTTTTCAGAATGTCGGTAGTCGGGTGGCTTACCAAAGACATATCTGGATAATTGAACCGAGTACCAAAATATTTAGAAGCGAAAATATACCGAAGATGAATAGTTCATGGTTTAAATAAGGCACAAAACCGACAGCAAGGTACGTCGCGGTCAGGGCCTAGGCAAGGAATACAGTACAAATGAAAATCTTTATGAGGTATTTGCTTTCCACAAGAAATACAATTACTGACATTGGTTTAGAGCAAGAAAAATTTTCCCCAACGGGGTACTTTGCTTTAGTTGAAGATTTCGGTTCTGAAACTCGAAAACGAAAATTTCAGGAGTTGGACGACCGGCACTTGCGAACTGCTTCTGCTTCGAGCACCGCACTCCAAGTAAGACTGATGTAATAGTGTCGGCTGCATGCTTTATACCCCTGACTACCTGACATCACAGAAGATGAGACAGCAACCGACACAGGACCCAAGACTGAGGGCTACTGCAAGCAGATAACCCAAATGTGATGACTGCAACAGTGAAACATGAATAACATCTTGTCCTTCTTTACTGATTCGTTCAATCTGCTGAGGTCCAGAATGGGCCTCCAGTCCCCTGTACATTTTGGTATTAAAAAGAATCTGGAGTAAGTTCCAGATCCTATTTGGTCTGCTGGGACAGTTTGGATGACTCTTTTTAAAGACAGCAACTTCTTGACCTCCACAGTTGCCTGATTCCTGTGACTGGGTGGAAAGTACAGTTTTGTACCTACCATAAATGTAGATGTCCGATAGGTATGCATCTGCAGTCATAACATATGGGTTGTCCTGCCTCAGGCATCCCTTCGGTCAGCCGGATTCCAAAGTCTGGGTCTGGCCTCGGCTGATGTCGCACTTCTCCCGACGTCAGAGCATCTGGGGTATAAAAGCATCAGCCGACGCCATTTTCCTCAGTTTTTCTTGCCCCAGATGCCAGGTGCCCTCTAGGAAGGCTAAATTTGGATAAATGCTGAAAAGTTCCAAACATTTGCAAAATTATATACATGTATAAACAAACAAATACACCATAATAGATTCCCCCAGCTAGCTAAAAGAGGGGTAAGTACCCTAGGAATACCACAGAGGGGTAGGAGGGAGGGTAATCCTGACTGCAGATGCATACCTATCGGACATCTACATTTATGGTAGGTACAAAACTGTACTATGTCCTTCAAGGATGCATCTGCAGTCATAACATATGGGTAGAATACCATAGCCAATCTGGGGGAGGAGGTACTAAGAAAAGGATGGTGTAGTTAAGATCCCCTGCAGGACTGCAGTAGCAAAACCTGCTCTGGATCTGGAGTATAAAGGTAGATTGTAATGCTTGGCAAATGTATGCACAGAGCTCCAAGTAGCAGCTTCTAAAATGTCCTTGGTAGCCACCCCTCGTAGGAAGGCTGTAGTGGTGGGCGTGGCCCTTGTGGAATGAGGCCTGATGTTTTCAGGAACTGTCTTTCCATGAAAGGAGTAGCAAAATCGAATGCAATTTCCTATCCATTTTGAAAATGTCTGTTTGGAAATTGCTCTTCCTTGCACCCCAGTAGCATATGCTACAAAAAGTTGGTCAGTTTTTCTGCTAGTTTTTGTTCTGTCCAAGTAGTAGCGTAGTTGTCTGTGTATATCCAGGGTGTGCAAAACTTTTTCCCCTCTATTCTGTGGATTAGGGAAGAATGTAGGCAAGTGAATAGCTTGGTTCAAAGATACCCTAGATACCACCTTTGGCATAAAAGTAGGATTGGTTCTTAGTGAAACTCTGTCCTGGTGGAAAATAAGAAATGGCTGCACTGCCATTAACGCTTGTAACTCAGATACTCTTCTTGTTGACGTGATTGCCAGAAGGAATGCAGTTTTCCCAAGACAGAAACTGTAGATCCGCCGATGCTGCTGGTTCAAAAGGAGGAAGTGTCAGTTTCTCCAGCACAAAGTTGAGATCCCAAGCAGGTAGTGGGGGTCTTCTTGGAGGTTTAATATTTTTGATCCCTCTCAGAAATTGTCTGAGGAGAGGGTGTGAGAAGATAGGTGGATCCACATTGTATTCTGCTGAAATTGCTGAAGCATGAATCTTAATGGAAGAATAGGACAGGCCATTGTGGAACAATTCTGCTAAGTATTCTAGGATATGTGTTATGTTTGCCACTGAGACATCTGAGCCTTTTGATGTGCTCCAAATGAGAAATCTCTTCCATTTAGCTGAGTATGTCTTCCTTGTGGAAGGCCTGCGAGCCTCCAAGATAATGTCCTTCACCCTCTGAGATAAAACAGTTGGATTGGGATTTAAGGAATTTTCCAGGCAGTTAGCTGCAATGTTTTCAAGTTGGGATGCAGGGTCTTGAAACTGTTCTGCGTCAGAAGAAGAGGCCATAGGGGGAGAGGCCATGATTTTGCCTGAGACATGCTTCTCAATAATGGATACCAGTGTTGCCTTGGCCAGTCTGGAGCTATTAGTATAACTCTTGGCTGTTCCTCCCTGATCTTCAGTAGAACCTTGTACATCAATGGGAGAGGTGGGAAGACATATACTGTTAGGGCTTTCCAGCTGAAAGAGAGAGAGTCCACCCTCCAAGCTTGTGGGTGGTATGTCCTTGAGCAGAATGTCTTCAGTTGATGGTTGAGTGGGGAGGCGAACAGATCTATCTCCGGCATTCCCCATGTCTTTGCTATGAGTTGGAAGATGTCTGGGTGCAGCATCCATTCGTGTGCATCCATGGTAGTTCTGCTTAAGCTGTCCACCAGTGCATTTTCTTTTCCTGGCACGAATTGGGACTGTAGTTGGATATTGAGATTCAGGCATAGTTCCCACAGATTCATAGCCATCCGGCATAGAGGGTAAGAGTGTGTGCCTCCCTGCTTGTTTATGTACCACATGACCGTGGTGTTGTCTGTCCTTATTAACAGGTGGCCTTGTTGGAGGAAGGGTTTGAAGGCCTCGATTGCATGCCTCACTGCCAGCATTTCCTTTTGGTTTATGTGCATGCTTAGCTGTCCTTGAGGCCATAGGCCTTGGATACATTTGCCCTCCATGTGTGCTCCCCATCCTCGGTCTGAGGCGTCCGTGGTGATGGTCTGCCTTGTTTTTGGTTTGTTGAAAGGCAACCTTCTGTTGGACTGGCAGGCCTGAGCCCACCACAGGAATTCCTTTTGAAGGCATGGAATGATTGGTATCATGGTTTCTAAACTGTGACTGTGTTGAGACCATACACTCCTTAGGTACCATTGTAATTTCCTCATATGCAGCCTGGCATGCGGTATCAGAATAATGCAGGATGCCATGTAACCCAGGGCCTGCAGGATTTTCCTTGCAGTAAGCTGAGTTTGTCTTGTCAGAATCATGAAGTAATCTGGAAGTTGTTTTTGTTTTTCTTCTGTGAGAAAGGCCATTTGGGTGGTTGTGTCCAGATCTGCACCCAAAAAGGTTATCCTTTGGGATGGTACTAGTCTTGACTTTTGGATGTTGACTGTGTATCCCAAGGTCTGTAGCAGGTGTATGGCATAGGCCAAGTCCTTTAACAAATTTCCCTTGTTGCCCGCTTGTATTAGGCAGTCGTCCAGGTATGGGTAAATTTGAATTCCCTGTAGTCTAAAATGTGCAATTACTGATGCCAGGCATTTCGTGAATACTCTGGGCACAGTAGATAAGCCAAAGGGCAATGCTGAGAATTGATAATGCTCTGATCCTGCAAGAAATCGGAGGTGTCTTCTGCAACTTGGTCAAATAGGGACGTGCAGGTATGCCTCCTTGAGATCTACAGTCACCAGCCAAGACTCCTTGCCCAACATGGGAAGAAGTTGCTGTAGGGTCAGCATCTTGAATTTTGGCACAATGAGATAAGTGTTCAGTGCGGACAGGTCGAGAATAGGTCTCCATTGATTTTCTTTTCTTGGTACAAGGAATAGTCTGGAGTAAAATCCTTGGCCTTGTTCTGAACATGGTACCTTTTCTATAGCTTTCATCTGAAGTAAATTGTTGATTTGTCTTAAAGCCTCTGCCCTCTGATTTGGTGGAAGGTTTGGCATTCCGCTTCTTTTTGGCAAAGTGTGGAAATGGAACCTGTATCCTTTATCTATTATTTGCAGTGTCCATGTATCCTTTGTAATATAATGCCAGTTTTTGAGAATAAAGCCAGCTTTCCGCCCAAGGGTGCTTCCAGTTGATCCCTGGTAGGCGGAATCAGAGTTAAGTCATTGAGCCTGTCCTGGTGCAGTGGTTGTTGTTGTTGCTGCTGCACTACTCCTCTGGTTGGCAGGCTGCCACTGACGGCCTCTGTAGGAGCCCTTCGATTGACCTCTGCCTCTAGGGCGCCTGTTCCTGCCTCTCTGGGCTCTGTCCGAGTCTGGAAAGGACCAATTCTTGGTAGGCCAGTTTCTGCTTAATCTCTGTGGTTGTACTTGCAGGAAATCTTTAGCTGTTTGCACAGATGTTGCCTTTTCTTCAACCTTTTTTAAGATCTCCTGAGCAGAGGAGCCAAATAAACTTTGTTTCTCCATTGGAGCATCCAGGAGTTTAGCTTTAACATGGTCTGGCAAAGATTGTTCCTTCAGCCAGGCATGCCTACGAATAACTGCCCCAGTCATAGCTGATCTAAATGAAGCCTCCAGTGCATCATAGCCACATTTTAAGAAATGATTACTAACCTGTTGTGAATTGTGTACCAAATCCTGAAGGGATTTACGGTCTAGGGGTTCAGGAGAAGAAAGTTTCTTATTCAGTTCATCTAACAAATACTCTTGGTACTGTATCATATGAAATTGACAATTTAATGCCCTGACAGAAAGAGTTGCAGAAGTATACACCTTCTTTCCCCATCTCTCTAAAGCTCTAGACTCTCTTTCAGAGGGTAGAGGATTTTTGGCAGTAGCGGCCGCAACCCCTTTAGGGCCCTGAGAAATAGTTTCTGGGTCTGCAGAATGGGCTTTACACAGATGGGAATGAGAATCCGGGACCCTGTAGTATCTGTCAGGTTTGGCAGGGGCCGGAGGAAGAGTATCAGGGGCTGTACTGACATCATTGTACACATCATCAATTACATTCAGAACAGGAGGTATAGCTAAGGGTCTATGTTGAGGCAAATGCAAAAAGGTCCTTAATCTTTTTCTAGAATCAGAGAAATCCTGACCTTGCCATTGAAAATGCTCTCTCATGGAGTGTAGAGTCTCACCAAAGGAAAACTCTTCAGGAGGGGAGGCCGAAGGGATAGATTCCTCAGCATATGAATCCTCATAAGGCGAGTAAGCCCCTTCCTGGTGGTCTGACAACTCAGACCCATCCATGGAATCATCTGAAGAGTGTGGGTCAGAGGGGTCAGTCCTGGGCCTTTTGTCCGGAGGAGGGTGAGAGGCCCTGTCTGGGTGAGGTTGTGAACCCCTAATTAAGGAAATAAGATCCTCAGCAAGGCTGAGGATCTGTGAAGTAGAGGAAGGCCTCTGGGAGGTAGTTTTGGTAGGCAAAGCTTTAGATAGTTTGGCAGCTTTAGCCCTAGAAAAGGCCTTAATGGACATGGAAGCAGGGGGCCTAGCT
Organism: Protopterus annectens; assembly: GCF_019279795.1. Classification (NCBI taxonomy): domain Eukaryota; kingdom Metazoa; phylum Chordata; order Ceratodontiformes; family Protopteridae; genus Protopterus; species Protopterus annectens. Next base: position 604,639,591 of record NC_056751.1, read on the forward strand.
GCCCCACGTGCAGGAGTAGAAATGTCCAAAGGTATGGTGTCGGACATTTCCTGAACACTGGTTTCGGTAGGAAGTTCTGTAGCCTACTCAGCCGGGGCCTCCCGGGCCTCGGTGGTTGGATGTATGGTTTCGGAAGAAGGAATCTCCGAGGATTCGGTTTCGGCCGAAACCGAGACACTCGCGGTAGGCCTAGCCGTGGTTTCAGCCGAAACCGCGGGCCACGAGTGTTGGTCCTTTTCCTTCCATTTTTTCACCATATGCGAAGTGGGAGTCTCCGACGGCATTTTATAAGCAAAAGCAGCTCCAAAAAATTCCTCTGCAAACTCCAACCGACGTCTAAGAGTTCGTCGGTTGAAGGAAGCACAGGCTAAACAGGCCGATACGTCGTGGTCTGGGCCTAAGCAAGGAAGGCAGTAGGAATGGAAATCCTTATGAGGTATTTGTTTCCCACAAGTTAAACAATTATTTACTTTGTCTGACATCGGCTGAGGCAAGAAAGAGTCCCCAACGGGGTACTTAGCTTTTTTCGAAGTCTTCGGTAGCTGAATTCACTGGATCTGACCGACCGGCACTTGCGAACAGCTTCTGCTTCGGGCACCGCGTGGCAAGAAAGACTGAGGAAAATGGCGTCGGCTGATGCTTTTATACCCCAGAAGCTCTGACGTCGGGAGAAGTGCGACATCAGCCGAGGCCAGACCCAGACTTTGGAATCCGGCCGACCGAAGGGCTGCCTGAGGCAGGACAACCCATATGTTATGACTGCAGATGCATCCTTGAAGGACATCATCTGGGATCTTTTTGGGAACAAAGGGTGGAAGAGAAAAGGGTATGACATAACCTCTGGTAATAGTTCTTTGTACCCACTTGTCTTGAGTGATACTTAGCCAGGCTTCTGGATACAAAGAAATGCGACCCCAGACCGGCCCCAGAGAAGCACAGTCAGGCCCCATATGAGGAGTGCTGGTAAGGCCAGACCTGAAAGGAATAGCAACCTCCCTGATTTTGCGGACCACCCCTGTCTCTAGAGTGACATCTAACATTTCCTCCTCCTCTTCTGCCTCTGAAGGAGGAGTCACCCTGTGCCTCCTGGAAAAACCTCTGGGACTTCTTGAACCACATCTTACCGCCCCTCTGACCCTTAGAGTATGGTCTAGAGGGAACAGTAAAACATACTCCCACAGCAGTGTGTGTTTTTCCTTCTTGCTTGCACCGGGTGACAGTGTCCTTTACCTTGAATCCAAACAATGAGGAACTGAAGGGGACACTGGTAAAGGTAGACTTAAACTGTTCCACAAAGTTACACAAACGCATCCAGGAATGATGCCTCAGGGAAATTCCTGAACCCACTGCTCTACTCACTCCATCAGCCGCAGACGAAATAAGCCGCATGAAGAGTTAACGATAGAGTTCAAGGTGGACAACTGGGCAGAAACCTTGTCAGGGACTCTCTCATTAGATGTACCTTGTAAAGAGTCTCCTAACTCTTTAAGCAGATCTCTCTGGAGCCTCGTAAAGTGAGTAAGGTAATTCAGCGATCTAAGAATAAATGCCGCTGAAGAAAAGATATGCTTCCCGTATCTGTCCATCGTTCGAGGCTCCTTATTCGGCGGATGAACAGAAGAAGAAGTCGCAGTTAGCTCCTTCTTAGTGGCCGCCGCCACCACCATGGCATCTACAGGCATACCTTTAGATAAAAAGTCTTTTCCTGGAGGGGGAGAAAGGAATTTGTTCGGTCTCCTGGGGACTGGCTCCACGGCATCAGAAGTATCCCACACCCATCGACTAACTAAATCCATTAGATTGTCGAAGGGTAGAGACACCCAAGAGGTAGAAGGCTGAGACCCGAAAGCCTTCAGGTATACCACTCCTCATCAGAAGGGGTGACAGTGGGCCAGCCGCACCTATGTTTAAGGATCTCCAGAATGTCTACAAAGGATACATCATCAGAGGACGACTTGGGGGACCCTTCCAACTCCTCGAGTTCAGTGTCAGATGTCAAAGACTCATCCTGGGAGTCAACTTGTTTCCTCTTACAAGTCCTCTTCTGTGGGGGCTCCTCAGAAGGACATTCCAGGAGGTCTTGGAAGAGTGGTGGCCACCAGCTGGTGGCTCCTGAGGCTGGGGGTCTCTGCTGCCGCTGGAGGGAGTAGGAGCTGAGACAGAAGTAGGTGCTGTAGGGGGAAGAGTGCTGGTACCTCTGGTAGGAGCTGACGGTCGGGACAGCACACTCCTCATCATCTCAAAAGCTGACCTCTCCTGCTCCGAGGACCTCTGAGTCTCCGAGGAGACAGAGGATGCCTCGGCACCAGAGCCATCGGCTCCGAGATAGACGCAAGGTCTGAACTCACCCTAGCCGACGCGCCAAGTGGAAGACTCAGAACCAAAGTAGTTCGGTTCCAAGCATCCCTGTTAGGGCCGACTGGAGAGCTTCGGCCCCTGGACACTACGGGTAGCACCGAAAGTGCCGGAGCAGAACTCTGCTCCGAAACGGCCACAAGGGAGCTGGAGCCAAAGGTTCCACTGGTGGTACCAAGCACTCCGGCTCTGAAAGACCAGCATGGCTCGGAGAAGGAATGAACACAGAGGGCTAAACGGGCTCGAGTGGCTCCGGAGCCAACTGGGTCGGAGCCAACAACAATTTAGGCAAAGCAGATGACTTCAAAAGTCTCAGCACTACCCTCTCCACATAGTACAGTTGTGTACCTACCATAAATGTAGATGTTCGAGTGTATTCACTGTTGCAGTCATTACAATTGGGTTATCCTGCTGGCAGGCTACCCGCAGTCGGCCAGAGTTCCAAAGTCTAGGTCCGGCGTCGGTTGCTGTCGCCTCCTCCCTGACGTCAGTGCGTCAGGGGTATAAAAGATACAGCCGACACCATTTTCTTCAGTTTTTCTTGCCTCAGATGTCCGGTGCCCCTAAAACGGTAGGCTAAATTATGTCAATAAGCATGCATACACAAAAAAACACTTTTCCTTCATCTACAAGCAAATACACCACATAGGTTGTATAGAATATAGAAGTACAGATAAGTCCCAGCAAGGAAAAGGGGGATGGTGGGAGGGTAACCCAGACAGCAACAGTGAATATACTTGAAAATGTACATTTATGGTAGGTACACAACTGTACTATGTTCATCGTGTTTCACTGTTGCAGTCATTACAATTGGGTTGAATCTCAAAGCTAAGGTTGGGAGGCTGGCGCTAAGTAGGATTAGCAGAGGCTATCAGGCCCTGCAGAACTGCAGTGGCAAAGCCTGACCTGGATTTAGAGTAGAGAGATAAGTGATAGTGCTTTGTAAAAGTATGCACTGAACTCCAAGTTGCAGCCTCTAAGATGTCTTTGATTGCTACTCCTCTGAGGAAGGCTGCTGAAGTGGCTGCTGCTCTGGTTGAATGTGGCCTAATGGCCTTAGGCACTGATTTGCCATGATGTGAATAGCAGAAATGAATGCAGTGGCCTATCCACTTTGAAATAGTCTGTTTCGAGATAGGCTTTCCTTGTGATCCTGCAGCATATGCCACTAGAAGTTGTTTAGTCTTTCTGAAAGCTTTGGTTCTGTCCAAGTAGAAGCATAGCTGCCTGTGAATGTCCAAAGAATGAAGAAGTTTCTCACCCTTATTCAGTGCGTTTGGGTAAAAGGTAGGCAAATGAATTGTTTGGTTAAGGGCCACACTGGACACTACCTTAGGCATAAATGTAGGGTTAGTCCTTAGAGAAATCCTGTCAGGATGGAAAATGATAAAAGGTTCCACAGCCATGAGTGCCTGTAACTCTGAGACTCGTCTAGCGGAGGTTATTGCAAGGGGCAGAGCTGTTTTCCAGGTTAAGAATTTTATATCAGCTGCAGAGGCTGGCTCAAACGGAAGCAGTGTGAGTTTTTCCAAGACATAGTTGAGGTCGCATGCAGGTATTGGTGCTCTCCTTGGAGGTCTTACGTTTTTGGCCCCTCTGAGGTACTGTCTTAGTAATGGATGAGAAAAAATAAGTGGTTCTGTATTGTAATGAGCTGAAATGGCAGAGGCATGAATTTTAATTGATGAAAAGGAAAGCCCTTTATCCAGCATCTTTGTTAAGTATTGCAAAATCTGAGGAATATTTGGAACAGTCGTGTCAATGCCTTGTGCCTGGTTCCAAGCACAGAATCTCTTCCATTTTTCTGAATAAGATTTTCTGGTGCTAGGCCTTCTGGCCGCCAAAATAACATCAATCACTGCTTTAGAGAGAGGTGTGTCTCGAATGGCTAAATTATCTGCCAAGCTGCCAGTTTTAAGGTCCTGAGTTCGCTGTGCAGTATCTGACTGTCTTGTTGGGTCAATAAGTAAGGAATTTGAGGTAATGTCCAAGCTGGGCATTGATACAACCTCTTTAGGATTGGGTACCAGTGCTGGCGGGGCCAGTCTGGGGCAATCAGTATCATTTTTGGCTTCTCTTGTCTGACCTTGAGGAGTACCTTGGGGAGGAGAGGCAGAGGAGGAAAGGCATATACTGTTAGGTTCTTCCAGCTGAAAGACAGAGCATCCACTTTCCATGCTTGCTTGTGATAAGTCGTTGTGCAGAATCTCTGTAGTTGGCAGTTGTGAGGGGTGGCAAATAGGTCTATGTCCGGGCATCCCCAGTTCCTTGTTATGCTGAAGACTTGCGGATCCAATTTCCACTCGTGGGGATCCATTAGGTTTCTGCTTAGTTCGTCTACCAGAGTATTTATCCTTCCTGGCAGGAATTGTGCTTGCAGATGTACTTGGTAAGTCAGTGCTGTGTCCCACAAGTTCATGGCTAGTCTGCACAGGGGGTAGGAATGCATGCCCCCCTGCTTGTTTATGTACCACATGACTGTAGTATTGTCCGTCTTTATCAGTAGTTGTCCTAGATGAAGTAGATCCTTGAAGGCTGTCAGGGCATTCTGAACAGCTAGCATCTCTTTTTGATTGATATGTAGATGCATTTGACTTGCGGACCATGTGCCCTGAATGCATCTTCCTGCCATATGGGCCCCCCAGGCATAATCTGATGCATCTGTTGTCAATGTCTGCCTGGCTGGGGGTAAGGTGAATGGCTGTCCCGTGTTGAGGTGACAGGCTTTTGCCTATCATCGAAACTGCTGTTGCAGGCTGGGAATGAGGGAAATTATTGCTTCCAGGCTGTGGCAATGTTGAGTCCAAACACTTTTTAGATACCATTGAAGTTTCCTCATATGCAGTCTTGCATATGGAATTAGCAGTATGCAGGATGCCATGAAGCCCAAAGCCTGCAGAATTTTTCTTGCAGATAACTGGGTCTTTGTTGCCAACATTTTGAAATAAATAGTCAGTTGTCTGTGTTTGTCTGGCGTGAGATAAGCCATCTGGGCAGTTGTATTTAAGCTTGCACCCAGGAATATTACCTCTTGAGAGGGTACGAGTTTTGATTTATTTTCGTTTACTGCGTACCCTAGACCTGTTAGTAATCTTTTTACAAACACCAGATGCTGTAGTAGAATGTCACTGCTCTCTGCTTGAATAAGGCAGTCGTCCAAGTAAGGATATATTTGTATTCCTCTTTGTCTGCAAAACGCAATTACTGGTACCATGCATTTTGTGAAGACCCTGGGCGCAGTAGATAAGCCAAAGGGCAGTGCAGAGAATTGGTAGTGCATTGAGCCAGCTATAAATCTGAGGTATCTTTGGCATGATTGTCTGATTGGGACATGCAGGTATGCCTCTTTTAGGTCTAAAGTCACAAGCCAAGCCTTCTTGCCCAGCATGGGCAGAAGCTGCTGCAGAGTTAACATTTTGAATTTTGGAAAATCCAGGAATGTGTTTAGGATAGACAGGTCCAGTATTGGTCTCCAGGCTTTGTCCTTTCTGGGTACCAAGAATAGCCTTGAGTAAAATCCTTGTCCCTGCTCTTGCTGTGGTACTTGCTGAATGGCTCATGTACATGAGAGATGAAACTTGTTTTTGTGCCTCTGCCCATTGATTGCATGGCAGGTCTGGCATACCGTTTGGCCTTGGCAGGGTGTGAAAGTGGAACCTGTAGCCTTGAGATACGATATTTAAGACCCATTTGTCCTGGGTGATCATGTGCCAATTTTGTGAATAAAGTGCTAGTTTTCACCCCAAAGGAGCTGCTGTAAGGAAGGTAAGTGCTTGGTGCTGGCAGGTGAAAGTCATTGAGACTGTTTCCTGTATGGCTGTGATTTTCCCTCTCCACTTTTGGAGGTAGAAGCACCCCATTGTTTAGGCCTGTATGAGCCTTGGGGCTGTGATCTGCCTCTGGGGCGTCTGTATCTGCCTCTTTGTGGCCTGTATGACACTGGAAAGGACCAATTCTTTGTAGGCCAGTTCCTGCTAAATCTGGGAGGCTGCACATGTAAGCAATCCTTCACTGTTTGTATAGATTAGCTTTGTCCTCCATTTTCTTCAACACCTCCTCTGCTTTAACACCAAACAAGGTATCATGTTGCAATTGAGCATCTAATAGTTTTGCTTTAACATGATCGGGTAGGTTCTGTTCTTTTAACCAAGCATGCCTCCTAATGACAGAACCTGTTACTGCTGCCCTGCAAGAGGCCTCTAGAGAATCAAAACCACATTGCAAAGTATGCTTTCCCACTTGTTCAGCTGCATGCAATAAATCCTGCATTTCTTTGTTTTTTGCACATTCTGAATTTGTCAACATTTTCTGTTTAAGCAGTGGCATAAGATATTGCTGACATTTAAGCATATGAAACTGACAATTTAAAGCTCTTACAGCCAAGGTAGCAGAAGTATAAATCTTTTTCCCCCATCTGTCCAGGGCCCTTGAATCCCTATCAGAGGGGATAGGGTTTTTTGCAGTGGAAGCCTTGACCCCCTTGGGACCCTGAGAAATAGTTTCTGGATCAGCAGCAGGGTTTTTGTAAAGAAATGTACGTGAATCAGGAACCCTGTAGTATCTGTCTGGCTTAACAGGAGCTGGTGGTAAAGAGTCAGGAGACAGACCGGACTCTGAAAATACATCATCTACAACGTCTAAAACAGGAGGAATAGCAAGGGGCCTGTGCTGAGGCAATAAAAGGAAGTCTCTGGGCCTTTTCTTGGATTCTGAGTAATCTTGGCTCTCTCAGTGGAAATGCTCCCTCATAGTATACAGGGTCTCCCCAAAAGAATAATCCTCAGGAGGAGAGTCTGAAGGGATAGATTCTTCAGCATCAGAATCCTCATAGGGAGGAAGGGAATATCCCTGTTCAGAAGAGGAATCAGAGGAAATGGAAACCTGATCTGAAGATTCATATTCTATCTCATGCCTAGGCCTCTTATCAGGAGGGGGATGGGAACCCCTGATCAAAGTAATTAGGTCTTCGGCCATTTTAAGCATCTGTTTTTTAGGCATGGAGGCCTGTCCAGGAGAATGATGTACGTGTTTCTTTGTCTTTAGAGCTGCTTTAGTCTTTGCCTTTGAAGCTGAAGTTGGTTTTACATATAACTGTGTAGGTCTGAAAACACCCTCAGAAGCCAATGCCTGCTCAGCGGCTCCGGACCCATCTGAGGGAATAGTTTCTGAGTGACCAATACCTTGTGTTTCCAGCGGCCTAGTCGGCTCCACGTGGGAGTGGGATGCGGCCTGTGGCTCTGAGGTAGCGGGTGTCAGGGGCTACGAAAGCACCTCACTGAGAACCGGCGACAGGCCTAACGGAAGCCTCGTCGGTTTTGGACCTCGGATGCCTGTCCTTTTCTTTTTCTATGCACTTTTTATAAACTCCGGTAGTCGGCTGTTCCGACGGCATTATATAATTGAATCTTCTGCCAAAGTAATGAAATGCAAAATCGTACCGACGCTTAATAGTGCGTTGGTTAAATCTAGCACAAAACCGACAACTAGCAACGTTGTGGTCAGGGCCTAAGCAAGGAATACAGTAAAAATGAAAATCCTTATGAGGTATTTGCTTCCCACAAGAAATACAATTATTAACTTTTTCTGACATTGGTCTGGAGCAAGAAAAAAGTTTCCCTAACGGTGTACTTAGCTTTAATGAAGACTTCGGATCTGAAATTCGAATTTGAAAATCTCAGGAGTCTGCCGACCAGCACTTGCGAACTGCTTTTGCTTCGGGCACAGTGTGGCAAAAAAGACTGAAGAAAATGGCGTCGGCTGCATCTTTTATAGCCCTGACGCACTGACATCAGGGAGCAGGCGACAGCAACCGACCCCTGACCTAGACTTTGGAACTCGGGCTGACTGCTGGTAGCCTGCCAGCAGGATAACGCAATTGTAATGACTGCAACAATGAAACACGATGAACATCTTCTTCCGATAAAATCCTGGAAGACCTGGATGACATAGTAGGAGATCGAGATCTCGAATGTACAGGAGACTTCAATAACAAGGATACTGGTAGAGGGTCCATAGACCGGCTCTGAGAAGCAGTCTCAATAGTCTCGGCGGTTGGCTCTAAAATACTAGGAACCAACCCTGCAACAACAATGTCACTCTCAGTCGGCTCCAAGGTCTGTGGAGCCGATGGGACAGTTTTTGCAACTTTAAGAGGTGGCTCTGAGGCACTAGCCGGTGCCGGGGAGGGCTTCTTAAAAGATTTTGACTTTCCTTTAGTAGATTTTGAGGATGATGAGGAACTAGACAAATCTTCCTCGAAGGAAGGTTTAAGAAGACCTTTTAGGATTAACTTGTTCTTCCTTTCCTGCAACACCCTAGGACTAAATGCATGACAAAATAAATAGGTTTCATGTAAATTGATGGCCCCTAAACAGTAAATGCAGTTACCGTGACCATCAGTTATAGACATTTTTTGAGAGCACTTAATGCATTTCTTGAAGCCGGGGTTTATGCTCCTTACTCTCTTCAGACATTCTGATCAACAGTACAGGACACACATACACAGAGAAGAAGAAAGAAAGAGGACTAGGTCCTCTAATTTAAACAGGCCTAGCCCTGCAGAAAGGAAAAGACACCACGAGGATTAGGTCCTCTAATTTAAACGGGCCTAGCCTGGGCAAGGAAGAGATAGTGTCTTCTAACTGAAACTGACCCAAACATTAGAAAAAGTAAGAAATATCACACACTCAAGTGGAACAGTAACGAACAAGAATGACACAAATTCATACTTATGTCAAGCACAAACAG